>NC_056735.1:651373362-651550862 GCF_019279795.1 Protopterus annectens | reverse complement strand
GTGAAATTGATCTGCTTTTGTTGTTTCTACCTCCCAGACTGGTTCATGGTGGATGATTAATAACCGTTTGTATATGTGTATATTGCTTTTCGAGTGCTGGATTTTTTTGAAGAACGTGGATTTATTTTTGGTCCTTGCACCTTAGTTGGTTTGTGCACCAAATACTGGTGGAAGTTTACATATATATATATATATATATATATATATATATATATATATATGTATATATAGTGGTTAGTACTGTTGTTTCAGATAAAGTGATGCCCTTCTTAGTTGGGGTGCATTTTGTGTTGATTCGTTAAATTTCCTAAAGGTTCCCATGGGTCTCCATTGGGATTCTTGCTTTCCTCCTACATTCCAAAGACATGTTGACAGACTCATGTGCAACATTTCAGTGTTCCTAGGTGTCAATGTAAATATGCATGTTGGGAATGTCTGAGAGTGTGAGTGCCATGAAAGTAACTGTAATTCCATCTCTGTTTTCTGCCACTCACCTACTCCATGCTGAGATAGATGCCAGCCTCATTATGCTGAACTGAATGAAGTTGAGCTTAAGAATGATTGACGGATGGATGTATGATTGCTACATGTATACATACTAGTTCAGGTTAACTACCATGTACTGGAAATTAAAAAAAAATAATGCAATGCTTCATCTTGTGATAAGAATACTTGACATCTTTACAAATTAATCAGGAATTTCATTTTCTCTTTGTAAAAATCACATTTCTTACTTCTTGAAACAAGAAAATATTGAATTGCAACTAGCAAAATAATTAATTAACTTATAATATGTCCTTGATTTTCAAGTAAAATTGGCTGCAGATTAGACAGCTCTTTTACTAAATTCAATGAAATCGTTGGAATATCGCAGATGTTTTATAAACATAAATGGAGGAAGAAATATGTTTATTTGTCCAGTAGCAGAGAAGCCATTATTCTGCTAGATGCATTTTACAAACTGGTAACTATCAGACAAAATAGAATGCTATCTTGTTCTGTAGTACTTTGGATTGTTATCTTAACTGTAATTTGTTAAATTCACTTGTGTGTCCATAGAATTGTCTTTGTACCCGCACGTTATACAAATTTATATAATTTCAAGTAAACTGAACTCTCTATAATTTGCTAGCAGTCTTTGTATGTTCTTCATGTTTGACAACTTGTTTTGTAGTTAAGCTTTACTTTTAATGCACGTAAAATATGATTGCACCCTGGTAATAGTAAATAACAGTAAATTTGAAAATTGCCGTAATTAATCTGTTTTCTCATGTATAAAACTACATTGTGTTGTACATAGGTATAAAATAATCTTTCTTCTTATTATGTTTCTGTGTGTGTTCCTACGTCATCATTCTTCTAAGCAAGTTATAATTTACTCTTTAAAATTTCTTTCTAAGTGTGTATTATTAAATATTCTGCTCTATGGTTTTATATGCAATGTGTGGAGCTTACCTCACTACATTTCTTCTAAAAATAGACTATTTCCATTTACAGTAATCAAATAGCACAACACAAAACCAAACAAATAAATAAAGCTATTCAACAAATGTCTGGAGTTTACAGGAAGATTATTTTTGTAGAACTGGAAGACATTTGTTGTGTCACTGCATATACACGTGTGTGTGTGAGAGTGTGTGTGCTGTTTGAAACAAAGGACTGCATGACTTTATACATGTTAAATATAAACAATCCAGTTTATTCCAGTTCTATAACAAGGTCATCACAAAAGTTCTTCATATTTACCAGAAAATTTTGATTTGATGCCTCCTCCTCAAAAAAAAAAAAAAAAAAAAAAAGAAAAAGTTGCTGGGAATAACTAAGGCAGATTTTAGATTATTAAAGGAGGCAAAGCAATATCTTTGTGGAAAGGTATAAAGAGCTGTGTCAGCTGAGAGGCTAGTAATTACTGGAGTGCCATAGGTTCAGGGCCTTCATCTGGTATTTTTTAATTGAATCTCATATTCCCAGAATGCTTCACAATGATTCTACTATACTGGAAACAGAAAAGCTAGTGTTGTAGTTTCTGTCAATGGTATTAGCCTTCAGAAGGATCTGAATTATCTTGAAATCTCCATAGAAATAATAAGTTATTGGGTTGTATTATGAACTGTTAATAAAGTCAAAAGAGACTAGATGAGATTATTGCATTTACATCAACAGCAGAAAATAAAAGCAAATGAAGTAGAGTAGATGTGAAGGAACACAGACTGGTATGTGGGCACAAAAGCTGCAAGAAAAAAAATAATTCCTGTACTGTGATATTCTGACGCAGTTCATGTAACACTGTATACCATCTTAGATGCTATAATCAAGAAATGATTTCAGAGTAGTAGAAGTGTTTCAAAGAGGCAAAGGCAAGACAGTGGGTGGACAGAATAACTTTTATCACAAAGAATAGCTAAAAAATGGACATGTACTCAGTGGTGTAGCTGTGGGGCAGTGAGAGAGGGGTGGTCCACCCCAGGTGGCACTTTTGTCACAAAAAAAATACTGTTTTGTTTCTGAGGTCACACAAACGTCCTGGTCTTCCTTTCCACCTGCCTTCAATTTTGAACAGGTTTGTGTGGAATGTAAGGCTTTACTTGGTATGTGTGTGTCTGTGACTGTGAAATGCTCCAGTTAGGGATACCTGGTGGTTAGTTTAACTCAGGCTCAAACCCTGTAACTTGGGTACAAGAAACAAGAGTTTGAATTCTCTACCCCTACTATCACTTGTTGATTCTACAGAATGTCTGGAATCTTTAGCTTGATTCATACTTTTGGTCTGTTCCTCTTAAAATTTGTGGTTTTCTGGCAAATCTTTGAGGACTAAATTCACTAAATAATGACAGCCATTTAAGTTTCAGTCTTCCTATCTTTCAGAAAACATTTGGTAACACAAAAGTTTTTATTCTAGCAACTTTCTAAGATTATACATGCAATGCTTAAAATGTGTGTCTGGTTTTGGGTCATTGACCCCCCCCCCCATAAATATTTGTTTTTTCCAGATTTCTTTAGTGCTAAGTTGAGATATATAGTTGAGTGTCAAGTGCATTTTACAAGGAGCTGAGAGCCTCAGGGGAAGAGTTTAGTGCTGCTTATGCCAAGCCTGTTTGCAATGTGCATCTGTTGTTTAGCAAATTATATTATTATTGTGCTAAAGTATTTAAAAGCATTGTTAGTAGCACAACAGGTAGTATACTTGCTTTTGTTGCAGCAGGCTGTGGGTTCTACTTCCACAGTATGTAGATGGATTGCTGATACTGTACTGTGTTGTACTTTAAAGGTGGTGGATGCTGCAGTCCTGAGAATGTTCTCCTCTGGAGGAGAAACCTAGTAACTATGAACCTGTTATCAGTTTGCCATCCATTCCCTATTACAATATTACCAGCTTACAGTACCTTGTTTAATGTAACTTCTTCTTCTTTCAGCTGTTCCCGTTAGGGGTCGCCACAGTGGATCATCTGTTTCCATTTCTAACATAGACAATTTATTCTTCAAGGGCAACAGGCACTTTATTTGTAGATGAAACAATGAAATATAAAGTTGTTTGCTAGCAGCAACCTCTTCATTTGTTACAGATCTCTTGAATGTGGAATTATTTAGATGTCTTTTACTTCTGAAGAGATTGTGCATATTTACTGATATTGGTGGATTGTAATGACAGAAGTTTCAGTAGACTTTTTTGATGGAAATGTTCTGAATTGGGCAGTTTTGTCATTGGTTCATACATTTTGTTTCATTGCTTACTGGAAAAATGTTAAAAACAATAAATTTAAAACATGCTCTAACAAGTATGATATACTATACAAGGAATATAATTTAATGCAATCAGGAAGGTGAATCAAAGAACACATGTATGTTTGCATGGTCCTAAATATGTGTGCAAGGAGCCTATAATTTGAAAACACCCCAAAGGTAAACTTTATCCAGTACTGGCCAAATGCATTTTCATTTGAATGTGGGGTTCAATGCTATTTCAATGAATGTGGATTTCAAGGGCAGAGAAGTTTTAATGCTAAGTCTGTTTTCATTGTGAGACTGTATATAGCAGATGTCTATCAGTGTTTGTGCTATAAAATTTTAAATAAAAGTTTTAAAATAAATCCCAATAATAACTGTAGAGGTAAAGCATAAAACAGCATTAACATTACAGTGTTTATGTTAAATGGGGAGAAATAGCCAAGTAATAGAATACTGGAATGGCTGCAGGGGGGCCCATTTGACCATGATTTTGTGAGCGGGGAGGGGCAGCAAACTGAAAGACAGCTCCAGGTGGCAGAAACTCTAGCTATGCCAATGGATGTACTTGTGAGAGACAATGAGGAAATTGTAACTATGAACAAAGAGCTCAGGGTTGCTATATAGGGTAGAGAATGTTTATTCACAAAACATGTAGTGGCATCCTGGAACTCTGTACTGACTGGGCAGTAGAACAAAACCATATATGTTATAAGGAATATCTAGAACATATAGAAGACAGTGTGGGGGATTACAGCTGTATACAGCCTTGATATATAAATTAGACTGTGACACAGTGGTCATTTGTTTGTTTTGATGAAAGATTTTTAAATAGCAATCAGCGCACTTGATTAACAAGGCTTTTGTGGTGCATCTGTTACCAAAAGTAGGAATTATGATGAAGGATGAGGCAGTTAAATGATACACAAGAAGCAAAACAGATGATGTTGTATAAAACAATTACCTTTGTTATCAGAACAGAACAGAAAAAAAAATTGCATTATGTAAATGTTTGGAAGAAGGGTGTGTGGCATTCTTCTTCTGGGCCAGTAATCAAGGAGCCTCAATCCTAATCACTGACTGTTGTGAGAGATGTTCACTTGGAACAAAAATAGAGACACAAAGTACTTCCTGATGCAGGTCTCTGCAAAAAGCACAATTTCCCTTAAGAGCACAGAAAAAAACACTCCAGTCCTGGTGCTGGATTCCCATCTCTCTCTCTTTCTCTTTCTAGGCCCCAAATAAGACTCCCCACTGCACAGCTATAGAGTTAAGTCCTGAGCCGGGATTTCAAGCCAAGTCCTCCAGCACCCTCTCTGTGAAGTCAGTGCTCTCAATGTCCCTGTTCAAAGTAGCTGACACATGCACTCTCTTTGAGCTTTGGTTTTCATACACACACACACACACACACACACACACACACACACACACACACACACACACACACACACACACACACCTGGGAAAGTCTGGCTCAGCTTTACTAGCTCTGCCACCTTTGCCCAGGCTATAAGATAGATATACTGCCACCAAAACACCCACAAAGTCAGCTACACTAAGGCTCTTGCCACAGTACCCAGTTATACTGAGTGGAATTACTACTAATACCAATGGTAATGCTATCCAAACAGCAAGGCTTTCAGGAGCCGCCACAGTGTCACCAAATAAATATAAGTACTCTGAAAGGTTAAAATATTCTCTAAAAGACCAGCCACAATGAAAAGTTTAAATATATTTAATAATAATTAATAAAAGAACATGAAAAAACTAAATATCTGTTTACAATAAACACCAGAGTTTCAGACTCAGGAAATATTAAAAATAACACAGATGGAAAGGTTCACACAGACAAAGAAAAACAATACTTAATTAATCTCTCTATATTTTCCTGACTGATCTAAAAAAATACTGTTCCCTAGTTCACTTACTAGAGCAAGGCAAGATGTTGTGGGTGAATGGTCCTTTTTGTCAGGTTTCACAAACAGACTGCTGAGAGCTACTATCACATCTCACACTAATATCTAAAATAATTTCATTGCTGGCTATAGAATGACATCTCAGTTGTTCATCTGATTCTGTGGTGCCCACATTACCCCCCTGACTAGAAGCTGAACCAGAATCTAGCACATGGGTGTCACAATACACACACACACACACACACACACACACACACACACACACACACACACACACACACACACAGAGAGCTTTGCTTAGATGTGTTACAGCATCTGGAAGCTATACAAACAATTTCAACACTTCCACCCTTCCAGTGTAGCAATTAGTGCACCTCTAAGGGCAATACAGTAGGATTCCTAGTCCTTGTTTTCACAGACATTGCATCTCTGACTGCATTCAGACCTGTGACATACAGTCTTTATGGCTCATACCAAGTAACTTAATTTCAAACTGTTTTTCAAAGTTAGCTGTACTGAGATTAACTTCTACTCTTCCAGTATCCTCTGTTACAATACATTCACTTCAACAGTTACAATACAGTCTGACATATAGATAGGACCCACTGTTGGTACATATTTTTAACACAAGCAACTTTACAAATACATTTTCAAGACAATCACCTGTACAAATCAGTCTGATATACAAATAACATACAATTCTTTACAAAACTCCAGCTAACTGTGCTGACACATGTTACATAGCCACTGCCTTACTTCTCCTGGCACAGCTGGAAATACCTCACATCATCACAGGGGGTAGAATACTTAAGGGCAATTATGATTTCTGAGAATGGTAACTCTACCAGCTCCTTATTAATTTTGCTTTCTACTTTCAGTCAAAAAACTTGAGGCTCATAAAAGATGAATCCTCAATGTCTCTGAAGGCAGATAGCTTAGATATAAGACATGATAACTTTTAAGTTGAAAATAATGATGCTGCACAGCAAGCCAGGAGGTGAAGAGAAGTAATAATACCAGCCAGGATGGGAGAGATTAAAATATAATGGACCACTAGGAGGGTTTTTGGTGTTTTGGGGATTTATGCCAGAGGTAGAAGGCTTCTATTACTCCCCCACAATGCCCATCCTGCTTGAAACTATTATGCTTAGAAAATGACTGCTCTGTTAATGATGTTTTTGTCACACACTCACACACAAAACACATAGATTGATATAGATACATATGGGTTACTGACAAGTTATTGAAAGATATCTTGTTGTACATGGAAAACTAGTGGCACGGCTAACTGAAAATCAGCTGACTGAAAGTGCCTGCAGTTGTTCTGTTTGAGATCAAGGTACAATATGGATCAGGGAATTTCCCCCTTCCCCCACTGTAGTGTGAGCTCAGAGTTAGTATATATAATTAGTAGGGGTGTGGGGTGTTGAGGGGGCTTGCCCCTCTTGTAAAAAATAAGTTTTTTCATCTGTTTTGTTCTTTTTACTTGGCTGCTGAATGGCAAGTTGAGCTTGATCAGTTGCCATTTAATGTATGTAATTTTTGACAAGTTGTTTAACAATATGTGTGTGTGTGTGTGTGTGTGTGTGTGTGTGTGTGTGTGTGTGTGTGTGTGTGTGTGTGTGTGTGTGTGTGTGTGTTTGTGTGCGCACACGCACATATGTGGGTCTGTGTCATAACACTAAAAACATTCTCCACAAGAAATATATCCTAAAAGCATATTGTTGCAGGGGAAAGCCACTTTACACTCCCCATGTGGGGGGCAACACCCCCTTACTTATATATACTAACTCCAAGATCACACTACAATGGAGAAAATAAAAAAAAAACACCACACAGAATGACTCAGAGCTTAAGAGCAAATACAGACATCAAGAGATCTGGGAGTACAACATGATGCTGACCATCACAATCCACACATACTGTGTTGCACTCACTTGCCTAATAACTCCTATGATAAGAAAGCACGCTGTCACATACATTCTACACAGTTCTATAGTGTTCTGTTCTTTTCAGTGAAATTTTTCAGTGCTGTGATAGGGACCTATATATATATATATATATATATATATATATATATATATATATATATATATACATATATATATATATATATATATATATATATGGGACTCAGGCACTTGCGCAAATTTAACTTTCACCGAAAGTCAAAGTCGCACTCACACATACCCGAAATTGCTATTCATCGAAGCAGGAATTTCGGGTATGTGTGAGTGGTGTGCCGGTCGCACTGCGGTGCGAGTAAGGGAATATTCCTTTACTCCACTGTAATGCAACCTTGGAGTGAGAATATTTAAGTAGGGGGGTGTGGGGGGCATACCCCCCCCACTGGGGGGTGCATGGGGGTGAAGCCCCCCTGCAAAAACATTTAATTAGTGGTTTTGTTTTTTGTTTTTTCACAGTTTAATGGAAGCACTTTTTCAATTAAAGCACTTTCGTTAAACTGTGATCGGTATATATGGATTCGGGCACTTGCTTTTTTGAGCAAGTGTCCTAGATCCATAGATATATATATATATATATATATATATATATATATATATATATATATATATATACACATATGTATGTGTGTGTATACATATAGTATATAAAGTGTGAATAGAAGCCATTCTGTTGCCCAGGTTAGTTATGAAAGAACACATTTTATCCACTAGTGTTGCTCATTTCCAGTTTTGACTTGCCAAGGTACAGATCCAGCTACTACCTCAACAAACTGTAAGTTTTTATGTAAAATTAAAGGTAGTTGAGACTTAAGGTAGCTTAAGATAACAGAAATGCTTACAATAGTCTGTGATGCATGGTGTGGACTGTTTTATTTTGCAGCTCTTGGTGCAGTGTTATCTCTTTAGCCAGCATTATAGACCCCCCCTCTCCCAGAAGATGTTACACATTAAGTTTGTAGCTGACCACTCTTCATACTATGGGTCTGATGTCTTTGATAGTTTACTGATTGCTTCTAGAGAGTTCTGCCTTTGGAGTACTTTACATATTTATGATGCTCCTACAATTATTTCATCTATTGTGTTGCCCCTATTTTTGTATTTGTAATGCCAAAACACACTCCTTTACCACGGGCAGGATCACAAGTAGACTGCAATCTTAACTTTGACCACCATGTGTCTACTATAGTTCTACATAGTACTTGATTAGCAAAGGAGATATTGAGTATAATGCCCCTATCGGCATGTACCATACAAGCACCTGCAGCAACTGGAGAGACCTAAGAGGTTTCTAACTAAGATCATCAAGGGACTCCAGCACGTGCCTTACGCAGACCGATTAAAGTCCCGGTCTCTATACTCAGCATTGTATAGACTTTTTAGGGGAAACTTATTCCTGCCTTACAGAACAATTTCCATCTCAAACCTAATGGATTTGCTGCACATCCGTAAATCAAATGGGACTATAGGTATTCATTTCAGGGACCTAAATGTGGCCTGCAACTTGAATAGGACATGCTGGAGAGACAGATCGGTCTCCCAGTGACTGCCACGTCATTGGAATAGGCTGCCAAGTCATGTGAAGCAGAGCACCTCTATGACACTGTTCAAAAGGAACCTGGACAAATGGATGGGGCACTGTAAATTCTTACTGGGGATAGTGTCCATAACCCTCCTGGACATGGGCAGTCATTAATAAATACAATCCTGGGTATTGACTAAATGAAACGACTAGGCTTTAAATGACCTAGTAACCTCCTATGATCCTATGATCTCTTTTGACTTTCCATGGAGACAGCAACTTTCAGACCTAGTAGATGTGGTAAGACATTGAGAAAAAAAGTACTACTCTTTTTGCATCTCAAGGTATTTTGCATTTGTCCATATATAACTTGCTTTAGATTGTATTGCAGAATTATTTTAATGTAACTTCTTGTAACAGTGTAGTTTCTGATCTTAGTAATAGCCTTGTTTTTTTATTGTTAAATATTGCTTTATATATATATATATATATATATATATATATATATATATATGGGTCTACTTCATAAGATCGACAGACAATTTGATCGACATTCATTTAGTCGACAATCAGTATTCAAGGCACTTAACAGGGATTTGCCCCCTCCCCAATGTTGTGTGACCCTGGAGTTGATATATATAGTTAGGGGGGGTGTGGGGGGCACAGCCCCCCCACATTGGGGGGTGTGGGGGACGAAGCCCCACATCTATTTTCGTTTAAAATGTGTGTATATATATATATATATATATATATATATATATAAATATGTGTGTGTGTGTGTGTGTGTGTGTGTGTGTGTGTGTGTGTGTGTGTGTGTGTGTTTGTGTGTATTTGTATGTATATATATTTATATATGTATATACTGCATTTCATTACAGCACCAATGAACTTTCATCAACATAAAATATGCGAAAAAGGCTTCAGACCACGAAGAACACCAAGACCCAATGATACCTTAACGCAGATTTATTAAATACACAAAATTACAGCAGTGTTTTCGCTACGCACACAAGGTAGCTTCTTCAGAGGATTTAAAAGCACTAACAGCATACTCTTTTTATAGAGGTGTTACTAATTGTGTAATTGCATAGTTACATCACTTCCTGGTGCTCTTTATACACAAAAAGACTTTTTGTGTACAAAATGGTTGTAAATGTCCCTTAATCTCTCTATTAAACTACTGGCAAGAACCATGATTAAAAGGTACAAGACCGTTGACATAGTCACATTTAACAGTGTATGACAATATAAAAACTGTTACACTTAAAAAGTGTTCTGTAAAAATTGTCGACTCCTTTTTAAGCAGGTAGTTGTTGACAACAACAAAAGCAGTCACTTGACAAAATTTTTGAGAGGCACAAAAGCCAGCTAAATCAAGAATGATGTATATGCTTACATATATATAAAGAATTGTGTATATGTGCGTAAAAAAGTACATATATATATAACAGAATGAACTGTTTGCCATGAAAACCCTAAAGCAAGGTATATATATGTCCTTACATTACCACAAAACAGTCCTTTACACCCTAAACAAGATATATATATATGTCATTACAGTAAACACAAAACATTAAACATTACTTAACACAATAGGCTACCAACATAAGAAACTTTAAATAAAGCCTAAAACAAATTAAATGTATAATTTAAAAAAGCTTATTTTGTACTTGATAAAAATAGAAAAGCAGAAAAGTATTTAACAACACATCACTTCCCTTAATGAAAAGTGAAAGGTGAGGCATAAAGAAAAATAAAAAAGTAAAATAGGATGAAATGGATCAGAATAAAAATAAACCACAATAACCATGAGATGAAAGTAAAAGTCAACATAGAATGAATCAAACATATTAGCAAATGTTAACTAGTACATAAAAAACTTTCATCTCAAATAAGCTTTGTACTTTAAAAACGGAGCTATATTACAGCTTTCATTAAGCCCTGGTGTATTGAAAGCATCTAGTTTCAATTGCCATAAAAGCTCAGGTATTTCCAATAAGAGTGAAGTAGGGCCACCCCTGATGGACATAGGCAAATGGTCAATGCCCATAAACAAAAACGCATGGCCAGGGTTATTGACTATATGCTTGGCCAGAGCGTTTTCGCATTTATTGTTTTTAATTGCATAACAGTGCTGGTAAATACGTTCCTTAAACTTTCTATCCGTCTTACCGACGTAGAAGGCGGAACAGCATGTGCAAAAAGCTACATAGATAATTGATTTTGTGTCACAGCTAATTCTATAATGGATGAAAATTTTTTTATCCAAGATGTCAAAAGAAGTACTTCAATGTGGTCCTTCAGTAGGCTTGTTTAACAGGACTAAGGGTTCATTTGCATGTGGTTTGTGCAACTGGTGCAATTACATAAAGGCAGGTAGTTCTTTTGACATCTTGGATAAAAAAATTTTTATCCATTATAGAATTAGCTGTGACACAAAATCAATTATCTATGTAGCTTTTTGCACATGCTGTTCCGCCTTCTACGTCGGTAAGACGGATAGAAAGTTTAAGGAACGTATTTACCAGCACTGTTATGCAATTAAAAACAATAAATGCGAAAACGCTCTGGCCAAGCATATAGTCAATAACCCTGGCCATGCGTTTTTGTTTATGGGCATTGACCATTTGCCTATGTCCATCAGGGGTGGCCCTACTTCACTCTTATTGGAAATACGTGAGCTTTTATGGCAATTGAAACTAGATGCTTTCAATACACAATGAAAGCTGTAATATAGCTCTGTTTTTAAAGCACAAAGCTTATTTGAGATGAAAGTTTTTTATGTACTAGTTAACATTTGCTAATATGTTTGATTCATTCTATGTTGACTTTTACTTTCATCTCATGGTTATTGTGGTTTATTTTTATTCTGATCCATTTCATCCTATTTTACTTTTTTATTTTTCTTTATGCCTCACCTTTCACTTTTCATTAAGGGAAGTGATGTGTTGTTAAATACTTTTCTGCTTTTCTATTTTTATCAAGTACAAAATAAGCTTTTTTAAATTATACATATAATTTGTTTTAGGCTTTATTTAAAGTTTCTTATGTTGGTAGCCTATTGTGTTAAGTAATGTTTAATGTTTTGTGTTTACTGTAATGACATATATATATCTTGTTTAGGGTGTAAAGGACTGTTTTGTGGTAATGTAAGGACATATATATACCTTGCTTTAGGGTTTTCATGGCAAACAGTTCATTCTGTTATATATATATATATATATATATATATATATATGTACTTTTTTACGCACATATACACAATTCTTTATATATATGTAAGCATATATATCATTCTTGATTTAGCTGGCTTTTGTGCCTCTCAAAAACTTTGTCAAGTGACTGCTTTTGTTGTTGTCAACAACTACCTGCTTAAAAAGGAGTCGACAATTTTTACAGAACACTTTTTAAGTGTAACAGTTTTTATATTGTTATACACTGTTAAATGTGACTATGTCAACGGTCTTGTACCTTTTAATCATGGTTCTTGCCAGTAGTTTAATAGAGAGATTAAGGGACATTTACAACCATTTTGTACACAAAAAGTCTTTTTGTGTATAAAGAGCACCAGGAAGTGATGTAACTATGCAATTACACAATTAGTAACACCTCTATAAAAAGAGTATGCTGTTAGTGCTTTTAAATCCTCTGAAGAAGCTACCTTGTGTGCGTAGCGAAAACGCTGCTGTAATTTTGTGTATTTAATAAATCTGCGTTAAGGTATCATTGGGTCTTGGTGTTCTTCATGGTCTGAAGCCTTTTTCGCTGGTTTGTGTTTTGGTTCCTGCTTTTTCATCAACATAAAATATGTTGTGAAACTTCATCGTTGATCATGTTCTTCTAGACAAAAAAAAAGAGTTGATCACAAATGAAACAAATACATTACATTTGTTATCACTTAAAATAACCAGAAACTTTGCTTTTACATGGGGGGGGGCTTGACTGCAACACCTCCCAGTAAGAGGGCACTACCCCCATTTCCACAGAAATTAAATATATTAGTTCTGCAGTTGCACAATCATGGTGAAGGAAGATAATTCCTAAAATTATATTACAACAATGAGTAAAAAGGTCACACAGAAAAAACACTCGGTTAAAAAACACAAAACAAAAATCTAACCAAGCTAGACTTTTCACTGTGTGATTCCTTAAACCTCTTGTATTAGAAGTGGCATGGGATATATGCTGCTTGACTAGATTTTTCTTATTGTACTTGGCTTGATTTTTCTTTTTTGTTTTTAACTGAGTGGTTTTTCTGTGTGATCTTTTTACATATTGTTTCAGTTTGTTAGTTGGGAAATGTTGCAATCACCCTAAGGTTTATGGATATCAGCTAGTTATGACAATGTTGTGTTTCCAAATATTGACCAAACATTCCACTTATACTGTGCTGATGATGCTATAAGAAGGCAGAAACATGCATGTCCACAGCTAGTGGAGTTTGGCTTTATCAGCCTGAATTTGTCCATAAATAGACTTAAAAGAATAAGTGATGGACATTCAGAAATGCCATTTAGCTGAAACACCTGATGTCCTTAAAGGGTAATTTGAATATATCCCATGTCACGTCTAATACAAGAGGTTTAAGGAATCACACTGTGAAAAGTCTAGCTTGACTAGATGAAATTATATTACAGTCAAACTGTTGCAGTTTGATCATAATATAATTTGACCACTGCAACCACTTATGAAATTTACAAAAAAATCACAGCGCATATGTATTTGCGTTTGTGTGTAATTCATGGCTCATGGATCACAGAATCATAAGAATTAACAAGGCAGATAAATCATAACACTGTTTACGCCTCATTGCTACCCACCTATATGGCATATCTCCTGCTTCCATAAAGGTAAAGCAAGTCAGGCCAGGGTTGAATGTGTGAGTGCCCATCAACTCATTCAGATAAGTCTTGAAGGATGTGAGGGCATCACTTTGTTTAACATATAAGGACAATCTATTCCAGAAATGGGGTAAACACTGGGTAATAAATCTGTTCCTGCTCTCTGTTTTGTTTATATGATGGTGGAGGTTTGACTGCTTGAGTTTTTTGCCTTTCAGAGATGCAAGAGCTCAAGGAAGGGGAAGCAAGATGCAGAACATCATGTAAGAATCTGTAAGAAACGTAGTAAAAGGACAGAGCTTCAAGACTATCCTGTTAGCTAAGGCTCTTTAGAATACTGATCTGTTTGGTCAGGAATTCCTGGCACCTTTCTAGCAGTGCAATGTGTTTGGTAAGGTACATACCAAAAGAGGCATTGTACTCAATTTAGTCTAATTAGAGCAGGGTACAGTGAAATGATGACTTCTACCAACCTGTAAGAAATATCTTTAGATATCAGTTGTGCTGTATAGGCAAACGTCCTGACGACTAATGCTATATGATAGCCAAAAAAATGGAATTGTTGACCCAATTGCATTATTCATTACATTATCAGTTTGGAGAGGAGTGGTAGCTAGGTTTTAAGTTGGAGACCAAATCTTTTTTGCCAAATGTAGTAATACTATATTTTTTTGCATTTAATATTAGCCTATTTTCAGTACACCACTGATTACTGAGGTGTAGTTCTTGCTGGAGTGTCATTGTATCATGGGGGTGACCTGACAATGATGCCTAAATTGCAGTCATCAGCTAACTAGATTGGTAGTTTGGAGGTCAGAGAAGTATATGCCAAATAGGAGGTGTCTCAGCACCAATCCTTGATGTGCACTACTAATTACATTCTTACTTTCTGAAGTAACATCTTCTACTTGAACTATGTGAGTTCTATCTTTTAGCGAGTTTGCTGTCTATCTAACCATGTTCAAGTCCATATTTAGGACTCTTAATTTACTTGCAATGTCAGAATGGAGGTGGTATTGATGGGCTTGGCCAGATCCAAATAAGCTGTGTGAAATGAGTGACCACACGCCACAACATCAAGATGACTCTTTGGCATCTCTTGTACCCATAAGTACACAATTTCTGAATTTCTGAGAAAATACTCTTTTCATGTAGCATTTGAATTCTCACCTCTTGGCTTTTCTAACTTTTACATCCTATTTGTCCCTCTTTTCTTTTAACAGGCTTCACCCAGGCAAATTTCCCTTCACAGGTGAATTAAAAGAACGCTCACCAGTGTTTTGGTGGGAGCAACATACTCATTCTGAGGATGCCTGAAGTAGTAAAACACCCCAGAAACTGAATCTAAAAATCTGAAACTAAGTAGTCAGTTTATTGCACCATTGCTTGCAATTGTAGCTTCATTCTCTATTAAAGATATGGCTTACAATACTGCTGTTAGAAAAATATGTATTAATGTATATGTTTAGTGCTTATTATAAGCTAAATGGGTTAACACATTTCATTCTATTTTATGTACAGCTTAGTTTTGTACGAAATTACAAGATGCTTTTCAAACTGCAATATGCTTTCTGAAACTGCAAGATGCTCTCTGACCTAGTATTTGCTAGCACAGCAAAATTCATGTTTATGCCTTTTGGAAGCTTACTGAGAAGCAGGTGATTATCTGCTAGGTCAGGAAAATAATGAATAGAACAATACTGTTTTCTATAATGTTATTGAACTTGAACAATCAGCTCTGTTCGTGTTATGAGAACATGCACAGCTGCAGAAAAGAAAGATACATCAAAGACTGCTTGAAGAAATGAACTATAATCTGTACTTGCTTTGTGCTCGAATTAGCCATAGTACCTTGAATGGTAACATTGCACAGTGAGAAGTTGTATCTGACCGGTGGTCATCAAGGCCACGTTGTTTTTCTTAGGAAGTTTTTTTGTAAACTTGATATGCTAGCAGAAAATCATGGACAAACAGCTGCTATGAAATAATATTGAAAGAACTTGTGATTTATTACGTCAGCTTGGTAGGCAATGTCTTGTAAGAAATGTATAAGAATGGCTTCACTTCCTGATTCTAGTTAGATAAACTCTGTATTAGCACGTTTTTGTCTCCTTGCTGCAAGATTAAAGTGCCTTAACCTGAACCTGCCATGTGTTGATCTTTTTGAAGTTGTTTTTCCTTTGAAAACTGCCAAGATTATTCTCAGTAACTACAAATGTTTATGGAAACACTACTTCAATCATTCCATCATTTCATTGAAACAGTCTATGTCCTGGACCATAAACCCTAACCCAGGGCCTACTTATGCTCATTTTTCTTTTTCCTTCAATCCCCATTCATCCCAAAACATCAAGCCTCACCCTGGCCCTGTCTTCCCATCCTATTCATTTCCATTATAAGCCTCCCCCCAGATCTACCATCCCCCATCTTATAATTAATGCTTTACAGTCAACTAACACAGAATGCCCATTTACCCTAATCCTCAAACTACACTCTCCTACAATCTACTGTAGCTAGAAATACAAAAATTCTACATTGTCCTGAAAAAATACCCAGGTTGCATCTACCACTTAACTACCTACAACTCATAGTGCCTACTCTCCACTAAACCACCAATGAACATAATAAGAACTCAGATACTTCGACAATACTAATAGTAAAAAAGGCCTGAAGTTTTGCGGGTTCCTATCAGAAGACCGAAGATGCATTTTGTCGAATGCGCCTTGGTCGAACTTCAAATGTCGAAAACGCAAAATGACGAAGTGGCATACAAGTGAATTCTTTCTCTGGGAAAGAAGTCGCTTGGCTGCTTCCGTCACTTTGCTGTTTTCGGCACTGTAGAGCGATCTCGGAGTTGGTATATTTAAGTAGGTGGGGTGTGGGTGACGAAGCCCCCCACTTTATGTAATGTTTGAATGTGTTTTTTATTTTATTTTATTTTTTTCTTGGGAACAGTGATATTTTTCCCCTGGAAAAAAAATCACTGTTCTGGAAGTTCGATGTGTTGTGAATTCGAACTTTTGAGTTTGATATAACAACATTCGATCATTTGATCATTCGTTGTTATAATATAGACCCAGGTTTTGCCACTTCAATGCCTAGAATTCCATTAATGATTTTGATATTACTGAGCCATGAATACGTAACAACAAACCAGATAATGTAGTGAAAACATCTATAGTACTAACCTCATACTTTAATAATAATTTCCATATTTTCTGAGATAGTTTTAGTAATAATTTCTGTATTTTCTGAGATAGCTTTATTAATAATTTCCATATTTTCTGAGATAATAATCAAAGTAAAATGTGAGGTAGTATCCTGCTACTTCTATAAAGCAGCTATCAGTTACCACATCTGTCATAGCAAATAATTCTCCCCTTTTAGAAAATTACTCAAAATTGGACCCTTGTTCAAAGTTGTATGTTCTCACTTAAAACATTTGGTAACAGCAGAGTATATACCTTACCCCTGCTCTCTCTGGCCTTCTCTAAGATACAGTAGCAAGCATAATATGATTATACAAGAAAATTAACATAATTCTGAAGGACTTTAACCTTAGTGCTCTTTCAGCTAAAGGAAATCAAATGTTCAAACTCCTGTCTGAATACATCTCACAAAAATACTCTCCACTGTCACTAGACCTAACAAAAATTATTTATTTCTTGACTTATTCATCACAACTATCTCCCATATGTTTATAGGAATCTGAACTTATACAAATATCCTGCTTCCCAATTTCCTCAGCAATCGTCTATAAATTCAAACCATCCAGTCATTCAAAGCCCCATGTTTCACTCCTATAGTTACAAAAACAAGAAACAAGACATATTTATGAACCAAACAGGGATGATAAAACATTCAACCTCTTTAATTCAGTTTGGACTTTTCTGTACCAAAAGAAAAACCCTATCACTTTTCTCCACCTCTTTAACAACATCAACACTTTTGTATTAAACAAACACTTTCCTGCTGTTAAAAGATAAGTGAATGGGCAAAACCATCTGTTAGATATATATCTTTAGACATTTATAACAGTGCATATACACTTTTGTTTTTGTAGTAAAATATAACAGTGCATGCACACTTCTGTTTGCTAGAATATATGTAGAAAAATATAGTCACTTAGATTCACATACATTTCTGTTTGTTAGCATGTATACATTTAAAGGGTTAAACTGTTCTTAGCTGAGAAGCAGGAAACAAATATATGAAAGGCATCCAACTTTGTGACTGTTACAACTTTCAAGGAAAGTTACAGATAAGAAACCAGGTGCAAGGAGAACTGGAAGACAAAACAATTTCCCAACAGAAAAGACTCCCTAAAAGTTTAAGATTATTTACCTTGAAATAGAATATAATGAAGAGACTGTATGACATCAGACAAATACCAAAGTATTGACTTTGAAAGTGTCCAGCAGACTGCAAACTTCAAAGACTACTTTTATAAAAAAATGTATATAAAGGACATTGAAAGTGTATGATTTGATTTTTGTTAGATCTGGTACATGTAGGAGCACATTTGTTCTGAGCTAACTGGAGAATATCATTTATGCTGCCTAAAAAGCTAAACCTGGTGCATTAAAACATGTAAACTGTGACATTATTGTACGTGTTGTCTGTTACATAGACAAGTTGTAGTATTAGTACTGTAAATAATGCAGTGCTGAAAAAATTATAGCCTTCAAATTTCAGTGCATTACTCAGACTTTGGTTTCAGCAGGGAGAAGCTGCAAGCAAGCATCATCATCATCATCATCATTAAATAACTTTTCAGTGGCGAGCCTAGCCTGTATCTGAACACAGGGGGAGTAGTAACTTGTATAAGGTCACTTCAGTAAAGGTGCAGTAACTAACATTTATGTATGCAATTGAGTCCTAAATAGAAACACTTCAGTTTTCCAGAGTTTGCAGCAGTACTGTTCCGAGACATCTGGATCCGGTGTGAGACTGTCATGCAGGAAAAAAGCAATGCCATAAATTCTCCAGGTCTGTGAATTCCCAGGTTTCAAATCTGCAACTGCCAACTTTGTTTCACCAGCTTTTCAAGTAACTACAGAAGTTTTCTAACCATCTACAGTAAGCAGGGTGGCCACCTGTGTCCCTGTAAAATTGGTAAACAATCTTTTTGCATATACATGCAGCATGGATGCCATTAGAGAGGGTAGTAAACAGAGTTTTACTCTTAATACACCAGAACAACCAGATAACATTTTGGGCAGACTACAGAGTTTGTATAAACAGCATATTAGCAAATGTAAAACCTTATTAGGGCAAGTTGACAGACAAAAATTATGCAAATACATTGTGTTTGACTGGGATCTTAAACAAAAACATGTGTGGTATGACAGTAAATGTTTATTGTGTAGATCACATAAAACTGATTTCTGTGTACAATGCCATGCAAATTCAGTGCAGACCATTGTTATGAAGTTAAATTGCAAAGAAACATCTTCTGAAGATAAAGAAGTAAAAAAGGGTAATGCTCTTACATTATTTCCAGATGTTAAACAGTTATGTCCTGTCACCACATGTAAAATTTTAATTTCAGAGTTAAAACAGCAGTCAAATCAGTTATTGACAAAATCTCCTGTACATCTTGTTACACCCTTTAGACAAAAGTGGAATAAAGCCACTGCACAGCACAAAACAGATTAGGACAGGGACGGGGTGCATGGTGAACTGACAAAAGAATTTAATAAACGTCTAGGAGACAGACAAAATGAGTTCAGAAAGTTTAGATAAGATATATAAACACGTTTTCAGAAGTGCATAAGAGCTTTAGAGTCAGCAGAACAGGTTACTAAGAAATATCAGACAGCCCATGCAAAATTACACAATGAGATACATCTGGTTAGTAAAGAGTTAAAGAAAGAAATTCCAGACCTTACACAGCAATTAGCTATGCTGACAGAAAATAATTTACACCATACTACCCTACATTTGGAAAATGGTTTGCGTACACAGCAGGATCTAATATATGGACAAATGCCTTAATTAAATGCTTTTAATTTTTATTCCCAAGTGTTTTAAAACTTTCATCCAGTTAAATCAAAATTCTTATAAATTAAACAGTAAAGTAGGGTGTATGACTGCCATTCTTATGACATACACTCAGGAACAGCCTCTCATAGATAAGCTGTTAGATAATTTCAAAATCACCATTTTAAATAACAGAACTGTTCAAGGCATAGAAATCAAATGAGAGTAGTTAAAAGCAGTAAAGTCATAAAGTCACAAGAGTGACATGCATGTATTTTCTTTTCACCTAAAGTGCACTTGTTTAAAATGCACAAAAGTAAAAGGCAGACAACAGCAAATGTAAATAACGTAACATAAGGATGTGTTAGTTCAGCCAATATCTATTTTGTTTTATTACAATATTTTGTAACTGTATAATAGCATCAAAAATAGCAGAGACCCTGGTAAAAAAGGTATAGAAAAGTAACATTATTAATATAAAGTTGTACTGGGTAAATGATACTACAAACAGAACTAAATGTAGCTTCTCTTGTCCTGAAGGACAAACATGTCTTATTGAAAATCTTTACCTTAGACCAGAGTGTCACAGTCTGGGTAACAGCCAGAGGGCAGGCATACATTCAATTCTCACAGCGTAAAGCAAATGTATCTTTACAAAACAATACTGCAATAAAATGCTGCATACTATGGGGGAAAGGGCACTCTTTCAATTTTACACCAACTGTATAAACAGCACTGCAGAAGGGTCTAAAATAAAACTACAGAAAGAAAATATATTAGCCTGCATCAATGATTCAGTAATTATTAAAAGACAACCTTCCCTTTGTATTGTCATAAAGTGATTAGGGTACCATCAACATGTATGGTAGTGAAAAACAGTAATACAGTTTAATGTCTCAGTAAACATTTAATTAGCAGGCTTCAGTTTAATATTAATATCACTAAGTTTGTAAACTGGACTAAGTGTACATTACAGCCCATGTATGTTCAAATTGCGAAAAATTCTATACAAGCAAAACGAATAGTAAATAATAAATAATAAATAAATAATGTTAGATGTAGTAAGATGGCGGCACCTTGCATAACAGCGGCCTCTTCAGCTCACATTTTTTGTTCTGTGTTCTGTTGTTGCTTTTGGTAATTGAACCTTTTTTCTGGGTGCTGGTGGTCGAGTGTAGATAGGAGGTGTCTGTGGTGTCGGTGGATTGGTGGATCAATTGGACAGTGGACTGTGAATTTGCTCAGGTGGCTTGGAGTGGTTGGAGTGGTGGAATGGTGGACATGGAAGTGGCTGTTTGGCCTGTGTGCGTGGAGAGAGCCAGGTGGAGTGGATGGCAGAGACCAGGTGCAGGATGGTGTTGTGGCAGATGGAACAGTTTGTGGAAGTGGAATTGGATCGCTGCCGGTGAAGATGAGGTTGGTGGAGTGGATGGTGGATGTAAACTGTGATCATTAAAACTGTGGTCATTGGCCTGGAAGAGGCCAGATGATGGTGACTGGTGTCAGCTTGGATGTGTGCTAATCCAGACTTTGAATGTCTGTTTTATTGTATTGTTGGTACTGAATGGTCTTACCAGTGTGGAGATGAAGCTTCAATTGCTGGGACTCTGTATTATATGTGTGTATCTGTTTATGTGATTTGCATGCTGTGTTTTTGTTGAAATGGCTTGTGTTGTGCATTAATGAGCTAGAAGGAATGTAATTTCATTCAGCTGTTCACGTTTTGGTTGTACAGTCTGAAAGACAATAAACTTTTGCTTTGCTTTAAATATGCTTGGCATATACAGCACAGTAAATGGTTTAATATGTAAACAGCATTCTTCAGTGTATAAACCTTGTTTTCTACAACACTCTGTAAATCTGTGTAAATAAAAAAATTTGCAGTCAAATTTTAAAATGTTCACAGAAATTGCTCCTCAGTTTGTTTGTATTGTATACATTTTTTTAAGCAGACAGCCTTTGTGGGATGTCTTAGCAATATCATTCATTTAGTGTGGGATAACAAAAGCTTACATGTTTACTCCAGAAAGTAAAATGTCTGTCCTCAAGTAATCTGTTTTTAAATCCTTTGTATACAGTAGTTAACAAAAGTAAAAAAAATAAGTTAATCAAGTTAGCATTAAAGTCTAAAAGCAAACACAGCACATAATTAGTAAAATATTTTACAGTATGGTCTTCAAAAGGAAAAAAGTTGTTAGACTAGATTATATAGCCAATGCTGGTATTAATGGTTATTACCATTGTGATGACAATATGAAATTGTGTTTTGTTTCCTAATGTGTTTTCTGTAAACCATGATGAAAATTATAATCTGACCAAAGAATATATATCAATGTAAACTGTTTTGTGTGTTTTAAAACAAAAAGGGAGAACTGTTAGATATTCATTTAGACATTATAACAGTGCATATACAGTCATGCCGTGGTGGTACAGTGGTAGCGTTGCTACCTCACAGCAAGAGATTCTCCCATTTGATTTTCGGCTTGGCTTGGGAGGGCCTTCTGTGTGGAGTCTGCATGTCCTCCCCACGGTTGGGTAGTGTTCGAAAGACATACGTACGTAAATGGGCATGCCTTCATTGAAGGTTGGGCATCGAGCTGGCACCTCGGTGTTTCGTAAAATCTACTGCCAATCATTAGCGGACCGGAGTTCCACTGTGGCGACCCCTAACCGGGAAACAACCGAAAGACAAACAACAACAACAGTGCATATACACTTCTGTTTATTAGACTATAAATGTAGTAAAATATAACAGTGCATGTATACCTGTGTTTTCTAGAATATATGTAGAAAAATATAGTCACTCAGATGCATGTACATTTCTGTTTGTTAGCATGTACATATTAAAGGATTAACCTGCTCTTAGTTCAGAAGCAGGAAAGGCATCTAACTGTATATAATCCATTTTGTGGCTAGTACACGTTTCAAGGAAAATTACAGATAAGATACTAGGTACAGGGAGAATTGGAAGACAAAAAAAAATTTCCCAAACATAAAAGTTTCCCTAAAAGTTTAAGATTATTCACCTTGAAACTAAATACAATGAACAGACTGCATGACATCAGACAAATACCAAAGTACTGACTTTGAAAGTTCCCAATAGACTGCAAATTCCAAAGACTGCTTTCATAAAAAAATGTATATAAAGGACATCGAAAGTGTATGACATTAGATCTGATTTTTAATAGATCTGGTACATGTAGGAACACATTTGTTCTGAGATAACTAGAGAATATCATTTATGCTGCCTGAAAAGCTAAACCTGGTATATTAAAACTTGTAAACTGCGACATTATCGTATGTGTCATCTGTTACATAGACAAGTTATTTTATTAGTACTGTGCATAATACAATGCTGAAAAAGTTATAGTCTGCAAAGTTCAGTGCATTAATCAGACTTTGGTTTCAGCAAGCAGAAGCTGTAAGCAAGCATCATCATCATAATTAAATAACCTTTCACCATCTATGGCTTAATTCTAGGACTGAAAAATTCTTCTCCAACAGGGACAAATCCTGGGCACTGTGGAAGCAACACTAAATGCCCTCTCAAAGGCAAAAAATACAGTCTCCATGGGACCCAATAACATCCCTGGCTCTATCCTACATGAACTCAGGCATGAGCTCTCAGCTTCATTAGACACCCTATTCAACCAAAGCCTCAACACTGGCTTCATCCCAGCTGAATGGAGGACAGCCACAGTTATCCCTCTATACAAAGGTGGAGCATCCATTGACCCAGGCAATTATAGGCCCATCCACCTAACTAGCCTAATCTGCAAGGCCATGGAATTAATTATCATGGACCTTATAAACAAGAGTATTGACAACCTACAAATGCTTGACCCCACACAGTTTGGTTTTGTCAAAGGGAGATCATGCCTGTTAAACTTGGTTGACTTCTTTGAAACAGTCACCAAAGCCATGGATGAGGGGAAGACAGTGCACACCACCTACCTTGACCTAGTCAAAGCCACACTATTCCTCACTCAGGCATAATAGATAAACTCTCCCAATAGACTCCCTCTCCATATCAACCCGTATGTTACCAGATGAATAGCTAACTGGCTCACTGATAGAACCCACTCAGTCAAAGTAGGGGAAGCCTCCTCTAGTAGTAGACCTTTACCAAGCTGTGTACCCCAAGGATCAGTCTTGGGGCCTCTACTGTTTGGGATATACTTTTCTGAGGTGCAGGCCAAAACCAGTGGTCTGTGGCTAACCATGTTTGCAGATGACTGCAAACTAGGCGATGTCTTAAATTCCCCTAGTGATGTGAACATCCTCCAAGAGGGCCTTACCAAAACTAATGACTGGTGCCAGAAACATGGCCTCAAACTGAATGCCAAAAAATGCATCATTTTCCCCTTTGGAGAAAATGGCATCCCCACTAATTATCACATTAATAACAGCATACTAAGCATGCAATCAGTCGTGAGGGACTTGGGCACCAAGGTTGATAGCAACTTCACTTTTGAGCAGCACCTTGCCTTCGTTGTACTGAAGGCTTTCTACAATGTCCACCTCATAAATAAGAGTATTTCATCCAGGAACAAGAAGGTCATAACATCCCCTGTACTCCTCACTTATCAGACCCATTGTCGAGTACATTGCCACCTTCGGCATGTACCTTGCCAAGCACATGCAGCAGCTGGAGAGACCACAGAGGTTCCTGACTAGGAAAATCCAGGGTCTCAAATACCTATCTTATACAGATAGGCTAAAAGCCCTGTCCCCCTACTCAGTCTCATACAGACTGCTCAGAGGTGACCTGCATCTAGCATACAAGCCCATTTCAGACCCAGCCTTGATGGAGTTTCTGCATATCCATAAGACAAACTCCATTCGAGCAACCCACACACAAGGCCTTAACCTGGTCTATGACATTAATAGAACTTGTTGATGGGATAGTGTCCCAAAGATTGCCCCATCTGTGGAATAGACTCCCTCTCCATATCAAGCAGAGTACCTCTTTAGCCATCTTTAAGAGGAACCCAGATGACTGGATGGGAAACAGAAAATACACCCCTGGGATCCCACCTGTGAAACCTGCTGGACAGGGAGAAACAGGTGCTGACTTTGAGGGAACATGGGTGAAATTCTTGGCTAGGCTTATAAGGGCCTGTGGGCCAATAGCCTAGTATCATCTATGAACCTATGAACCTAAATTAACAACATATACATTTCCTCATAGCCATAACACAAAGATGCTACATAAGTAATAATGCCCAACATTTTGTGTGTTACTGCGTAAATAATGCACACCCAGGGGTATTCTGGTGCCTGACGCCACAGGCGGAGGGCCTCTGCACCCCCAGATTGGTATTATTTGCGCAGCAACACACACCCTGGAAGGCATTATTGCACTTAGAAAATAGACTACAAAACTGTTTTACTTATTTATTTATTCTTATGTAATGTATACTATATTATTATAGGTTCATAGCTAGGTATTAGGCTACTGGCCCTAGGGCCTATATAGGCCTAGCCAAAAGGTACCCTGGCTTTCGCCACCCAAGAAAATTATTTTCCTGTGCCACTGTCGAGCAGAGCCACAGAAGTGATCCCTGGGGTGAATTTCCTATCTCCCATCCAATCATCAAGATTTTTCTTGAAGAGTGCTAATGAGGAGCTTTGTTTGATATAGATACGTAGTTTGTTCTAGAGTATGGGAAGTCTCTGGGACAGGAATCTATCCCTCCAGCATGTTCTGTTTATTGTGGTGACAAGGTTTAGGTCCCTAGATCATGTAGCTCGGAAGGATTGGGATTTCTTTAAGTGGAGCATGTCCAAAAGCTCTGGTTTTGACATATCTTTGTGTGTTAGGCAGAGATTGCCTCTGAGTAGGTGATATGTGAAGGAGCAAAGCTGCAGTTTTTTGAGACGGTCTGTGTAGGGCATCTGTTTGAGGCCGGAAATCCTTTGTGAGGTATTTCTGCATCCTTTCCAGTTGTTGTAGATGTCTTGTGAGGTGCATACCAAAAGGGGCATTGTACTCTATAATGGGTCTAATGAGTGATGAGTAGAGGGGAACAATGACCTTTTTTTTCCTGGATGAAATACCTTTTGTGATAAGGTGTGCCACATAGAAGGATTTCCTGACTACTGTGGTGATGTGATATCAAAGGAGAGACTACTGTCCACCTGTGTCCCAAGGTCTCTTATCACACTTTCGGTGTTAAGTAGACTACCACCTATATGGTAGTTCATGGGTACAGAGTTTTTACCAAAAGGGATGACAATGCACTTTTTGGCATTGAGCTTCAGGCCATGGCTTTGACACCAGGCATCTGTCTCAGCGAGGCCCTTTTGTAGGATGTCTACATCTTTTGGAGTTTTGATTATGGCTCTTAGTTGGCAGCCATCTGCAAACTTCATTAGCCAAATACCTTCTGTGTTAGCCTGTACTTCAGAGAAGTAGATACCAAACATGAGAGGACCCAGGACTGAACCCTGTGGTACTCCAATTGTCACTGGTCTGAAGTTGGATTTGGAGTCTGCTACTTTTACAGTGTGGGTTCTGTCAGTGAGCCATTTGGCAACCCATCTTGTGACATAGGGATTTATACCTAGTTTAGTGAGTTTATCTATAATTCCAGAATAGGGGATAGTGTTGAAAGCCTTGGGGAGATCTAGATAGGCTGTGTGAACCACCTTACCCTCATCTACAGCTTTGGTGACCGCTTCAAAGAAGTCTATCAGGTTTAAGAGACATGATCTCCATTTTACAAACCCGAACTGGGTGGGGTCCAGAGTTTGGAGATTACCAATGTCATTGTTTATAAGTTCCATGATGATACGTTCCATAGCCTTGCAGTCCAGGCTCATCAGGCTAATGGGGCGGTAGTTTCCGGGGTCCATGGTGGCTCCCCCTTTTTGTAGTGGGATAACCATTGCTGTGCACCATTCAGTGGGCACATAGCCTGAAGTACGGCTATGATTGAACATGGTACTTAGGTGGGGTGCCAGTTAGTTCTGTAGTTCATGCAGAACGCAGCCTGAGATGTTGTCAGGTCCCATGGATGCTGTGTTCTTGGCTTTGGAGAGTGTGTTATTTACCTGTGCAGCCGTGATTACAGGAACTTTGCATTCTTCCGGTATAGAGATGGGCCCTTTAGGGGATGAGAGGGGGGTAAAGTTAGTACTGAACCTATCTGCCAGGATGTTGGCAATATCAGTTGGTTCTGTATATTTAGTGTCATTGTGCTGTAACTCAGAGCAGATCTGAGTGTTGCCATTGAGATATTTGACGTAGCTATAAAATGCTTTGTGGTTGTCTTTAGAGTCAGCGGCAATTTTGTTTTCATAACTAGCTTTGGAGGATTTTATGAGGGATCTCAGCTTCTTATTGAGGCTGACCAGGGAGTTTCTCCAATCATGGGATTTTACTCTTTTTTGCAACAGTTTCTTTCTTCTGTTGTAGAGCTTGTTTATGGCAGGGGACCATCAGATTGGCTTCCTTTATTTGGAGAATAGCATCTTGGTTCTGTTAGGGATTGCACGATCCATGCACTAGTGTAAGTGCTTATAAAGTGCATTTGTGTAGGATTCAGCAGTCATATCTCTATTGTCTGTCAGCATGGGTGTCATTGAGTTTGCCACTTCTGTCTTAAGAAGTGTGAAGTTGGCTTTGGAGAAATTTTTTACGGTGGTTTCCCTAATGGGGGGTGGGGATGGGATGTGGATGTTTAGGGTGATTAGCTTGTGGTCAGATCTGACCAACGAAGAACTGACTTCTGGTGTGGAGCACCAGTTGCCCATGTTTGTAATAACCAGGTCTAGGGTATTGCTGCCCCTAATGGGGGTGTGGATAAGTTGATCCAAGGCATTGGAATTTATGAATTTCAGAAAACGTTGAGCACAAGAGTTGGTACATGAGTAGTTTTCCCAGTTAATGGTGGGGTAATTGAAATTGCCCATTATTAGGGTGTTAGGTTGTACCCTAATATTTTCCAGTGTATCAAGAAATGAGGAGTGGGAATCCTGGGGCATGGTGGGGGATCTGTAGCAAGCTACAATTTGGATTGCGGTCTTTCCCAGAGTTAGTTGCACTTGGATAATCTTGGATGCATTATGCTGAGCAACTAGCCTGGAGATGTGGATATCCTTAATGAATATGGACACGCCTCTGCCTTTAGTGTTTCAGTCCAGGTTAGGTGGCCGAAAGGTATGGCATGAATTATAGCCTGGTAATGCATGGGTACTCTCTGGAGCCTTGAACCAGGTCTCTGTCACTGCACAGATGTTGATGTCCTCCATTTTAAGGAGTGCCTCGAGTGAGTGCATTTTGAGGTTTAGACTTCTAGCATTGAGTAGCAATACCCTCAGATTTTGCTTGCTTGTACCTGTTACAGTAGTGAATTTGTCATTTGAACCTTGCCTAAAAAAGGCACTATAAGGGTGACTAGACCCTTAGCCAGTATCCGGAATCCCAGGGGTGACAGGTGCAGGTCATCTCTGGCAAAGCATCGTGGTTTGTCGATCATGTCATCCCAGGCAGACAGATACTGGATCCCCTTAGAATGACACCAGAAGCTTAGTCAATTGTTGAAGTCAATTATTTTGTCCTTGTACTGTGGTATCATTCTGGGTGATGGCAGTATGCTACTCAGGGCTAGGGTCATACCTGCCTGAGCTACAAGATCAGACAGCTCCTCCATGTCCCTTTTTATGTAGTCCAGGGGGGTATGTCTCAGGTCATTCTCACCAACATGGACAATGACAGAGTCATATTTGTACTTGTTGTGGAGTGACCTGAGTGCATGCATTATGTGGCGGATCCTGGCAGCTGACAGGCACCTGACAGTAACTTTTTCCTTGTTTAGCCTGATGAGTGGAACATCAGTGTGCCTGACTATAGAGTCACCTATGACTAGAGTGTTCGGTACACTGTTATGCCTTATGGGCTGTGGTTGAGTGGCACAATGAGATTGTGGGCTATGTGTCATTTGGGTTGTGTTGGGGGGGGGGGTGGAGGTTGCTTGTGTTTCTGCTTTGGAGGTCCCTGTTGCTTGGGCTGGTTTTTACTGAGAGCCTCCGTGAATGTAGGTGTGTGTTTTGTGTTTCTATGTGTGTGTTTTGGCAGTGTAGCTTTTGAGGAACTATGTGATGAGTGTGGTGTGGTGCAAGTGTTTACCTTCTCCTCTTGACTATCTAGTCCAGTCTTGGGTGAAGAGAGCTTTGCTTCCAGTTTGGCTGCATAAGTGCATCTCTCACAGGTTGTAGTGTTAGGTGGTAGGAGGAGAGGGTTGTCTGTGTACATGAGGCAATTGCTGCATTGCCCCAAGATGCCCAGATTCATCAGGTGGACAGGAGAAAACACCAGGAGCTGACCCTTAGACATGCTTGGATAGGTGCTTATTTGTTAAGTACTAGAAACTGTTTTCCTCTAGACACGTGAGGATAGTTGAGTGCTGTAGTAATTTGTAGCTTATTTAGTGCTTACAACAAGTTCTGAACAAGTGCTGAGCTCAAAGAAACAGACGAGTGCTGAAACTAAAAAAACTGGCTAGTCCTAAGAAACAAAATTAAGCAGGAAGGCTTCCCTCCAACACAGAAAGGCTTGGGGGCTCAGAAGACCATAAACAGTCCTGGACACAGCAAATCTGTATCCAGACTAGACTACCCACAGGAAAGGCAGGAAACAAGCTTAGAATTTTTTTTTTTGTTTAAGTGGAAAGAGAGAAAGGAGGAGCAGAAACTAAGTGGATTGGCCTTCTCAAATGTTCTCCCTGTATTAGGTAGAATGAAGTAATAACACTAGACTGGGAGGAGTGTCCCAGATCAAATTTCCAGTAGGGGCGGGCAACTGCAAAGCCACCAACTGTAAGAACAGCATACAAATAGGGTGGTAAACAAACTGCAGAAATGTTTCTCACAGCAGAAAAGCAGCAGTGAGCCTTTAAATGAAAGTTTTAAACAGATAAAGGAGCCTCTAGAGAAAGCTTTTAACTGCAAACAAGTTATATGACACTCTCCTTGGCAGGAGATCAGAATCAAACAACCCAAAACGTTTTGTTATTTTTGCTGTAAAATAGTTCCTTGGCCTAATGTTTCAAGCTAGCTTTAGTACATATAAATGCTGTTGGAGGAAGTATTTTACATCCAGAATATTAGTCTGGTACGTATTTAATACCTACACATACACACTCTCTCTCTCTCTCTCTCTCTCTCTCTCTCAAACATACATACATGCACACAAACATTCAGAAGCAGTGTACCTCTAACAACACATAATTAAACTCATTTAATAATAGCAGCCATTAAAAGTTTCTTGCCTCCATAATTTGCAACTGTCTAGATTTTCAAAGAATATCCAGATTCTTACCTTATGCTTTTGCTGCATTACTCATAACATTTTTGGTTTGCTAGCAAATCACTGTGGGTTAGAGTGACTAAATGATAACATACATTTGAGTTTCTGACTATATTTCCTTTAGAAAATGCATGCTAAAACAAAGCCTTGTGTTCTAGCAACTTTCTAATTTTAGAACAGTAATGTTTAATATATGTTCCTGTCTTTGAGCCTTTGTCTCCCCCCAATTATTTTTATCCACATTTCATGAGTTAAGAGGTTGAGAGCTATGCATACCTATTAATTTTAACTGCTGTTGCCACTGCTCCATTGATCTGTCTCTCGCTCTCTCTCACAAACACATACACACACAAACTTCTGCTTTCATGCACTCAAGCATGCATGCATGCACATGCGCACACACACACACACACACACACACACACACACACATAGGAATAAACACACATACACACAGTTTTCTTTTTCTGTTAATGTTTCTTTTAATTTTACACTCACTAAACAGCAAATGCACTGCTTAGTAATTTTGTTTTCTGATTGTTTTATTTGACAATCGTTAAACAACAAAAGCACTGATCAGCGAGTGTGAAATAATGGTGGCCATTTGTTTCACTACAGTCTGAACTCCATGGCAGCTTAATATGCTGCCGTGAAGAGGTGGACTCATTTTTCAGTGGGCATTACCTGTACATTAACACCCTGCTGGAGAATGTTTGTTCTCCAAACAGGGTTTAATGTACGGTTAGCCCATTCTCTAACTAGAAATAAAACATGCTAAATTTTCCTTCCTGTGAAATAAATTAGAAACCACCTACACTTAACATATGAAAATTCTGTAACATCATAAGGAATAGTTTGTTTCATCAGGTAAAAGTCTAATACTGTGGCTAAAATATCTACCTTGCCCAATCAAACACTGATAAGATTTACCTATCCCCAACCATTTCAATTCAACTCTTCCAGTTCCAACTCTATCAGCCATCTCAGATTCCTCAAGACTACTTCATGCTCTACCATTTGCCCTGTCATTTTACCTCAGAATAACATTCAGCCAAAGATGTACAAAATCCTTGAAAAACTTGATAACAAGAATAACTCAAAAACCTATAGTTTACCTCCTCATTTTCTTTAGGTGACGGCCAAGGCACTCACTATTCCACTTGTCAATATTTTCAATCTCTCCAACTCCTCAGAAACAATTCCTCTCATCGGGTTCTAATATCCTTTCCTAATCCCCATTCCCAAAAAGTTGCTATTTCATTCCCTGAAGAATTCTGACCAATATCTGTATTATGCTCTATAACCAAGCCATTCAAAAAAATAAATCTATGATCAAGTGGTACTCCATCTAAATAAAAGTAGCTTTCTTAGTGACTCACAGTATGGATCCAGAAATGGCCAGACCTCCCTTCTTGCTATTTTCTTAGTCATTCACAAAACATATTTTTTCATGGAAAGGGGGCGACTGACTGGAGCACTGCTGACAGATCGATGCAGAACCTTGTTGAGCATAAATCATGACTTATTACTAAAGAAGTTTATATCGTTTGAATTTGGTGTTAACGCTGGTCACTGATTCAACAACTATCTGCTCAAAATAACATTTATACTGCAATCTATAATCTCACCACAGAAGTAGATATCTTTTTATCAGGTGTCCCTCAGGGATCTGTTCTTGGAACATTTGTTTTCTTGCTGTTCACCAATGACATTAACACTACTGTCCTGACAGTAAATTTTCATTCTATTTGCAGAGACAGTCTGTTTCCAGCAATAGTAAATGTTTCAAAATCTGCTGCAATGTTCTTTGGCCCTCACCAAAGATTGTGTAAAGCTAAGTTCCTACAAGTAAAAACAGTGAACACCGAATTAATTCAATTAGTAGCAGAATTTAAGTACCACAGCCTTTCTCTTGTCTGTTGTTATTAACTACAGAAATGCCTGCATATCAAGTTGTAATCATTTAAAATGTTGGGACCCGCTAGAATGAGTCCTGAAACACAGACTGAATGACAAAAAAAAAGGACTTACATATACCAAGTCCAAGATGGAAATTTTGGAAAATATTCCCTTTTCTCCAAGGTATGGTGATCTCTGAGTTAATATATATATTTTTGGGGAATGTGGGGGGTTGCCCCCCTTACATTGGGGGTGCAGGGCACTTAACCTCTTCAAAAAAAAGGTGTTTAAAGGAGAAAAATGATGCTTGAGATTTGCTCTTCTCCAGTATTGTTCATCCTTTTTTTCAGCATGTCAGCATTCAGCATTTTGAGTGCAGACATTTTGAGAGGGAGGTCGATGTACAGTTAAAAGCCTGTTACTTTATAACTCACCATCACACACCTGATGCCAGAAACAGCATAGCCAAAATGTCGTCATTCACAGAAGCAAAAATGCCCTACCCATTATCTCACTTACCTTATTCAATTACATAAGTAGACTTCAAATGGCCTACAATGCCATCTGCAGATTTATTAATCTTTCACCTTAAGATGAACAATACTGTAATGCCATGTGCATGTTTATTAATATTTCACCTCAGGTTGAGCAATTGTGTGCATCCCTGCAGAAAGCTAAATGACTCCCTGTCACAGCACTCTCCATCATCCTAATATCCTCTGTCACATTTAAAATACCAAGTGGTTTCTACCCTCCTTAACAGTAAACTTCAAGTTATGCATTCCTCATACTCCTTATGACAGCAGGACAACAAACCTTTTATTCTGTATCACCCATCCTTTGGTCTCAAAAGATGAGAAAAAAGGTTCTAAAAATTATACCCACCAAATACAGCAATCTCTCCTCAGACCTCAGAAGCATCAATTACTAAAAAGTATTTGGGAAGAAATGCTACACAGACATGTAGACACCACATATAAGTGTACGTGCTTTAAAGGTAAAGGCCAGGGGCACATAATCTGTGTGAATCATCTGTCACAGTGTTACCTGCAGCCACCATGTAGCTGTCTGTTGAAGCACTGGAACTCGCTTTGTATATAAATAGTCACTGTCTAAAGTATATCTGTAATCCGTACCTCTTAACCTCTTAGCACTACAATTCTGCACCAAGACAAAAATAATGGGGGAATGGACAAAGAGCCAAAATCAGGGACATGTTTTAAACATTTCTCTTATAAACTAGAACAGAGTATTTTTTCATTAACTGAAGGATATGAAGTCTTAAACTCAAATGTGTCAGTATTTAATTACTTCAATCCTCAATGAATTGTCAGAAAACCACAAACTGAATGAGGAAGAAACCGAAAACATGAGGCAAAAGTCTGGACATTTTGTGAAATTCTGGACAGTTGAGATGTGTGCTCTACACAGATTCTCTGTTTTTATATAAAATCTCAGTCATTGCTGAAAACTGTAGCTCTTTTTAAATATTGTTCTCTGCAATTTTGTTTCCAATATAAACATAAATGTTCTTTATAATATGAAGACTCTGGCATGTTGTTCAACTCCCACTTAACTGAGGCATGTTTCACTAATTAATGTTTGTGCAGAGTAATCTTTGATGTACTTACTTTGCAACTCATATTTTGAATGCTCTTCACTGAAAGAGATTTGATCATTATTATATATGATGTAATTGCATTTTAAAACTTGATTTTGTTACACCGAGGTCATGACTGAAAAGTAGTACTAGAAACAGCCCCTCAACCCAGTTAATGAAACCTTAAATAAGAAAATAAAATTGCACACAGAAGCATGCAAGTGGAAGAATGAGACATTACCTGTTTAACTTACTTTGATTTCTTCATGTTAACTAGCACTGCTACTAGTTTAGGTATAAGCATTATCTGTTGAACATGTAAATGGATTACTTATATAGAGAGTCAGGCATGGGCTAATCAACTTGGTTTTCGAAATGAATAACTAATGGAACCCCACATAATTATACCACTTACAATTAAACTGACACTTTATTTATACGAGGCATCCAACACTGAAGTTTGTTTGTGTCTTTCGGCTTTTCCCGGTTAGGGGTCGCCACAGTGGAACTCCGGTCCGCTAATGTTTGGTAGTGGATTTTTATGTACCGGGTTACCAGCCCTGACGCACACCCTTCAATGAAAGCATGTCCCATTCATGTATGCCTCCACAATGCCAACGTCTTGCTATGAGGCGACAACGCTACCGCAGCACCACCACCGCAGTGCATCCAACACTGAAGTTCTGAGTCCATTTCCATTGTTGTTTTTCTAGATCTGAAGGAAAGTGGATCGTGAACAGCTGGAAAAGGAAGAGAGCACTCTTAGTTTTGCAAGTAACAGCTACAGCATGTATAATAAGGACAGACTGACATATGAACCTATTCAATTCTGGAATGAGTTGGACATAAAATCTTACATGATTACAAGTTTAGTATCACAAGTAGGCACTCTGGTTTTCAGCAGGCTGTCTTTGTACACCGATATATCCCTTTATAATTCTGGGCGATCAGTTTTTTTTTTTTTAATTGTTATAATTATGCCTTGCAGTTGGTCCAAGGTTTGAGTCCTTCAGCCTCTATTGCTTAACTGTGTGACTTGGAGCAAGTCCCAGGGCTGAGCCTGAAAAAGGTCCATGGAGATCAGTGCACTAACCTGGTTAACAAATACAACTAAAATAAAATAACATAAAGTAAAATTTTATAAATCCATTTTCTAACAATAGATAAAATCCCACTGCTTAGGAATCACATTTCTAACAAGATGTAAACCAAGAAATTTAGATTTTTTTTTTTATCCATGTAAAATGATCTTCGTCTAACTTTGGGTACTATTCTTACTAAAAGTAATATACCAACTTAGGAGAAATGCAAAAAAGGGCTTTGAGAATAAACTGTAAAGGTCATACAGAAATAATTGCTAAAAAAAAACTTTCTCAAAGAACAGAAAAATAATACAGTATAGGTTACAAGAGCACATATTCTTTGAATTTCAATATTTTGTTAAATTGAATTGCAAAAGGAATACATGCATTACATAATCTGTAGTCAAGTTGTGGAATCACTTATTACCACACATTAAGCATTCTGAAAACATCAAAGTGTTTAGGACAGAGTTGGCCACTGGGGCAGGCCAAAGGAAGTTTTCTAATAACATACAGGAATCTTTGTTCCATGAATGCCATACGATCTGAACACAGGTCTGCCGGAAGTCAGGACCTTAGGAACTTAAGGTTTATGTTGCTATGAGAATGAGACTGAAGATAGGTTTGAAGAAGAAATTCATTTGAAGCTGTCCTACTTTAATTGAAATAATGACATTGTCTTCATTTTGATATGTTTCCATTACAGCATAAGGCAAAAAAGGATAAAAATACAGCATTTTCAAAACAGAAATAACTGTAATCCTGGATGACATTCCACTCCGTATATCAAGCTCTCCAATGGTCATTCTTGTCTGCTTTCAAGTATTGATATCTGCTCCTCCCTTAATGCAACATTTTTATGTCAGTATGAAAAAAAAATCATGACAAGAATGTATTGACTTTTCTGATTTAACAAAAAAGTGTCTGGTGTTTGTGTGTCACTAAATAGGAAGGCAAAAGTTCAGAAGTATTTTTCTTTTGACATAACAACTTTCTTAGATTGTCGGGAAGATTGAACAAGTTTTTAGAATCAATACTGAGCTTTCCTGTGTTATGCCAAAAAAGAGTTTGAAGATAAGATCAAAAACGTACAATAAAAGCATGTCTGGATAAAACTACAAGACACAGTGGTATTTCTTTATTTATACAGTTACACAGAAACTGTCAGAATACATGGCTTATCTGGTTTATCTGGTATGCCCAGTGCTTCTCTCTCTCTCTTTCTCTCTCTCTCGCTCTCTCTTCATGCTTGCAAAATTGTCTGCATCTGTATTTTTTTAATGTTTAAACTGTAATCAATTGTAAAAGAAAGAACTGTCATGATGCTGCTGTTTCCTAATTAGAGGAGATATTTGACTGATGTGTCCTCTTTCTGTTTTAAAGTCACTGACCAAAAAATGATAGACTTTTATTATTAGCAAGTATGGTGGTTTTGCTGATGTGCAAGCCAAGCAGATGTTTGTCATTAGAATAATCCACTGACAAACAAAAAGAAATTTGTTATTACAACTTAATGTGTTTTTCTCAACAAAACAAAACTGAAGCAAGCTACTTAAGTGACTGCATACAGCAACATCTTACTCGCATAAAAACTATTGCACTCAATGTTATTCAGCATAGATATAAGCTGTCATCAGGAATTAATGTTTCATGCATTATTTGCAACTAATTAAGTGATACTGGCTATTCTGTGTAGAATGTTCTAGTGTAAAGACAAATCACCCTGACCCGCCAGAATTTGAAAAGCACATCAGTCTGCACATAGGTTGTATATGAAGCCCATGACGGAAATAAAACAAATGTAATGATAGAATGTGTAGTTAAGATGGCATACAGTGTGAACCAGTTGCTGGCAGAAATCTAGATATGCAAGAAGAACCCAGCTGCAGTCACATCAGATCTTAATGTTAATCATTATCAGCTGGGAAATCTACTCTTTGTTGGCGGATAGTTGATTGACATGTAGAACTTCATTACTGGAAGATTGCTAATGTCTTGTAATGGTGGTTAGACTCAGAAAAGACCAAAAAGGTGAGTTTTTGCATTTTTATTGCTTTCTTTCAACCTCTTCCCTAAGTTTATGACATCTTACTTAGCATAGATGTGTGTGTGTGTGTGTGTGTGTGTGTGTGTGTGTGTGTGTGTGTGTGTGTGTGTGTGTGTGTGTGTGTGTGTGTGTGTGTGTGTGTGTGTGTGTGTGTGTGTGTGTGTGTGTGTGTGTGTGTGTGTGTGTGTGTGTGTGGTTCAGGAAAGGAGTGCAGGGATGCTTATCCTTGCAAAAAAAAAGCTGCATTTCTGGTTTTGTGACCGTGGGAGTGTCACAGTTTTAATTAACAAACTCCCAAGGTTGTAAATGTTTTGGGGTCATATAATTGCATATCAGTTAAACAAGATCTAGTTAGACAAATTCCTTTTCAGTACTCCACAAAGCTAATACACGGGGACACCAACATCAACTGGACCAATATCTAATTCAATGCCCCATCCCATACTCTAATCCTATTCAATTTCACTCCACTCTCCAACCAGGCCAAACAAAGATGGTACCTCTGGTACCATCATTGATTGACTGGATCCTTACAACTCACCCAAATTTTATCACCACAACTGGAACCATACCAGATCCTTTCAGTGATAACTAGCCAACTTTTGCCAACCACCTCCGATCTCATCTGAAAAAACACCTCTACATCCAATCCCACAACTTCTCCTCTTTCAACCCCCAAACTTTCTCAGAATGCCAAAGGCATACTGACTGGTCCCCTCTAAAAAGCCTCCCTCTAGATGATGCTGTATCATATTTCAACCACTCATTCCTAACCTCCTCAACCAACAAGCCCCCCTGAGAACCAAATGAGTCAAATTCAATCCATGCCCCTGGTTATCCAAAGAAACTAAACTAGCAATGCATCAAAGAGACAAAAAATGAAAACATTATCAAAAACATAAAAATTCCAACTCCTTCCTAGAGTATAAACAGCTTTGAAACTCCACAAAAAAAAATAAATAAAGACCGCAAAGCACACTTCTCCAAGCTACTGTCCTTGCACTCAACCAATCTCAAAAAATTCTGGGACTCAATCTCGTCCATTCTGCACCCTGGCAATAAAGAATGCCCCTGCCCAAATCCCCACCTGTCAGACATTGACACAGCCATGCAGTTCAATTATTTTTTCACTGACTGCATTGACAAACTTTCTTCCTACTTCCTACCCATAACATCCATCCCAGCCCCTCCCAGGACCAAAATTCCCTACCTCCCTCCACTCCATTCTATCTTTCTCCCATCCCCACAAGCACTATAAAAAGACTTCTCCTTAAACTCAAACCCTGCCGCAATGCACCGGACAACCTTCCACCCACTTTCCTCAAACAATCAGCAGACAGCATCTCATATCCCATCTCTATTCTTATAAATAGATCCATACAAGAGTCATATGTCCCATCTATCTGGCGTCATGCCTACATCATCTTCCTCCACATAGGGGGTAAAAACACAGACACCACCAACTTCAGACCTATTGCCATCCTTTCCCCCATCTCAAAAATACTACAAAAAAATTTCAACCACAACTCATGACACACCTAACCCAAAACAATCTCCTATCCCCAACCCAACATGGCTTTCACCCTGGCCACAGTACCATGACTGCCCTTCTCTCCTTTCAAGAAACTATCAACCTGGAACATGACTCAGGCAAATACATCTCTACACTATTCCTTGATCTTTCAAAAGCTTTTGACACCTTCTCCCACACACTACTCCTATCCCAACTCTCTTCCCTACATCTCACTCCCTCCACCATTGCCTGGTTTTCCAGCTACTTGTCTAATTGCCAACAGGCTGTGCAATGGAAAACCTCAACCTCCCCATTCCTACCCACACCCACAGGTGTCCCCCAAGGCTCCAGTCTTGGCCTTCTACTCTTTAACCTATTCATTAATAACTTCCACCACTCTGTCTCAGAATCATCCGTGATCCAATATGCAGATGACTCAACCATCATCTGCTCAGCCTTCTCCCCCTCTGATCTCCTAGCAAAAACCCAACTAGCCTTCTCCACGACTGAATCCTAGATGAAGTCCAACCATCTAGCTCTAAATACAAATAAAACTAAACTAATGATTTTTCCCCTACCAAAAACTCTGCTACAGACAAAAACTCCTTCACCATATAGTGCCAAAACAACACCACCCTTGAAATTGTTCCCAATACCAAGCTTCTTGGAATCACCATTGATGAAGAACTAAAGTTTGATACCCACATCCTCACCACAATTAAAATAAACCACCAGAATTTAGGTCTCCTGTACTGGCACCACCACTTCCTCACCCCCTCTACTCAACAAACCCTGCCATCCATCTTCCTGCTCCCCTCCCTTTTGTACGGTGCCCCTCTGTTCACCAATCTCCAAACTGGCCTACAAACCAAACTTGAAATCTGCTACCACAAAATCTGCAAATTTGTAACCAATTCTAAGAACTCATCCCACCACTGCCATTCCCTCCTCACCCTGAAATGGCTTGAACTACCCAACTATCTCAGCTACCTACAACTCACAATAGCCCACAAGCTCATCTTTAAACCTTTAGACTGCCCGTCTCTTGCCACCTCCTTAAAAACCTATATACCCAACCACTCACTCAGATCATTAAACCACAATCTCCTCCAGGTGCACAAACCATCATGTCCACCAGGCCACCTACTAATGTCCTTTTCCTTAGCTAAAAAGTGGAACTCTCTCCCCCCTCAACTACACAACCTATCTAACCATAAGAAATTCAAATCTCAGCTTTTCTCCCATCTGTCATCTAAATGGGAATGCCCATGTCACACTCCAACATAAACCCTTCTAATCCATCTCTCCACCTCTCTTATTACTCTCCACTGTAACCAACTCATTTTTTCTCTCCCTTAACCACTGCTTCTTTTCTATATCTTAACTTTCGATCCCCTTCCAGAGTCCAATTTCCCTCTCTACTATCTATCTATCTTACTATGCCTCCTTGCTCATATATTACACTATTATCCCCTCACAACAAATTTTCACATAATCCTCGCAGGACTTAGCAGCTGTATGCTCTACAAATCTCCTTGCTAAGTACTCTGACAAAATGTTTTTATATTCTGAAATTTTTCAGTCTACCTAACTGTCATGAACTATTAGTCACTGTCAATATGTACACCATGATCTTTACAAATTGTTTATTCTTATGTAAATATGTCTTTTTTCTGTACATACTATTGTGTGTTTTGTTTTTGCTATATCGTATTCATTTGCACTGTAATTATTGTAACTGTAAAATATGAAGCTTTTCTCCCAAGGCCTCCACTGAAAATGGGCTCTTTATTGGCCCAGTGGACTACCCTGGTCATGAAATTTAAATAAATAAATAAATGCATTTAGGACAGGAACCCATCTGGGGGGGGGTTATTAGCATCAGAGTTGACTTCACAAATGAAAAGAGGAGTGTAACATATCTAAAAGTAGATACTTATAAGGAGGCACTGACCTTTAAGAGACATGATTCAAAACAGTCAGACTTCTATGTCCAGACAAATATAAATGAAACACCAGACTTAGAAAAGCTCATGCAAAGAGGCAAATGTGTAAACCAGAAAAAGTAATGAAAAAAAAATCACGACTTCCACCAGAAAGGCATTGAGTCTTTTATATGACTCCAAAAAGCAAGTCAGAAATAAAGAAAAAAATACATTGTGGTTCTATAAGAGACAACAGCATGGGTCAAAGAAATATAAAGAAATACACATTCTTCAGTAAATATAAGACATCATCAAATGAACAGCACATGTACCTAAATTGAATAAAGTAGAAGAATGTGAGGAGTTTCATTAAAATAACAAAAAAAACTCCAAATAAATGAAAATGTAGTCAGTCTGGTGTATAAAGGGAAAGAGCAGACCATTTCAAAACTGCATGAGTGAGACAGCCAAGGTTAAAGGGATAGATTGTTAGGCTAGGTAATAATATAATGGGTATACAAATAGGGCCAGTGAAAAAGCACAGAAATTGAATGAAAACTAATGCTCACAATCTTACAAAAGTAAAACAAAGTGGAGTCTTTGTATCCATTAAACAGACTCCATCATTTGCAAGTATAGAGACACAATGATGATAATGCTATTCTACAAGAGATGACAGAAAACGTATTAAAATTGAACATGGTAAAGACTATACTGCCTAATAGACTCCACCCCAAAATTCTTAAAGAAATTAAGAAACAATTATTAACACCTCTTAATGACATTTTTAATTAACCATCAGAGAATGGCAAGATATGCAAAAATTCAGAAAATTAGACACATTTTCTTTTAAAGAGTTGGGCACAATTCCAAGATAGTTTATTTATTCTTTGTTTGTTGACCAGGGAAGGGAACTGATCCAAAGAAGACCAACTGCAGCTTACACATAGGCAAATAATACAAAAAAATACAGAAAGTTATAAATCAAACAGTTTGCAACAGTGAATAAACAGTTTGTACATATCAATAAACAAATACATGAATGGAATGCAATGAAGAGAAATTCATATATATGTATGAAAAGGGTGCATGATGACTGACATTATTATAAAGTACAAAGCTATAACATCTGTAGACAACTCATTAATCCCTTTTGAATGGAAATACTTTCTGATGGGAGTCTTTGGCTTATGTGAAGACCAGCTGTACAACAAGGAAGAGTTGGCCAAGCCTGAACATTGTTCTGAAGATCTCTACAAAAGGAAATCCTATTTTCTACTGAAATCTTGCAACCTCAGAAATGATTATATTAGGTAAAGTATACCTGGCTACAATACTCTGTATTAATTTGTTGTTGGCTTTGGCCCTTTTGAAACTATTCTTAATTTAGTTTCAGATAGTTTGATTCAATTTAAAACATCTGTTTTGCAATCGTCATCTTAAAGTAATTCTTAACTATAAAGAGACCATTCATGCACAGGACAAAGGCAGTATAAAAAAATGTCATATATGGAAAATTGGGATAGAGGTATCTCTGACTCGTAGGTAAGAGGAGGGTTGTGGACACGACATATCTTGTTTCAGCCTGACATTTGAAAATGTATCACATGCATACCTCTCAACTTCTTAGCACAAGAAATTGGGACAAAGGCAAAAATAATAGGGGACAAAGACCCAAAATTAGGAAAGTATTATAAATATTGCTCTTCTAAACTTAGGAAGTTGATAGACTAACAGACTTTGGATTAGCATGCATTTTCTGAATGATATGAAGATTAAACCTCATCATTCAGTGATTTCAGTCCTCAAGGGTTTGCCCAAAAAACACACATTTGATGAGGAACAGACCAAAAATCTGGACATTCTGCAAAAATCAGGAAAGCTGAGAGCTATGAACATAAAAGGCTAATAAATTAGATAAGTTCAGTGTGAGACTCAGTGTATAAAGTTGCATACTGGACAAAGATGATAAAAATAAATGTGCTAATCTCTGATCATGGTGGGTTAAATTATGGTATCCTACTTAGTTCACTACCTCGGCCAGTTATTTTCAATATAAACTCATGCAGTGCAGCATAAATTGTAAAAAAAAAAAAAAAAAAATAGATCAATGATCATGTAAGAAGGTTGTAATTTCTAAATCACACTTTCATTGTACCTTGCTGCAACACATGGCAGTACTGAGTAATACAGACTGAGTGGGTAGGTGTGTGGGTTTGATCCAGAGGAAGATGAGTGGTTATCTCTGAGTTCTCCAAAACAGTGAGAGAGAAACAATAATGTGAAGGCTACTGGTGAAATGATTTTGAAGATCTCTACAATCTCTCCAGAAAATTGCAATGACTCATTGTAGAAGAAAAAATGGATTTAATTATTCAAATGCTAGCAGAGATCTGAATGGATTCCAGGATCACAAAATTCAGAGTGGAGTAACATACCTTCCAAGCTGAAGAAGTGCAAAGGGATTTGTGGGCACATATATTGTTACATCTGGAACATGGACTAAATACATAACATAGAAAGTGAAGTAACACTCAGGTGGAAAATAGATGACATGGAAAATAAATCAAGGAGAGAAAATACATACTTTCTAGGGATCTTAGACGCTGTAGTTGAAAAAGATTTGTGAAAGTGAGTCTCTCAAAATCTGAAAGTTGAACTGGGCTATCCAGAGGAAATAAAATTTAGGTGGATAGAATATGTAAAGTTCGATGGCTGAGAGGAGCAGGTGCATCCCCAGGACATGTACTCTGTAGTTCTGAGTTCCAAACAAATATGACATCAAGACATGAAGCCTTGCTAAATTGTTCATTTTGTTCTACTTTATGGTCTCTCTGGTAAGGAGTCTTTGTATATTTTCAGGTTCTTTCAGGTTAGTTATTTGAAGATTATAAACTGTATTGCATTCAATTATAGATCAGATAAATGAAGTAATAAAGTCAAAGAATGAGATGGGCTATAGAATAACATTTCTGACTTTGACAGACATAGCTTTGTCAAAGTTTAAATTGGTATACACTTTTGTCCCTATATTTTAATGATGATATTATTTATTAAGAGCTGATAATTTATTTTGTAATCATAGTTTTAATTCATTTTTGTGAATTCTCATGATATAACATATGCTGACATTAAAGCTGAAGATATTAATACTCGTATCATTCATGTATTTTTGCAGACCATCTGGGAGAATGGACAAAAGCTATGCACTTTCTTTTATTATATAGACTTTGTCTGTAATACTAATTACAGTTAAGAAAGCAAAAAGTTCTTTTACATTACAGTGGTGGCAGGTAAATTAACATCCAACATAAAATAAGAACATAATTATGAAGCAACACCAGGCTATCACAAAACCAGCAACAGTTTATTCAGGAAACAAGCACAGGCAAAGGCATAAGTGCTTTCGCAGTATTACAACTGCTTCATCAGATGCATAAAATCTAACTAATTCAATGCCCATTAAATAACAAAGTGAAAAAAAATCACATGACATCCTAGTAAAACTCTTAAAGAGATAACATTTTAAATATATACAGTACTAATAGTAAACATATATAAAAAAGTGAATGTGTATAAAAGGTGGGGGGTTGAAAGGGAGTTTGTTAAAACTCCCTTCTTATTTAAAAAGAGGACATGCTTTCAACATTGGTTTCAATGGTACTTTATTATTAAGTCCTGACCCTGTATCTGGTCTTAATCTAATAATCCATTACCTTTCTAAGCACTCTGTTTCATTTCTAATATCACCTCCCCTGAGACTATCCTGCACCATATCTATAACTTGAAACCTAAATACATGCTCTAGGGAAGTGTCTGCTATGTGTTTAGCTAATGCATTCCTAACCATAGTATTTCTTATATCATTCAGATGTTCTCATACCCTTTCTTTTAGTATTCTGTCCATTTTACCTACATAAAATTTACTGCAGGTTTCGCACACTGCTAGGTAAACCACATGACTGCTGTTACAGGTTGCCTCCACTGAAAATTTATAGACCTTGTTCTGGTCTGCTTGAAAGAAATTCACCTGCTTGATCTATATAACTGCAGAAACTGCAGTTATAACAAAGTCTAGTATTATTTTTATTTTTATAAGAAACATGTCATTGTTTCCTGCTATCACACCCATAAGACACTTGGGGTAACACAGCAGCTGACCTAAAGATTTATTTTTCTTATACACTATGAAAGGACATTCACCTTTTATAGCTTTCAATTCTGTGATTGTGGTCATGACACCCCAATGTTTTTTAATAATGTCAACTACACCTTTAGAGTCCTTAGAATATGTTACTGGTACCGTGCACCTAAGCTCATCTACCTTATTCACACAAGCATGTGGATCTGAGGAAAAATAAGGCCTTCCTTCATTCCCTCTTCTTTGTATTACTTCAACTAGCTTATCAGATACTTTCTTTTTATCACACTCCCTTGCTACAAACCTTTCTTCTAGATCTTTCAGTGCTTTCTTAAAATTTTCCTCACTAACATTAACTCGTGATGTTCTTATAGCTTGCCCCTTCACCACATTATTAAAAGTAAAACGTGGGTGCATACTACTTTGATGCAAGTAAGTGTTCTTATAACAGGGTTTTCTATATGTCATAGTATCTGTTGCCCCATCTTCCTTTACCTTCACTAACACATCCAAAAAACTAACCTCTCGATCTGAACAAGTCATCACAAACTTTAAAAAGCTTGTGTTTGTATTAATATAATTGTAAAAATATGACAACTCCTTGGTAGTGCCTTCCCATATGAAAAAGTGGTAATCCACGAATCTTCTGTAGAAAATTACATGTTTGCCTAACATACTACCTAATGCATGCTCCATCTCCCATACTAGTGTGATGAGATTGGAGTAGCTACTGGCACATGATGTGCCCATAACTACGCCATCTATTGGCAGGTAGTAATCCTTATCAAAAAGGAAGACATTATTATATAAAATCATCTTAACCAAAGCACATATCATTTCAACCTTCTCAGTCGACAAATAGTTCTGTTCTTGTAAACATTTTTTAACCCACTCTATACCTATAGTATTTGGTATTACAGTGAATAAGGACTGTACATCGAGTGTAACCAAATACCATTCACCTTTTTTTAAAAACAGCCTTAGTAAAATTATATAAATCACATAAAATTGTCTAGAGTCCTGCAAGATGTGAGTGTTACAGTTAATAAATGGTCTAAAATTTTTCTCCACAAAAATAGACATTGCTTCAGTACTCCACATTTGTCCTGTCACTGTGGGCCTCATCTGTGGAGTAGTAGGATTCTTGTATACTTTTGGGAGACCCTGTATAACTGGTATTTTAGGATGTTCCATATAAAAATAGTCAAATAACCATTGAGCCAACATTTTATTTCTCAACATATTCCTCAGCTCAATTTTCATTGCATCAGCCATCTTTAATATGTCAAACATTCTAATCTTTCTATAAAACTTATTATTGTTTAACATCTCTTTCATCCTATCTTTATACCAGTCAGAATCCATTAACACTATGGGTCCCCCCCTTATCTGCAAGACAAATTACTATACTATCATATCTCATTAACTTCAACATGGCCTGTCTCTCATTAAAAGACATATTCCTAAAATTACGTTTCTTACTTTCACAGAGTTTGTAAACATCATTAACACATAACTTTTCAAATGCTTCTACAAGACGGTGCAGTACAGACATATACATACTTGGTCTTCTAAACTGTGAAAATGTACTACTAGAAGAATCATTATTGTTATGAAAATTCAGTTTCAACATTACATTTCGTGTAAACATTTTCAAGTTAGTGATAACTTCTGTAATATAATCCCCTTTACTTGGTACAAATGTTAAACCTTTTTGTAAAACAATACATTTATCTATTGATGAAATTTTACTGGACAAATCATGTATTAAGTCATTTTCCAAAACTTTTTTATGCTGGAACAGTCTGTTAGCTCTTGAGGCAATTTACATTTGTATCTGCTCCTGCTTGCAGAAAGCAACCTCTTTTCTGCCATCTGTTGTATAATAGGCAGAGGAAAACGTAATTCTGAATTTTCACTTGATTTTCCTTTACCCCTAAGTATATTAGCAGAGGAATGCATCTCTGTCTTAACAGTTAAAGTTTTCCTTCTTGCTCCTAGTTGTGTACTACTAGGGTGTACATCCTGGTGACTTGTGACATCACTGGAGATTTCCTCACATGCAGAAATCACTTCAGTAGTTCCTGTTACTGCAGTAACATTACATGCAGAAATCACTTCAGTAGCTCCTGTTGCTGCGGCAACATTAGGTGTGGTCTGTCTTTGTTCTTTTTGATTACTTAATGCTTCCCTGGAACCTTCAGCTCTTGGCAAGGCAAACACCTGCCCCTTTTTTAAAGACATTGGAGTCTCTAATCAGTTTTTTCACTTTCACATGTAACAGTTTCTGCTCATAGAAGTTCAAAGCATCAAATACACCTTGAAACATTCTATCAACCATGTCCCCCAAGAAGCTATCATATAAGCCATAGACTCCTCTTTCTATTTCACTACACAAGTATTTTTATTCTTTAACTGCAAAATCTATTAATAACCTCATATAGTTGTAACTGAGGTGCAAATTAAGTTTATGCCATTGACTCAACAGTTGTGGTTGTGTATAACCATGTTCTGGCATTTTCAGCACTTGCAGTCCTCTGGGTACAATCTTAAAGTCCAAACAGATTTCTAAATGGAACCTTTGCTTTTGCATCCTTTTTAGTTTATACATTAAGTTCGCTATCTTAGACAGACTGCTGCGAAGTGCTAAGACCTCAACATCATTTTCACATACTGTTTGTTCCAAGGACATACCTTTAAGGGGGTTTACAGTCTTTTGCAAAAATATACTTAACTTCTCTTTAGACTGCAGGTTAGACATATTTTCTCCTCTAGGTACATAATCCAGTTCAACTGTAGTCAAGCCTCCTTCAGCCATGGCTCCAGCACACCAGTACAAACAAGAAAACCCTGTTACAGAAAACCCTGTTACAAGAATACTTACCTGCATCAAAGTAGTATGCACCCACATTTTACTTTTAATAATGTGGTGAAGGGACAAGCTATAAGAACATCAGGAGTTAATGCTAGTGAGGAAAATTTTAAGAAAGAACTGAGAGATCTAGAAGAAAGGTTTGTAGCACAGGGGTATGATAAAAAGGAAGTATCTGATAAGCTAGTTGAAGTAATACAAAGAAGAGGGAATGAAGGAAGGCCTTATTTTTCCTCAGATCCATATGCTTGTGTGAATAAGGTAGATGAGCTTAGGTGCACGGTACCAGTAACATACCTAAGGACTCTAAAGGTGTAGTTGACATTATTAAAAACATTGGGGTGTCATAACCACGAGCACAGAATTGAAAGCTGTAATAGGTGAATGTCCTAGCACAGTTTATAAGAAAAAAAAAATCTTTAGGTCAGTTGCTATGTTACACCAAGTGTCTCATGGGGTATGATAGCAGGAAACAATGAATGTTTCTTATAAAAATAAAAATAATACTAGACCTTGTTATAACTGCAGTTTCTGCAGTTATATAGATCAAGCAGGTGATTTTTTTCACCCAGATCAGAACAAGGTGTATACATTTTCAGTGGAGGCAACTTGTAACAGCAGTCATGTGGTTTACCTAGCAGTATGCAAAACCTGCAGTAAATTGTATGTAGGAAAAACAGACAGAAGACTGAAAGAATGGGTAAGAGAAAATCTGAATGATATAAGAAATACTAGGGTTGGGAATCCATTAGCTAAACATGTAGCAGACACTTCCCCAGAGCATGTATTTAGGTTTCAAGTTATAGATATGGTGCAGGATAGTCTCAGGGGAGGTGATATTAGAAATGAAACAGAGTGCTTAGAAAGCAAATGGATTATTAGATTAAGAGCAGATACAGGGTCAGGACTTAATGATAAAGTACCATTGAAATCAATGTCTGTTATTCTAAAAGTGTATTAATTCTGGTTTAAGCACTTGGGCTTTCAGGCCAGTTATTTTACATTAAGAGGGTTCGTGGTCTGCACTCTTGTGGGAGGAGAGGCTGGACTCTGCCCTTCTGAGCTGGGAATTTCTCGTTAAAGGCTTATAGTGCATGCATATCTGAACTGCTTCTTACTGAAATTTGTACACCTTGTTTGCTGTAGCATAGACTAGATCCAGGCCTGCTGAATCTAGCTTTGTTTGTATAACTTGAGCACTAATCCAGGCATTCTTTAAAGTATTCAATTGTATTTATTACTGCTTGGTAGTAACTTGATTAAAGTGTAGCTATCATTCTAAGTCTTCTGGATTAAGCACTTGGGCTTCAGACCAGTTGTTTTACATTAGGAAGGTTTGTGGCATGCACTGTGGTGGCAGAACAGGTAGCTTTCATCCTTCTAAGTTGGGAACTGCTGATTGAGAGCTCAGTGTCTGTTATTCCTAAAGTGTATTAGTTCTGGTTTATGCACTTGGGCTTCAGGCCAGTTATTTTACATTAAGAAGGTTCGTGGTCTTTACTCTTGTGGGAGGAGAGGCTGGACACTGCCCTTCTGAGCTGGGAATTTCTGGTTAAAGGTTTATAGTGCCTGCATATTTGAACTGTTTCTTACTGAAATTGGTACACCTTGTTTGCTGTAGCATAGACTACATCCAGGCCTGTTGAATCTAGCTTTGTTTGTATGCTTGTTGTTTGTTTGCTTGTTATTTCCCTGGAATGCTAATTCCACCTAAAACGTGGCTTCTCAGCACTTCTGTGGATCCCTAGTGATATCTGCATTGCTTACTGTACTTATTTCCTTGTTTCACTTGAAAGAAAGTTACTCTTTGTTGTTTTTGCATTTAAGTTACCTGTAACACATTGCACTTAAGTTACCTGGCACTTGCTCACTAAAGCAATTATATAAGTCAGCACTAAAAATTAAAAGCACTATACCCTCACTCCCCATTGGCCCTTGTTTTCAATTATAAAGGAATTCCCAATATTATTCTAGCATGTCCAAAGGTCAGTTGTCAATCTCCTCTCCGGTCCAGCTGGTGAACCTGGGAATCTTGAGGCAATGTTACAACTGCCTCATGTACACAGACAACCCTCTCCTCCTTCCAACAAATTCCAACACATGTGAGAGATGCAACCATATAGCCAAACTGGAGGCTAAGCTCTCTCAATTCAGTACTGGCATAACCAGTCAGGAGGAGAAGGAAACCACACTCACTACAATTCCAGTCTCACATAGACCTACCACAACAGCAAACCAAACACATAATCACACAAAAACATACTCAGAGGCTCTAAATAAAGATCTGTCTAAGCAGCAGAGACCTCCAAAGCAGACACCCAAGCAACCGCTACCCCAAAACAAAACACGTGCAACACATATCTCACAAAGCCAGTGTGCCGAACAGTCACAGCCCTTAAGGCTAAACAACACACCTGATACACTTGTAATAGGTGACTCTATCATCAGGCACACTGACGTCCTGCTCACCAGGCTGAACAAGGAGAAGGTCATGGTGAGCAGCCTGTCAGGTGCTAGGATCCGCCACATAACACAAGCACTCAGGTCACTCCAAGGCAAGTACAAATATGATTCAGTCATTGTCCATGCTGGTGTGAATGACCTGAGACATGCCTCCCTGGACTACATGAAAAGAGACATAGAGGAGCTCTCTGAGCATGTAGCCCAGGCCGGTATGACCCTGACCTTGAGTAGCATCTTACCCTCACCAAGAATGATGCCACAATATGAAGACAAGATGATCAATTTCAACAATTGGCTTAAGTACTGGTGTCATTCAAAGGGGATCCAATGCCTGTCAGCCTGGGATGATATGCTCGACAAGCCACGATGTTTCACTAGGGACGGCTTGCACCTGTCACCCCTGGGCTTTCGGATATTGGCAAAGGCTCTTGCTGCCCACATAGTGCCTTTTTTAGGCAAGGCTCAAAAGACAAACCCACCTCCATAGGTATCACAAGGGATAAGAAACTAAGAGTAATGCTACTCAACGCCAGAAGTCTAAACCTCAAGATGCACGCACTTGAAACTCTCCTTAGCATGGAGAACATCGATATCTGTGCAGTAACAGAAACCTGGTTCAGGGCTCCCGAGAGCACCCCAGCACTACCAGGTTATACCTCATACCATGCTTTTTGGCCCCAAAACTTGGACCGAACCACAAAAGGAGGGGAGAGTATCGATATTCATCAAAGATACCCACACCTCCAGGTTGGTGGCAAAGCACGAAGCATCAGACACTATCCATGTGCAACTAACAGTGGGTAAAACTGCCTTCCAGTTTATAGCCTGCTACAGACCACCCTCCCAAACCCAGGAACCCCACTCAGCCTGCCTGAGAACACTGGAAAATACGAAGGTCTCTCCAAACACCATTATATTGGGTGACTTCAACTACCCAAACATAGACTGGGAGCATTACTCTAGCTCCAACACCCTAGCCCAAAGGTTCCTAGAATTCATAAACTCAAATGCTGTGGAACAACTTGTTACCACTCCCACAAGAGGTGAAAACATACTGGACCTGATCATCACCAACATGGGGACTCTATGCTCCAGACCAGAAGTGTATCCCTCACTGGTAAGATCAGACCATAAACTGATCTCACTGGGTATTCACATCCCGACCCCACCCCTACCCAGAAAACCACAGTGAAAAACTTCTCTAAAGCAAATTTCACACTCCTCAAAACTGAGGTGGAATCCTTCAAAGCCCCTGGGCCTGTGTAAAATATGGCCCAGACCGCAGAATCCTTTATAAATGCATTCTATGAACACCTTCAGGAATGCATGGATCATGCAATCCCAAATAAAACCAAGACCCAATCCTCCAAAGGCAGACGTCCTGTCTGGTGGATCCCAGCCATAAACAAACTATACAATAGAAGGAGGAAGCTACTACATGATAGAGCAAAATCCCAAAAAGGGAAGGCATCTCTGATCAGTATTGGCAAAAAACTAAGAGCACTCATAAAATCGTCTAAGACCAGCTTCGAGAGAAAAATTGCACAGGACACTAAGGATAATCACAAGGCTTTCTTTAGTTATGTTAGGAACCTGGGTGGGAATTCCCAGATATGCTCAGAATTAGTCCAAAATGACAAAACATACACCGAACCCACAGACATTGCCAACATCCTAGCTGACAGGTTCAGCGCAAACTTCTCCCCCCCCTCCCCACCAAAAGGGCAAATATCTATCCAAAGGCCATTGACGAAGGGAAGGTGGTCCACACAGCCTACCTGGACCTCGCAAAAGCCTTCGATACAATACCCCACTCGGGCATTATAGATAAGTTCACCAGCTTAAATATAAACCCCTATGTCACTAGATGGGTTGCAAACTGGCTCAAGGACAGAACCCACATGGTTAGAATTGCTGGAGCCATGTCAGACTCCAAACCAGTTACAAGTGGCATCCCACAAGGCTCAGTCCTGGGACCTCTCTTGTTCGGTATATATTTCTTAGAGGTACAGGCCAACACAGAAGGACTGTGGCTGACCAAGTTCGCAGATGACTGCAAACTGGGCACCATAATCAGCTCTCCAGATGACACAAGCATCCTCCAAAAGGGCCTCATAGAAACAGACAACTGGTGCCAGAGCCATGGCCTCAAGCTAAATGCCAAAAAGTGTATAGTCATCCCCTTTGGCAAAAACAAAGTGCCCACAAATTACCACATAGGTGGTAATCCATTAAGTACAGAAGAAGTAATTAGGGACCTGGGGACCCAAGTTGATAGCAATCTCTCATTTGACAACCACGTGGCCAAAGTGGTTAGAAAAACATTTTATATAGCCCACCTAATCATGAAGGGATTCACATCTAGATTAGGGGAGGTCATCGTGCCTCTTTACTCATCCCTCATCAGGCCCATAATCGAGTACAATGCCCCTTTTGGGATGTACCTTACCAAACACCTGCAGCAACTGGAAAGACCCCAAAAGTACCTCACGAAAAGGATCAAAGGGCTCAAACAGATGCCATATGCTGCCCTGTTAAAGAAACTCCAGCTCTACTCAGTGGCATACCGCCTGCTCAGAGGCGACCTGTGGCTGACGCATAAAGCCATGTCCAACCCGGAATTAAGGGACATGCTGCACTTCAAAAAATCCAAATCCCATCGAGCTACACGCTCGAGAGACTTGAACTTCAGTACTGAAATAAATATGACATGCTGGAGGGACAGATTCTTAACCCAGAGGCTCCCTTCACTTTGGAATAAAATCCCAGTCCAGGTTAGGCAGAGTCCCTCATTGACTCTCTTCAAGAGGAATCTTGATGAGTGGGTGGGAGATCGTAGGTTTACCCCGGTTATCACTTCTGTGTCACTGTTAGACAGAGGCACAGTATACTAACCTCGAAAAAGGGCATAGCAAAATTAATTTAAAATGGGTGGCGAAAGCCAAACATACTCTGGCTAGGCTTATAAATGCCCTAGGGCAGATAGCCTAGTATAGTTTCCATTGAGGCACCACCTTTGTGGAGAGGGACCACTGTTGCTGTACGCCACTCTTTGGGTACATATCCTGTAGTAAGGCTGAGATTGAACAGTAGTTTTATGTTTGGGTTTAGCTCTTCTTGGAGTTCATGTAGGACGCAGCCTGGGACACCGTCTGGTCCCATTGATGCTGTGTTTTTTGCTTTGGAGAGGGCGGCTCTTACCTGAGCATCTGAGATGTCAGGGGGGCAGCACTCTGCTGGGATAGATATTTGCCCTTTTGGTGGGGAGGGGGGCGTCTCTTTAAGAGTTGTACTAGGATGTCATGTAATTTTTTTTTTCACTTTATTTAATGGGCATTGAATTAGATTTTTTGCATCTGATGAAGCAGTTGTAGTACTGCGAAAGCACTTATGCCTTTGCCTGTTCCTGTTTCCTGAATAAACTGTTGCTGGTTTTATGATAGTCTGGTGTTGCTTCATTTTACTTTCACTTGTTGGATTTATTTTTTGGTTCGAGAAGCATTTATTTAGCACACACTGGTATTATTGGACAAGAACATAATTGTGACATTATATTATGTTGACTGTTACTTTACTTCCCACCACTGGAATTATAGAAGTTTGAATGTTGGGGGATGTCATTAAAATAACAAAATAAGGAGAAATGGTACTTAGTTATCCATACTTCGGTTTGTTCTGCAGTAACTATTTGAAATTCTGAGACACTGTAACTGCAGGTCCTGGAACATCGAGTCTAAATTGATGTTATATTTCCTGATGTCCTAATTCAGAGATCATTGTACCCTATAGTAACACACATACTCTGAGGTACAAAGATTTTAGAGTTACTATAAATAACAGGGGTGTGAGATGTGCAGAATGCCCCCAAAAATAAATAAAATAAAAAATTAAAGGAGAACAATTTTTTCTCTATATTTTTCACAATTTCAGGACTCATTAGAAGTCTTAAAATTCTAATAGGGAGTCCTGTTCTAGAAGTACTCTACCTAGATATGGGGTTGCTTAAGGGGTTTCTATGTGTTCAAATGTTTGCTTCTTTGCTTCTTGGAAGGTTTACTTATTTGATATATATATATATATATATATATATATATATATATATATATATATATATATATATATATGTGTTTGTGGTTCACTGTATCAGGTCTCTTATTAGTACAAGTCAGTTAGTAGCAGTCTGCAATAATGATTTTGCTGTCCTATGTACATATTACAACTGGAAGCTTGTTATTGTGGTAGTGAAAAACAAGAGGCAATGTATTTTGCACAAGGTGCAACTATTCAGCTTACAATGTTGTTTTACTACCAGATGAACAGTTGTATAGCTTCCTAGTAAAGTTTCATGATATTCATTCTAAGAAAGATTTGTGTCCTTTTTTATTATTTTTGCTTCTTTTAATGTTAATTTTATTTATTTGTATTTGTGAGACTGGGTAATACATTACTTTTTTATTAGTCTTTTGTTCCTTGGATAGATGTTCCTAAGACCATTTTTAATTATGTCCCCAGTGCTGTTGCACAGTATAGTACATGCAATACAGCACAGTATTAGACAAAAATTGTATAAACAATACACAATTTAGGGAGAAGAACAATTATGATGAACACAGTCATTTCAGACTTACAATGACAGAGAAATACAGCTGCTGATGCATGTCATTGTCACACAGCTTAATATTTCTGTAATATTTACATTCATGTTATCAAGTGATTTTTAGTTAGCTAGCTGGTATAACATTAACAGTAGAAGAGACAGTAACTGCGTAATCTTTTATCTTTTCTTATTTTCATAGTAATGGTGGGCTAAGAAACAGCATGTGAAAAAAATATAAAGTGCACGGTTATAAGGTTTTTGTTACCTACTGTCTGTGAAGCAGGTGCATACACAGGAGTCCTTTGTGCATCTCTGATGTTTATAGGCAATCAATTCCAGTTATAGAGGATAATATTAGAAAATGCTTTGTCATGTGTAGCCAGTTTGATGAGGCAGGGACATTACAGTATGAGAGTATTATTTTAAAGGGTTCTTAGTAAAGATGGAGCGGTTTTGAAGATAAGTTTGCTTTTTAATAAAGGACATAAGCCTTGGTTTTAAATTTTATAGCTAAAGAGAACACAGTGGAGAATGGCTTGGAACTAAAACACAAAAATATGGAAAAAAGTACTCAAAACACCAGTAAGCACTCAAGATAGACTTAAAAAAAGAGTAAGTGCTTTCCTCCTATTGGACTTCATCAGTCTCTGTAAAAACACAAATACAGACTTACTTAAATAATTTTTTTAATTTTTCACATCATGCTGTCATAACCAACAAAACAATAAAAATGTACATCAAAAATATGAATTAAACCTATTAAAAATTATTTAAAACAACAAAATGCACCTAGGTAGAATAAAGTGCTCGCACACACTCTATTAAACTGAAATAATCTGTACCAAACAAGGATGATGTGTGAGAGCACAGCAGATCAAAAAACCAGAGTTCCTTCTTGGATAAAAAGCTTTAATCCACAGTAACCACGATGACAAAACAGTGCTGCAGCTGATGAGCGCTTTCACTCACTTAATGAGCTTCTTCAGATCTAAATGCTGCTTCCCATAATGCTCATATATATAGTCAACGAAAAACAATTAGCTGCTAATTAACAAATAGAGATATGTATGTCTAATATCATAAAACCATATACATCTAAACCTATGAATGAGGTCATCTAATGTCAGTATAAATGCTGTAAAAATGCTCAAGCAATTATCAAACAAGTATGTATAAAACAAACATATGTATATGCATCTATATACTTCTTAAAAACAGATTAAATAGCATATGAATTAAAACATATCATGCAAACATACACAATTGAACTACCAACATTATAATTCATGTAAGAACTTTTTAAAATATAAGAAAACATACATATAAAACACATTGAAAACATAGCACCCTATACTATCTTTATCTAATATTTATATTCCTTCTTTTTTTAAGGGCTGGTTTTATTGAAGCCCTTTCATTAAGACCGGATCCCCTGTCTGCCCTCAATCTAGTGATCCATTTACTCTCTCTATCTTCTGTATGGTTTCTTATGTCTCCACCTCTAATGCAAGGTTCAATTATCTCTAATACCCTGAACAGGAAAGTGTGCGTGTTCCCTAATTCCACTATATGTTTACCCAATGCATTCTTGGTGTTACCTTTCCTCATATGATACGTGTGTTCACGTATCCTATCCTTCAACTGTCGGTTAGTCTTACCCACATAAAATGCATTGCATACCTGGCAAACTGCCAGATACACAATATTCATACTGGTACATGTTGCATTTACTTGGGTTCTGAATTGTATACTAGAATCAGGGTGTATAAATAGTGTACTGTTATCAATGTAAACACACTGATTACATTGCCCACAGGCCCTCGTGTAACACAACCTAGAACCTTCCTCATCCTTCTTGGAATAACATAGAAGTCTTTTTAGATTCAATTTGTTCCTGTACAAGAACCTGGGTTCGTTCCCTACCACCTGCCTAATTCCATCGTCTGTGCACAATACAGACCAATGTTTACAAAATATCTCCTTAAGAATTCTATTATCACTAGTGTAAGGTAGTGAAATCCTGACGACATTGTTAGCAATAGATACCTCATTATCTAACATATGTCTAGGTCCATAGTATGGTGCTGCTCTATTCTGCCTGAGTTCATGCATGTCTTCAAACTGTCTCACGATCTCACTATCACTGTAACCCCTCTCCTTCAATCTCTCTTTTAAGTCAAGTATGCCTCCTTCAAAACCTGTCTCAGTGGCATTAAGCCTAGAGATACGCATACCTTGTCCTCTGATTATATTAGCAAATATATGATTGGGATGCATGCTTTTGAGAACAAGCATGCATCCCAATCATATATTTGCTAAAATTAATATAGTAATTCAAACCAGCTCTGTGAGTGGCATCCAACTTGATCTGCCAATCCTGCTCCTTGGAATGTAATAAATTCTCAGCATCTCCTCCCATGATATCAGGTTCAATTATATCTATAAAATAAAAAATAAACCTTTTAAAATTATTACGTTTTAAAGTATGTTTACACAACACATTCTTATTGTTTTCTTCCTACATATTCATATCTGCAAAATTTCAATTTTCTTGTAGCCCGACCTATATAAAACTGTTGACAGGTCAAGCATTCAGCTACATAAACTACATTGTTGGTGTAACAATTACAGTAAGAATTAGTATTTTTTGGTACTTTTTTATTTTTGTATTTTAGTTGTGAGCCATCCTCCACTATGTTCATTTTAGTTACTTGTTTTTTTAGAGTAAATTGTGGTTCCTGTGATCTACACCAGTGCAGGCTCACTGGAATTGCTTGAGGAGGCAGAAGATGAGTTGTCTATAAGTGTGAATAGTACCAATAGTACTAAGGGACCACTTGCTTTTTCCAGTTCAACAGAATGTAATTCGAGAGGTATCAATAGTATATCACCATCAGATATTTTGCCTTTGTGGCTTACAATCCATTACACAGACAAAGACAATAGTGTTGAAATGAATGGAACAGTGGTCAAAATCAAGAATGATAAATCAAGCAATGTTTTATTAGGTGACATCCACTGTGTGATACTAATTTTGACACAGTCCATGAATCTCATGGTCTTGGCAACAAAGAAAAGTTTCTTACAGAGTTTTAAAGGAATCTGGGGTGTAATATTGAGAATACAGTTACTGGTTTCATTGATTATATTATAGACATTTACATATCTTTGGAAAGAGACACCTTGCAATATAGACATTTAGCATGGGACTTATGGTATCAGAGAAGTCTTCATTGCAAAAGAGTGCTGAGGGGTCTAAGAATTAACAAGACCCTCCCAGATAACCAAGTGAATAGTGAGCTTGAATCTGAATAGTTTGGGGTTCTGGAAGAAGCAGGCTTAGGTTTAGTCCACCTACTGGTAAAATATAAATAGAAAGATTTGAAAGCTTTGAATAAATCTATAGCAAATAGTTTTTATGTATTTAAATCTATGTGTACTGAAGGAGTCTTTCAGTAAAAAATAATATTTTAAAGGAGAAAGTTGAGAATGAAGATCCCTCTTTAAGCACTCATAAGAATAAGGTTTCTAGGTTTCTAAGGATTATAATAATTATCAGATGAACCAACTTTCTAATGTCAATTTAGCATCTGATAAAGCTTCACCTAATAAGAATGTCGCCTCTTCACCAGAAGTTTTTTTTTTTTTTTTTTTTTTGGTTATATTTTTTTTTTTGTTTTGTTTTTTTTTTTTTTTTTAGTGAATTGATTCAAAAGACCAGTTGGTCTTCAGTGAAGGCAACGAAAGCCCACACTTTTCAAAAACTGGAGAATAGTAGATTCTTGGTAAGTGTTATGAAGAAGCTGCCTGATGGCTGCGATCATTATAATGGTCATGAACCTGATTTCATCGACACTATCCAAACAGAGAAAATACATTACAATGGAGTCATATTTAACAACCTAACAATGAGTACTGAAAATTTTAAGATTTTTAACATATCTAACAGAGACAAATGGCAGGGAAAAACATTTATTACAATGTGGCTTTGGTTTTATTCCATCTAGAAGGGCCACTATTGTTAATTCCACTACCTCAGTTAAAATGTTTATTAAAACGATGGTAGAAGGTAGAGTTGGGTAAACCTATGAAGATTTTTTTTCTAAACCCAACATTTATATTCCACCTGTTAATTATGTGGTAGAATGTTTTGAAAAAATGTTATGAAAAGGACATCAGAAATATTATTGAAAAAATGTAATAAAAATGTAAAATTTGACTAAGTCAGAAAGTTTAAATTTATCAAATTTAACCAGTGATAGTTCAATTAGAATAATGAAAGCAGATAAAGAGGGCTCTATGGTGATTATGGATACCGATGTTTATCTCAAAAAGATGTTGAAGTTATTTATTAATTTATTTATTTGCAGTTTGTTTACCAGGAAAGTCCATTGGGCCAAAAATGAGCCTGTTTTCAGTTGAGGATGGAGAGAAAAGCTCCAAATATCATTTTACAATAAAAATCAACAGTTTGTCAATTATACATAGATTTCAAATAAATAGTCAACAGTTTGAAATGCATACATTATTTGAGAATGAAAACAGTAAGGCAACCACAACGTGGATAAGAGAAACTTTTGAGAGAAGTGTCGTAACAGAGTATTCTTAGGACATGAGAAATAACAACAGTATATGGCATAATAAAAAGTATATGAAGAGTATAGTTTAATAAGGCAGAAATTAGACAATAATTAAGAACAAGGCCTTAAGGAGGGAAGGCCTTGTATGTTTCTAAGTAAGTGAAGATAAAATAGGGGGAAGTAAAAAAACTGAAAAAGGTGGATAGAAATAGTGGAGATAAGTGAAGAGAGAAACAGCCAAAATCAACAACTCTGCTGGGGACTCTCTGTTTGCTAACTCTGTTGGCAAAACTTGGAACTCTCTTCCTGCTGATCTTACTCTTGAACCCTCTCTTAGTTCAAAAAAAGCCTCACGCTATACTTTAAAACTCAATGGCTATGTCCTTGTTCAAAACCCGATTAGATCTCCCTCTATAGTCTGTAATCATGTTACATGGCCTAATCAATGTGTCAACACTGTGTTAAAAATGTATGATTATATTACCCACTTGCTCAACTGGAGCCTATAAACTGTGTGTAACTTGTAATCATTTTGTGATTTTTACTGTATGTTCTACCTTGGAGCTTTTCTCCCTGGGCCTCCACTGAAAATGGACATGTATCCAGTCGGTCTGTCTCAGTCAACAAATGTAAAATAAATAAATAAATAAAATTAATAATTGTTGGATGACAAGTAGGATAGAGGAGAGTAGGGATGCAGTGGATAGAGTCAGGTAGGATGAGAACAGGGCCATTCCCAGCAAGAAGAGAGGTGTGAGTGGAGCAGGTTCTTAAAAGTTGAATAGTTGTAGGTGGTTTGAATGTGAGCAGAAAGGGAATTCCATAGTCATGTTAGAGAGAAAGATAATAGAAATGCCCCTGGAGTACGTATGGGCTTGTATACTTCCAGGAGGTTCTGACTGCTGGACCTAAGTAGTCTGCTGGGCTGATGCATTTTGAGGGTGGTGGAGAGTGTGGGACAATTTGAGGGTTTGAAGATGAGTTTATGGGCAGTAGAGAGTTGAATGTAGGAAAGATAGTTATGGAGTTCCAACCAATTCAAGGAGTGGAGAACCTTGCAATGGTGGCAGGAGGAATAGAATCCAGTAGCAAACTTAGAGATTTTGTTGTAACAGGAAGCAAGTTTAGACTTTAGGAAGGATTAAAGATTGGTAAGGAGAGGAGCACCATATAGAAGGGAGGGAATGAGATAGGTAGTAGAGAGGATGTGTTTGGTAGAGGGAGTGAAATAACGATTGTGGCGATATAACATATCCAGTTTTTAATGTGTTTTCCTAATATTAGTTTGTAGGTGGATGTGAAATTTAATTGATCATCAATAAGGACTCCTAGAAGTTTTGTGTGGGGATCTATTTCAATTGGGGTCGAGTTTTGGCTAGTTATAGAGAAAGAGTTCTTATCAATTTTGGTGTATTTGGAAGGGGTAAATATCCTGATCTTCGATTTTGAAGGGTTGAGAGCAAGGTGATTGTTAAGCATCCAAGACTTGGTGCAGAAGAAAGATTCTTGAGTTAGTTTCATGAGTTTAGGGAGGGATTTGGCAGAACAGATAATGGTAGAATCATTGGCGTATTGGACAAGTTTAGCATTTGGAATACAGTGATGAAAGTTGTTGATGAAGATGTTGAACAATAAAAGGCCTAGTACAGAACCTTGTGGGATGCCTGTGACAGTATGAAGGAAGGAAGAGATACAATTTTTCCATATGACAGCTTGCTGTCTATTAGCAAGGTAACTGGAAAACTAGTTGATGGAGGAGGAAAGAGTGATATGAGAGAGCTTGGACAGGAGAAGGTTATGTGAAACAGTATAGAAGGTTTTGGATAAATCTAGAAGAAGGGTTGATACAATGTTGCTGGAGTCACGAGCGTGGTTGATGGTTTCAAGAAAGGAGAGGAGGGCTGTGGTTGTGCTGTGTCCAGATCTAAAACCATGTTGTCTAGGGGTCAGCAGCTGATTGTCAAATAGATAGGGAAGGAGCTGTAGGTAGATACATTTTTTGAGAATTTTAGAAATGGGAGATAGGATGGCTGTTGGACAGAAATTAGAGATTTCAGTATTGTTACCTCCTTTGTGGAGGGGAATCGTGAAGGCTTTTTTTCCAGAGGAGAGGTATGTAAGATTCTTGGATGGCACGGTTTATTAGGGTGGAGATGGGAAAAGCTATGCCATTGGCAGCTAGCTTGAGGAAGTTAGATGGAAGCTCATCTGGGGCATTTGAGCATGGTTTTAATTTTTGCAGAAGTTTTTTTATGATAGTAATAAGACTGGGTTTAATAGAGAAAGGGGGGGTGCTGAGTAGAGTTAGAGTTAGAGAGGGGTGAGATTGTGGAGGGAGATGGGACCTTGCCTGACATATTATTAGGGAAAGATGTGGTGAGCTCAGCTACTGAGTCTATAAAGAAGGAGTTAAATTGTGTAGCTAGGGAAAGATCAGAAGAAGTAACATATGGGTGGGGGTTGTCTTTTTTACCAGGATGGAGTAGGGTAGAGATACTGTTCCAGAACTTTTTGGGGTTTGATTTATGATGATTTTGTAATATTGAGTAGTAGGATTTTTGGTCTGTGGCAATTTGTTTTTTTACTCTATGACAGAGTTGGCTGTACTTGGCCAAGGAGTTGGGTGTCTTATATTTTTGGTACAGTTTACATGATTTATCACGGAGATGCATGAGGGAGATAGTCTCTTTGGTAAGCCATGGGGCAGTTCTGGATTTGACCCTTTTAGATCTAAGGGGAGCAAAGCTGTTGAGTAGGTTAATAAATGCAGCATTGAAGTAGGTAACAACATTGTCCAGAGGAAGGGTTTTTAAAGGGTTTCAGTTCATGTGTTTTAAGGAGTTGGAGAAGGTTTGAGCACTGAAGTTTTTCAGGGAATGGACTGTGATATAATTGTGGTGTAAATGAAGGGAAAGAGGTGCATGATGTGCAATGGCAGGGAGATGGTCACTAAGTGAGTCATGTAAGGTACCACTTTCAGAAATACTATGGGGGTTGGAGACTAGTATCCAGTCTAAAATGCTACCAAGCTGAGATCCAAGAGAGAATATCCTCAAGAATGGGGATATTGTTTCCTGGAGGGGATATAAAGGGCAGCTATGCATATGCTTTTGTTGTTGTTTATCTTTAGGAGGGCCAGTGTTAGTTGGGATATGGGCTTTGTATAGGGAGTTACTGTCAGGGAAGAAGAGTAAAGTAGGACTAGTCCACCACCTTTCTTTTTGGTTCTGTCATTTCTTATAATTCTGTAGTTGGGTGGAGTCATTTCAGGGTCCTTTATGTGAGGTTTTAGCCATGTTTCTGAGATAGAAATAATGTCTGGTTGGTTGTGGGATAGCCAGGCATGAAAGTTAGCTAACTTACTGCATAAACTTTCAGTGTTTATTGTAGCAAATAGGAGAGATTTGTGGGGAGAATAGGAGGATGGAGAGGGTAAGTTATTGTTCTGGCTGGTTGAGGGACTGGGGGTTGGGATGAATGTCACCAGAGAGGAGAATTGAGATCAGTCGAAGTAGGAGGGAGGAATGGTATTTAAAGTCTTTGGAGTTAGGCTTGAGGGTGGTGAAGCAATTATGGCCTGGGGTGTGAGGGATGGGGACTGTTTTAGAAATGCTTGGGATACGTTTTCTGATAAACAAATGAGAGTCATTGTAATTGTAAAGGTGTGAACTATGAACTATATGAAGAAATATAAGGAGTGAGGATTAATTCAAATTTGAAGAAAGTAGAGGTTGTATGAAAGGGAGTGAGAGATATGAGGGAGACAGGTAAGATGGAGAAGACAAGAGAGGAAGAGAGGGAGACATATCAAGGTTAAAGTTAGTCTGGATTTGGTTAGCATTATTGATGTTGAAGTTATGTGAAAAGTATGGCGATGAGTTGGATAACTGGGAGGAGTTCATACAAGTAAATGTGATTTGTAGTGAGATGTGGGATGAAGATGGTGTAGAGGGGAGGTTACTAGTGTAGGGAAGCTAGTGAGAGGAAGACGTAACTGAGGGTGGGGTTTACTTGTGATAGGTTAATTGTGGGGTGGGAGTGGTTATGTGGCTATAAGTGTAGACGTAGTGGGGGCAGGGGGGATATGGGGGCAGGGTAGGGGAGCGGAGTGAGCCCGGAGGGTGAATAGAGTGAGCAGAGCCAAGAAGGAGTAATGAGGAGGGGAATTCAGAAACCAATCAGTGACACAGTTATTTTCCTGCACCTGGGGCTACTGGAGAATCTAGAGGTAAGTGTATTTTAAACTTTAAAATGTGGCCGCAGTCAGGAACTCTATTTGGGATCTAACAGATAAATGAAAGCATATTAGGAACAAGACATGCGTGAATGGGCATTCCTTCACTGAAGGTTGTGCGTTAGGCCTGGCAAGCCAGCACGTAAAACTCTACTGCCAATCTTTAGCGGACCGGAGTTCCGCTGTGGCGACCCCTAACCGGGAAAAGCCGAAAAACACAAACAAACCAAGCCTCTAGAGCTATTAAAGCATTGAAGGGGAATGATATCAAATGTATGTATATACTGCCACCTAGTGGTGTTCCTCTATAGTGTACAATATACACATTCACTAAGGGGTGAGGAGCTTAAGGAGTACGGCCGTGGGAGACTGCTGGTGTGCTCACCGGAGGTATTGTAGGAACAAGTAACTAATATAAAAGAAGCCATAAAAGGAGCTTTAGAAATTTTAAAACTTTACAGAAAATGGCACATATACACGCTAACTGTTCAGAAAAAACAGGCTGATGAAGCACAAATATTTGTCTGTCCCTGGATTTCTTCCTTGGGGTAGTTTGGATTGCCTGTTGGTTCTAACAAGTTTGGGGGAGGCACCCAAAGTGAAAGAGCCAGGCAAGCTGTAAAATAAAACAGACAGAGACAAAATTTAGTATTGGGTCAATAGGATAGCTGAGAGGAAAGAAGAGGACAACAACAGGCAAGTAAGGCATTCAATATTGCAACCAAAATGCATTAATCAGATACTGTTAAAGAAGAGAATGATAGCTAAGTGTTCAGGAAGGAGATGGGGCATGAGGAAGTTGAGAAATACAAAGGATAGGGCAGCAGAGTCCTTTAAAAGAAATACAGGTACTGACTGGGTACACAAGAAACGCTAATAAGAATTAAAACAGTAATGGGAGTAAGAAATCAGGAGGACAGCTTAGCATATATGAAGTGGAAACATTTGTTACTGAACAGTGATATAATATGTCTAAATTGTGGAGGAAAGTAGAAAAATGAACAGTGAAGAAGCAACCAACACACACAGAACATGTATGGTTGTGCTTTATAACAGAGAGTTCGCTGAATGTGTATTTACATCAATGATAAGAAAAGTTATTGGGTGACAATAACTTTTACAGAAAAGTTAGCAGAGATATCACCGGAGCTGGATACAGGGATATTGACAATTTCATTAATTATTTATTCAATGAAAACTGAATAGATATAAAGTTATTTTTTTACAGTCCCATTCCCTAGATTAGCAGTGATATTGGTATTCCTAAACCACATAAAGATGTTAGAGATCCCCCATTAAGACCAATAGTATCAGTTACTGATTCTAATACAGTGCCTTTGGCAATTTTTGTGGAGAATAAATTGAAACCAGTTGTTAAAAAATGTTAAGTCCTTTGTTTTAGACTCCACAGATTGTATTCTCAAACTCAAAGAGGTTGCAATTGAAGCTGAAGATTGCTTGGTTACTTCTGATATATTTAGCTTATACTCAGTTATACCATCAGATTTGGGTTTGGTCTGGTTTAAGGAATATTTAGTAGAACAGGAGGTGTTTTCTGAAAGGGAATATAGATGGTGTATTCCCTACTGAAATTGGTTTTAAAGCACAATTATTTTTATTTGGGAAAGAACACTTGCAGCAAGTTCAAGGGACAGCGATGGGAGCAGCAATGCCTCCAAGCTATGCCAATATTGTTTTAGGACATTGGGAAATTTTTATCTATTTACGGTGATGGTATTTTGATGGTTTGGTCAGGCAACATTGATCTTCTAAAGATGTTTAATGATTACATAAACAAGACAACTCATTTTTTTAAGATTCACTATGACTATAGTAAAGGGACTGTTGTTTTTATTTGGACATCAAGTTGAACTAAAGAGAATGAGAAGATTATCACTGCTTTCCTAAAAATGGTGTCGAGTAACAGGCTTTATTTTTTTTTTTTTTTTTTTTTTTGCATTTTAATAGCAACATAGTAAAAGGTCAAATGATTAGAGCAAGTAGATTGTCCAGTAAAGAGATTGAATTTTTACAGGAACTTAACTTTTTAAAAGTTAGATATCCAGACTCCTTACAGGATGATACAGGAAAGGAAGTTTGTTTTATATTTTCTAATGTTATCTAACTTCTTGTATAATCTATGTAAGTTTGTCTATTTGGAGCTTTTCTCCCCGAGCCTCTCTGCTGAAAATGGACATGTATCCAGTCGGACTATCCCGATCAACAAATGTAAAATAAAATAAATAAATAAAACTTTTTGCACATAGGTCAGATTTATACAAAATTTTTATAAAATATGGACCAGAGGACAGTAAGGTTCCTAGAGAGAATAATTTTAATTTTAATTTGAGTTTTAGCTTGGCTTATACACTTGACATACCAGCTAGTAAAGAGGTCATCAGGAATAATTGATTTTGGAAGGGGATGATGTGGTTCATGATCTTGAGGCAATGTTACAATTGCCTCATGTACACAGACAACCCACTCCTTCTCCCACAAAACACAAATACATGTGAGAGATGCAACTATATAGCCAAACTGGAGGCTGAGCTCTCTCAACTCAGGACTGGCAAGACCAGACAGGAGGAGAAGGAAACCACGCACACCACAAACCCAGTTTCACATAGAACTATCACAACTGCAAAACAAACACATAAACACACAAAGACATACTCGGAGGCACTGATCAAAAATCTACCAAAACTACAGAGGCCTCCAAAGCAGACACCCAAGCAACTGCCACCTCAAGACATAAGACATGCAACACATAGTTCTCAAAGTCAGTGTGCTAAACAGTCACAGCCCTTAAGGCCAAACACAATGCCAGACACACTTGTTATAGGTGACTCCATAGTCAGACACACTGACGTCCCTCTCACCAGACTGAACAAGGAAAAGATCACAGTTAGCTGCCTGTCAGGCGCTAGAATCCGCCACATAACACAAGCACTCAGGTCACTCCACAGCAAGTACAAGTATGACTCAGTCATTGTCCATGCTGGTGTGAACGACCTGAGACGTACCTCCCTGGACTACATGAAAAGAGAACCCCACAAAAGAAAAAGCAGCCACACCAGTCCAGTAGCTATCAGGGCAAAAAGGCTCACAATCAGGCACGAATAATTCACGAACAGTTTATTAACGTGTAAAAGACTCCAGCAATAAGCACCACACACGTTTTCGTCTCTCAGGAAGACTTCATCAGATAAAACAATTTCCGGTTCCACTCAGTTTAAATATCTTCCCCAAATAGAATTAATTAATTAGTTAATTAATCCATTATAAATAAAATTGGTCTAAAAAACATGATTTTAGAAAACTTTTTTCTAAAAAATGTGTATGCACCAACTATATAAATATATAAAATGTCAACATTGCATACTGAACTGCATTCATCGTAAATACACAACTTAATAAAAAACTTAATAAAAACCAGGGAGCAATTTCACATAACCTAATACATTACAAAATATGCAAAAAATATATACAAAAAAAATATATATATATGTATTGAATGTAAAACTCTTTAGGCGTGTTTTATTTAATATGCTGCGCCTTGATTTTCAAGTAAGGCACTATTGAGATGGATTCATTTAAACCAGGGGATTTGTTGGCTTCCAACAAAATCTGCCAATATGTTTCCTTGTGGGCCAATCGTGCCTCCCATGGACCCCCCCCTAATGTCCTTTTGAACTACCTCTAGGACAAAAAACAAAAATTTTGCATTTTCACATGAGGTAGTGTGTTTGTATAAGGCACTGGTGTTCTTACACTTGGAGATGTCATAAATATGTTCGTATATGCGCCTGGAAAGTAACCTTTCGGTTTTTCCAACGTAAAACGCTGGACATCAGTGTGCTAAACAGTCACAGCCCTTAAGGCCAAACACAATGCCAGACACACTTGTTATAGGTGACTCCATAGTCAGACACACTGACGTCCCTCTCACCAGACTGAACAAGGAAAAGATCACAGTTAGCTGCCTGTCAGGTGCTAGAATCCGCCACATAACACAAGCACTCAGGTCACTCCACAGCAAGTACAAGTATGACTCAGTCATTGTCCATGCTGGTGTGAACGACCTGAGATGTACCTCCTTGGACTACATGAAAAGAGACATAGAGGAGCTCTCAGATTATGTAGCCCAGGCCGGTATGACCCTGACCCTGAGCAGTATCCTACCCTCACCAAGAATGATGCCACAATACAGAGACAAAATGATCAGCTTTAATAATTGGCTTAATTACTGGTGTCATTCTAAGGGGATCCAATGTCTGTCTGCCTGGGATGACATGCTTGACAGGCCACGCTGCTTCGCAAGGGACGGCTTGCACCTGTCACCCCTGGGCTTCCGGATATTGGCAAAGGCTCTTGCCACCCCCATAGTGCCTTTTTTAGGCAAGGCTCAAATTATAAACCTACCGCCCTAGAAAACAAAAATGGAGAAAAACTAAGGGTAATACTGCTCAATGCCAGAAGTCTAAACCTCAAGATGCACGCCCTTGAAGCCCTCCTCAGTATGGAGAACATCGATGTTTGTGCTGTGACTGAAACCTGGTTCAAGGCTCCTGAGAGCACCCCAGCACTATCAGGTTATACCTCATATCATGCGTTCCGGCCCCAAAATCCAGACCGAACCACAAAAGGAGGGGAGTATCCATATTCATAAAGGATACCCACACCTCCAGGTTAGTGGCAACGCACGAAGCATCGGAGACCATCCAGGTGCAATTAACCATAGGTAAAACTGCCCTACAGTTTGTAACATGCTACAGACCACCTTCTCAAACTCAGGAAACCCACACAGCCTTCCTGAAGACACTGGAGAGTATAAATGTCTCTCCAAATACCATCATATTGGGTGACTTCAACTACCCAAACATAGACTGGGAACATTACTCAAGCCCCAACACCCTAGCCCAAAGGTTCCTTGAGTTCATAAACTCAAATGCTATGGAACAACTAGTCACCATTCCCACAAGAGGAGAAAATATACTAGACCTGATCATCACAAACATGGGGACAAAATGCTCCACACCGAAGTATATCCCTCATTGGTGAGATCAGACCATAAATTAATCTCACTGGAGATCCACATCCCGCCCCACCCCAGCAAAAAGACCACAGTGAAGAACTTCTCAAAAGCAAACTTCACACTTCTTAAGACTGGAGTGGTATCCTTCAAGGCCCCGAGCCAGTGGAAACCACAACCCACGCTGCTGAAACCCTTACAAATGCCTTCTACGAGCACCTCCAGGAATGTATGGATCAAGCAATCCCTAATAAAATCAAGACCCTTTCCACCAAAGGCAGGCGCCCGGTCTGGTGGACTCCAGCCATAAACAAACTCTACAACAAGAGGAGAAAGCTACTACATGACAGAGCAAAATCCTTAAATGGGAAGGCATCTCTGATCAATACTAGCAAAAACTACGATCACTCATAAAATCATCCAAGGCCAACTTTGAGAGAAAAATCGCTAATGACACAAAAGACAATCATAAAGCCTTCTTTAGCTATGTTAGAAACCTGGGTGGAAACTCCCAGATATGCTCAGAATTAGTCCAAAATGATAAAAAAATCACTGAACCCACAGACATTGCCAACATACTGGCAGACAGGTTCAGTGCAAATTTCTCCCTCCCCAAAAGGAGAAATATCTATCCCACCAGAGTCTAGCCTCCCAAACATCTCAGATGCCCAGGTGAGAGCTGCTCTCTCTAAAGCAAAAAACACAGCATCAATGGGACCGGATGGTGTCCCCGGATGTGTGCTACACGAACTCAATGAGGAACTAAACCCACACATAAGGATGCTGTTTAATCTTAGCCTTACTACAGGATACGTACCCAAAGAATGGCGTACGGCAACTGTGGTCCCACTCCACAAAGGCGGTGCTTCTACAGACCCTGGAAATGACCGCCCCATAAGCTTGACGAGCCTTGTCTGCAAAGCTATGGAGAGGATCATAATGGAACTCATAAATAAAGACATTGGGGACCTACAGACACTGGATCCTACCCAATTTGGCTTTGTCAAGGGCAGATCCTGCCTCTTGAACTTGGTCGACTTTTTCAAAACAGTCACTAAGGCCATTGATGAGGGTAAGGCAGCTCACACAGCCTACCTTGACCTAGCAAAAGTGTTCGACACAATACCCCACTCGAGCATCACAGAAAAGCTCACCAGCTTAGATGTAAACCCATATGTCACAAGATGGGTTGCAAACTGGCTCAAGGACAGAACACACAGGGTTAGAGTTGCTGGTGCCATGTCAGACTCTAAGCCGGTCACGAGCGGTGTCCCACAGGGCTCAGTCCTGGGCCCCCTCTTGTTCGGCATTTATTTTTCTGAAGTGCAGGCAAACATAGGGGGATTGTGGTTGACAAAATTTGCAGATGACTGCAAACTGGGCACCATAATTGACACTCCATCAGACACAGACATCCTCCAGAAAGGTCTCATAGAAATGGATAACTGGTGCCAGAGCCATGGCCTTAAGCTAAATGCCAAAAATGTATAGTCATACCCTTTGGGAAAAACAAGGTAACCCCTAATTACCACATAGGTGGTAATCCATTAAACATGGAAGAAGTTATCAGGGACCTGGGGACCCAAGTTGACAGTAACCTCTCTTTTGACACTCACATTGCCAAAGTGGTTAGGAAGACCTTCTACATTGCCCACCTGATCATGAAGGGATTCACATCCAGATCAGGAGAGGTCATTGTACCCCTGTACTCTTCACTTATCAGACCAATGATTGAGTACAACGCCCCATTCGGAATGTACCTTACCCGACACCTGGCAGCAGTTGGAAAGACCCCAAAAGTTCCTCACCAAAAGGATAAAGGGGCTCAAACATATGTCATACGATGCCCGACTGAAGAAACTCCAGCTCTATTCAGTTGCATACCGTCTGCTCAGAGGTGATCTGTGCCTGACATACAAGGCCATGTCCAACCCGGAATTAATGGACATGCTCCACCTCAAAAAATCCAAATCCACCAGAGCCACGAGAGCAAGAGACTTAAACCTCAACACGGATATAAATAGGACGTGCTGGAGGGACAGATTCATCACCCAGAGACTCCCTACACTATGGAACAGAATCCCAGTCCATGTGAGGCAGAGCCCCTCACTGACTCTGTTCAAGAGAAATCTTGACGAATGGATGGGAGATCGTAGGTTTACCCCGGGAATCATCTCTGTATCACTGCTGGACAGAGGCACAGCAAATTAATGGGTATAGTATTCTCATCCTAAGGGGTGGTGAAAGCCACACACACTCTGGCTAGGCTTATAAATGCCCTAGGGCAGATAGCCTAGTATGAACCTATGAACCTATGAACCTATGATAGGAGACAAACCTGTATTTGTAAACAAAAGAACGGGTAATTTAGAAAACATTTTGGAAATTACTCCAGGAAACAAAAGGAATGATGTTTGTGAAGTTAAGGGCACATTTTCTTGTAATAAATGGAGCCAGTGTAAATTCATTTTGAACTTGCCATCTTTCTTTTGCTCTAAAACTGATATTAGCTATTGGGCTCCCTGTTACTGTAATTGTGATACCAACAAGGTAGTTTATGCATCTGAATGCTTGACCTGTCAACAGAAGCAGAAAGTAAAGAAAAAATAAGACAGAAATATTTTATTCTTATTCTTGGATATTAATTATTTTTAATTAAGTTTAATTAGTATTTTGATACATATTTTTATTGGCTAATTCATCATGACATCATGGTTTGAATAATTTATTTAAGTAAATCTGTATTTGTGTTTTTACAGAGTCTGATGAAGCAGGCGGCCACGGTGGTGCAGCGGTTAGCGTTGCCGCTGTTAGATTTTTATGAATATAAATCTGAAATTAATTATGTTGTAAATATGCTGAAAGAAAAGGCTTGAAGTAATATGTGATCAGCAGTCATACTAAATGACCATGGCTTGGAAAAGGAATCTGCTGAATGGACATTTTTCCCTTACAGACTCAAAACAAGATGCATGCAAGAACAAAAATGCAAAATCTGCTTTTTAAGAACAATGACATGTTATTCTGCATGGAAAAACAGGATGACAGATGTTTTTATACAAAGATCCAAATAAAATACAGGATGTTCACACTGTCAGAAAAGTTGATCTCTGACAATGTGTTTTCTCAAAAATATGTTTTTCTTCATAAAAAACAGGATATGCTTATCAGCATTGACATAAGAACACATGTTTCTATACACAGATTCAAATAGAATACAGGACAATGTGTTTCCTCAAAAATATGTTTTTCTACATGGACATCAGGACACTGTTACAGGATATTCACACTGTCAGAAAAGCTGTTCTCTTACAAGACATTGTTAAACAAGGAAGTTTAGTATTGTTTCTACAGGATAAGCAATTCTCCAAAATATGTTTAAAAAGAGTATATAAAGAGCTGTATAAATCCAGTTGTTTAGGGATATGGTAGGAACACATTTGGTGTTCTGAGGTAAATGTTATATCTCTCACATCATCTGTACTATATGAGAAGTAAAGTTGGAACAGTACTTTTAAGCTGCAACGTTTGTCCAGTTTTATTTATTATAAAAGTTATTGGTTACTGCTCTTAAAGACAAGTGCTGCAAAGTATATTCTCTCATCAGTGTATATTCTGCAAGTTTCTGTATGCAACAGACTGTGAATGCAAATATAATCAGACTTTGAATTTTAGCAAGAATCCAGCCAGCAAGACTGAGTGTCATAAGAACACTGCAGATCCATCACACCAAGCAAGAAGCAAGTAAGAGACATATAATATATTTTTTCAATGGCGAGGCAGCTGAGTGACTAGCACCATATAATTTTTCAATGGCAAGCTAGTCTGCATTTGAACCTACAATCTGCATTCAAACACAGGAGGAGTGATGGTAAGCCCTGCAGAGGGTCACTTCAGTTAAATTGCAGTAACTAACATTTGTACGTATGTGTCAATTCTGAACAGAAGTATTCCAGTTTATGCAGCTTGCAGTAGTAAAGTTTTTTAGACGTCTACAATCCGGAGTGAGACTAGTTCAAGAAATTCGCAGTGCCATAAATTCTTCAAGAAAAGGGGGATATCCACTAGCCCATCAGTCCACTGCCTGTTGTGCTTTCCCAGCTTCTCAAGTGACTTTGAAAAATTTCTAGCCATCTGCAATAACAGCCTGATCACCTGTTTTCTTGCTAACTGGTAAGACTTTTTTCTGTGTCACATATTTAGTGTGGATGATGTTAAAACAGTTTGTATATTCTTAAGAGAGTTTTATATTCTTAAGACAGTTTGTATATTCATATATAGTTTCTGTATTCCTAGACAGGTTGTATATTACTAGATAGTATGAATATTATTTATAATTCATGCAGGAGTAAACCAAACTTTAGTAAATTGCTATGTTGGTATACACAGCACATTAGTAAATGTAAAACCTTATTAGGGCAGGTTGATAGTAAGGCATTATGCAAATGTATTACAATATTTGACTGGTATCTCAAAGAAAACCATGTGAAATATGACAAATGTTTATTGTGTGCTTCAACAAAAACTGCATTTTGTGTATTATGTCATAAAAAAATATTGCATCATATTGCAAATATAAAAATAGACTGTAAAGACAGATCTGAAGAATTAACTAAGGGTAAAGTGTTTCCATTACATTCTGATGTTGAACAGTTATGTCCTGTCACCACATGTGAGTCAAATCAGTTACTGATAGTACCCCTAGTACATTTTGTTACAAAGGAATGTCGTAAACTTCTAAAAGACAGACACAATGAGTTCAGGAAGCTTAGACAAGTTATACATACATCTTTTCAAAAGTGCATAGGAGTTTCAGATTCAGCAGAACAGGCTCCTGAGACATATCAAGCAGACTATAAGGAAATTCAACAGAAGTTGCAGGATAAAGGAAATAAATTAGCTGAACTGACAGAGACTGGGAACTTCCTGCATACACAGTTAATCTGTGCAAAAGAAATATATTTTATAATATGTTTATGTTTTGAAAATGGTTAAACATACATGGTAGGATGATAGGGACAAATCATTCTTAAATGTTTTACTTTCATTCAGTTAAAGCAAGACATCTATCAGTACTACAGTAAAGCAAAGCATATGAATGCCATTCATTAGCATAGTCAAAAGGTAAACAAAACTGTTCTAGTGTATAAAATTAAATAAAAATAGATGAGTAAAAATTTAAAGTCACAAGACTGACATGCTTGTATAAAGATATACAGATACAAGACAGACATGCATGTATGTTCTTTTTATCTAGAGTACATCTGTTACAATACACAAGAATAACAGTCAGACAACAGCAAATATAAATAATATAAATATAAATGTGTTGGTTAAACTAATATCTATTTTGTTTTTTACAATTTGTTTATAATTATATAGTTAACACCAAACAGTTAAAGTTCTGAATTTTAAGAAGAAAAATCACAGATGATATTATTCAAACAGTTTTTGTAAAATTAATGGCGGAACAGTTAAATAAAAAATACTGAAATCCATGTAAGGTAATTATAAAATGATGTCTATTTATGTTGTATAAATGCATAGTTATGCAAATCACAATCACATTAAAGGAAAAATGCTAAAAGAATTAACTATAGTTTACAGAGTATGACATGTGAGCTCAGACCTTCCTAGACTGAATGAATAGTTACAGGAAATGCTGGAAAGATAAGATAAATAACAAGACTGATTGCCAGATAAGTAGCTTGAGTTTTTCTAAAGCATCATTGTTATTAAAACATAATTGTTAAAATGTTTACAGGCAACACTATTTGGTAATTATAATAAAATGCCACAATTGTGCATAGATGTCACTTATAATCTGTTTGCAAGTAAATGTTAAAAGGACAAAAAAAAAACCTCAGTTGCATCAAGTACAGCCAGCAAATGGGCTATAGTATATATATACATACAGTTCAAATCAATTGTGCAGGAGGGTATAAATACCTACTAGAGGTAATATACAGTGAAAGCTTTATTTAGTAACTTAATAAAATAAATGTATAACCATAGTGTTACATTCTATTCTCACAGCACAGGGCAGGTAAACAGTGCTGAAGTACTACAGGGGGAGGGGTACTTTCTCAGTTTTACACTGACTGTATAAGAGGGAGGGGCACTTTCTCAGTTTTACACTGACTGTATAAACAGACTGTGACAAGGGTCTGAAATAAAGCTACATAAAAATAAATAATAAGGGTCTAAAATAAAGCTACAGGAAAAAAAATATATATATACTTCATTCATTCTTGACAATACTCTTTTAGGTAGAGGGAAAAACAGGTATTAGTGTATTAGAAATACTGGTAAACTGGATTAAACCTGACAGGATAAGATATTTTACAAGTTGTTAATAGCTATCATAATGGTTATTATTGTATTGTTTAGTATTAAATTGTATTTGCAACCTGTTAAACTGTAAAGCTATACAAGAGATAGTTTAAAAAACAAGAGATGATTTAAAATTGCTTTATTAAAGCTATACAGGAGAGAATAAAGATATGCAAAATGCATAAATGTTTCTAATAGCAAGAATGGTCACTATTTTTAATATGTTTTTGGCAAAACAATGTTGGTATAAAAAGCATGAATATTTTTGATTGCTGAGTATGTAGTTTAAAATAACATGACATATGCATTTGGTGTCAATTCCACTAGATATTTCTAAAGAGACAAACATTTTCCAAGATTTTGCTTAATATTAATGTTATTAAATTTGTAAGATTAGACTAAATGTACTTTATAGTCATTGTATGTACAAATGCAGAAGAATTCAGTACAAATTAAATAAATGTCTAGTAATAAATATGTGTGAAAAAACATGTTTTAAAAAAAGTGGGTCCAGTATACCTACTAGATTGAAATGCATAAATAGCAAACAGTCTGTGTAAATACATACTGTACAGAATACATTGTAGCAGTTCAAAGACATGACCACAATGTTATGGTTAAAATGACATTGAAATTGTGTGTTTTCAGTAGTGTATGCTTGCAGTAGCACATGGTTACTGTCTCTTATAGTTAATTCAACAGTTGCAAAGAGTTAACATTGCATTTTGATTTGTTGTATCAAACTAAAGGTTTGTTTCTTGTGTTTTCTATATAAAATGTTTTGAGTATGTTTAAAAACAGAGGGAATTGTTAGATTTTTATGAATATAAATCTGAAATTAATTATGTTGTAAATATGCTGAAAGAAAAGGCTTGAAGTAATATGTGATCAGCAGTCATACTAAATGACCATGGCTTGGAAAAGGAATCTGCTGAATGGACATTTTTCCCTTACAGACTCAAAACAAGATGCATGCAAGAACAAAAATGCAAAATCTGCTTTTTAAGAACAATGACATGTTATTCTGCATGGAAAAACAGGATGACAGATGTTTTTATACAAAGATCCAAATAAAATACAGGATGTTCACACTGTCAGAAAAGTTGATCTCTGACAATGTGTTTTCTCAAAAATATGTTTTTCTTCATAAAAAACAGGATATGCTTATCAGCATTGACATAAGAACACATGTTTCTATACACAGATTCAAATAGAATACAGGACAATGTGTTTCCTCAAAAATATGTTTTTCTACATGGACATCAGGACACTGTTACAGGATATTCACACTGTCAGAAAAGCTGGTCTCTTACAAGACATTGTTAAACAAGGAAGTTTAGTATTGTTTCTACAGGATAAGCAATTCTCCAAAATATGTTTAAAAAGAGTATATAAAGAGCTGTATAAATCCAGTTGTTTAGGGATATGGTAGGAACACATTTGGTGTTCTGAGGTAAATGTTATATCTCTCACATCATCTGTACTATATGAGAAGTAAAGTTGGAACAGTACTTTTAAGCTGCAACGTTTGTCCAGTTTTATTTATTATAAAAGTTATTGGTTACTGCTCTTAAAGACAAGTGCTGCAAAGTATATTCTCTCATCAGTGTATATTCTGCAAGTTTCTGTATGCAACAGACTGTGAATGCAAATATAATCAGACTTTGAATTTTAGCAAGAATCCAGCCAGCAAGACTGAGTGTCATAAGAACACTGCAGATCCATCACACCAAGCAAGAAGCAAGTAAGAGACATATAATAATATTTTTTCAGCCGCCAGACAGCAAGAGGTTCATTGGTTCAATTCTCAGCTGGGTGCCTTCTGTGTGGTGTCTGCATGTCCTCCCTGTGGTCGTGTGGGTTTCCTCCGGGTACTCTGGTTTCCTCCCACATCCCAAAGACATGCAGTAGGTGGATTGGACACTCCAAATTGGCCCTAGGTGTGAGTGTGTGCGTGCATGTGCCTTCTGTGGAAGGTTGGGCTCCAGGCTGGCAACTCGACACCGTAAAACTCCACTGCCAATCATGAACGGACAGATGATCTGCTGTGGTGACCCCTAACTGGGAAAAGCCGAAAGAAGAAGAAGAAGACAGAGTCTGATGAAGTCCAGAAGGACAAAAGCAGTTACTCTGTTTTTTTTGTGTGTGTGTGTGTTTTTTTAATAAAAGTGTGTCTCGAGTGTTCACCAATGTTTCCATTACTTTTTTCATATTTAAATTTTATAGGTAGGGATTGACAGCAGCAGTAGGTAGAGCACGTAGTGATCAACAGACAGCTTTTTGGAGTGGGGTTCAGTGATGATTGAGTTGTGGGGCAAGATTAATAAAAACACATATACTAGTGGTGTGGAGGAGATGAGAGGTGTTACAGACTGAATATAGTAAGATTGTAAGGAGGGTGAATTTTATTCTGGATACTTGGACAGTTTTAGTTATAGCCCTGTCGGCTTCACAAGAAAGACAATCTGAAATAGTAAAGGTTACTTTAAGATGATTTGTTGACTTTAGCAGTAATGGTCTCAATGAGGATTTTAAAACATAAGTTAGAGCTGAAATTGAGGCCTAGATATTTGCATTGGTGCATGTTTTTTTTTTTTTTTTTTTGCTTTTTTTATTTGGGCATCACTGGAAGGTTTTAGTGAAATAGGTTTAACTCTAGTGAGTATTTTTTTCTGTGTGTGCACATGTGTGTGCATGTCTGCAGTTTTATCCTTGTTTACTATTAGTAGGTTAGTTGCTAGCCTGTGGTAAAAAGTATTAAAGTAGTTTTACAGATGATTTTGTATTTCATTAATCGAAGGAGCAGATTTGTGTAAAACTGTTATCTGCATAAAAAGTTTTGTTTCCTTGAGGTAAGATATTTGTCATAAGTTTTATGGACAGCAACAACAGAATGAGGGCTAGAACTGATCCTTGTGGTACCCCCACAGTGATGTTGCCTTCTTCTGTTTTAGTATCTCCTGTTTACACTACGAATGCTCTTTTTGTTAAATAGTTTTTGAATCAGTTACTAGATGTTGATCATATCCCAGATTTTATATTCTTTGTATTAATCTTTTAAAATGTCAGGATCCTCCACAGCTAGTCCCAAAACTGACTGGCCGAAAAATAGGCTTACATATACCAGGTCCAAGATAGCCATTTCCCAGAATATTTCCTTTTCTCTGAGGTATGGCAATATTGGAGTCGATATATATATAAGTTTCAGAGGTATAGGCACGTGCCTCCCTGCAAAAAAAGAGGTTTAAAGGAGAAGAGCAATGTTTGAGATCCACTCTTCCTGAATTTTCAATATTTTTTCATTCTGTCTGCACTCAGCATTACGAGTGCTAACATTTCAATAGGGAGCCATTTTTTTGTAGTAGCTTATGATTAATACTTTTAGATGTTTGGCTTAAATCTATAAAAATATCCCCCTTTAGTGATCCCTGTCACATTGCTAAGTAGATGAGGTTAGTGACAGTGTAAATTGTTAATATATGATGGCCATTACAAAATCCATGCTGGGAGTCAATTATTACACCATATTTCTAAGATGCTGGAGTGGCTGGTTATAGCTCAGCCTGTCAAATGTTTTTCTTGCAGGACATAGGAGGAAGGTGGGTTGTTATTAGCAGAAGAAAAGTAAGGTATGGTATTTTTGGTATGAGGATTACCAGGGAATGTTTGAACTGGGGTGGCATGTTGGATGTGATGAGGGAGAGATTATCCATATGTGCTATTGGCTTTGGTAATGGCTTTGCAACCATTTTTAAGAATGCTGGACAATATGCTTATTAGGATTGTATTTACTTTCTAGTCTTTCAGAAATTATTTGCATTGCTTTGGGTGTTATGTAAAAGAAGTAGACCATATGTCTAGCAAAGAAGTGTCCAGGCATGTGCATGCTGATTGTTTATTAAATTCAGTATCTGATGGAGTATGTTTTTTTTTTAATGTACTTTAGACTGCATACAGTTGATTCTGCATAACCTGAGGTGATATTGATTGTGAGAGAAGGAATAGGTTGCCAATACAGGCCAAGTAAAGTACTATTTTGACTACGGTTAAGGCTAGTCTTGATGACTGGATGGGTACTCAAATTTGTACCAGACATCATGTAAGGCCCAAGTCAATTTGAGAGGTAAGCACTATTAAGTACTTGACAAGGATGGCAAGAACTTTTAAGACTGTTTTCTTAAAGGTGTAAATGACTAACTCTGTATAACACTGAAAGGAGCAAATCACCACTGAGCAAAGTTAGGTGGTGCAGAGCTAAGCTGATGCAATGTTACACTCCAGTGCTCAGAAAAAAGCAATCAGTAACTTTCCATTCAGACTGCTCTGTTTAGTCAATTGCATGTAGTAGCTCATCCTCCTTAGATTCACACATAGATCTGCTTTCTAGGATACTATCTAGAAGATGTGGAGGTTTGAATGTGAGTACTGCTCACAATGGGTCATGGTGACTTGGGTTGTTTGTAGATATTTAATATTTGTATGTCTGTTTTGATGTGTTTGCTGTGAGGTAGTCAATTAGTGGTCATTTTTCCATTATGGGATTGGGTTTAGCTGTAATGTAAATAAGTTGTGTTAGACTGAACTGAGACAGAAATGTGGTTATTTTGTTGCCTAAATAGGAAAGTATGTTTAGAGTTGCCTAATATTATTAGTTTTCTCCTAATAGAGAATTTCATTATTTCTAGGATGGTATTTTTGAATGTTTTAAAAGATGTAGGTGGAGGTGGATAGACTAAAGTGATATATACTTTTGGGTGGTTACTAATATCAATTAATGCCAGGTCCATTCTGAGTCTGTATCTATTTCTGGCATACTACTTGCTATGTGCTGTGCTACTGTATTAGAAGTTTTTAACCAGTAACATTGCTCCCCTATCTGATTTTGTCTCACGACTATTGTCTTTGAATGTATGCAAGCAGTTGTTGACAAAGTTAGAGGGGCAGGTGTTGTATTTTACCCATGTTTCACTGATTGATAGTATGTCAGGTTTATGGGTGTACATCCAGAGTTAGTTAAACTATGTTGTGCATTTAGATGACAGATTGTAAGGCTGTCTGATGGTTGGGGGTTTAGATGGCTTATGGCTGCAAATACTAGGAGGAATAGGTAGTGCATCTGATTCAGGTACATTCTGCCCAAAGGGTAGGACAGAAGAGGAGGGGGTAGGCTTATACTGTAGTAGTTTTTGGGATGTTTTATGGAACAAATTGTGTGATTAGTAGTTACTAAGAGGTAAGGGCTGCAGTTGGGGATGATATCTCAGGACAACATTAATCTGAGTTGGGAGTTACAGGTTATTATGTTTTTGCTTTCTTTAGCCATTTTGATAATGTAGGAATAAATTTGGATAGTAATCAGAGCTTAACTATGTATTGTTTTCTGCCCAATATGATTTTTCAGTTTAATTATTTCAGGAAGAAAGTTTTGGGCATCCATTTTTGCATGATAATTTGTAACTGAGTACTGACTACTAGAAATGGTATCTTCTTGGGTAGTAATAGTTAAATGGTAGTCAGTTACTATTAGAAGATCAGCATTGTTATAAAGCATGTAGCAATGAGTTGATGTGTTTGTGCAGGTGTTTACAGGAATGCTTAATAATTATTTTATTTACTTTTATTTATTTTATTTTACATTTGTTTACCAGGATGGTCCACTGGCCTGAAAAAGAGCCCCTTTTCAGTGGAGGTCCAGGGAGAAAAGCTCCACATTAACAAGAACAAGCAAGCTCCAAATTAACAAGAACTAGCAATAAAGTGTCACAATTAAATACAGCATAGGTGCACATGTCGATAAACATAAAACTTCTACTAACAGTATCAAGTATATCTACAATTTATGGAGACATGCTCCACATTCACAAAAACGTGCAATCAAAATGTCTCAAGCAGATACAGCATTTATTTATTATATTGCATCTTGGTCATAGTTTTTCAGTACTAATCTGGCTGTTAATAATGCTGTATTTGATAATTTTGCCCTCTGAGAGAGATAATACTATGCTTTTAGCTAATACTAACAAGAGGCTGTCTTTTGTAACATTACCAGTTGAGGAAAGAAATTCAGTGTTTGGTAAAATTAAGGATTACTCTATGGCTTTGATGAGTTGTAGTGCAGCATTGTGGTAGGTGAGCTCCACATGGGTGGTGTTATTAAGAGGATAAAGGAAATGATGCAATAAAGCAGGTATGGTACAGGATCAAATCACCACCAAGCGAAGCGAAGTGCTGCAGAGCTAGGCTAATCCAACTTACACTCCCACCCTCTCCAAAAAACAATCAATGCATTTTCAATCACAACTGTTTTTTTATTTTCCTTGCTTATGAGGTTAGTTAGCCTTTTTCATGCTTAACATTACAGTTTATTTGAACTGGAGCCCACTGCAATCTACTGCAAGTGAATGCAGCAGCACAGCAAGTCCTGCATAGTGCTCTGGGTAAAGCAGATTGTTATCAAAGAATGCATATATTACAGAGTAAAGTCACTTAGTAGTCAGGAATCTGGTTCTTTCTTCCTGTTAGTGCTAGTATTTTAGTGAAGGTGGGAGAACCAAACAATCTAGAGGTTAGATAATGCTTTCTAACTACTCTGTAAAGACAAAAGAAAAGTAAGACAAGCTAACTGACTCCTCCTGATTTTTATTTTTATTTTTATTTTATCGTACAAATAAACCCAACTCAACTGAACTGTAGAAAATTAAACTTTATGTCCTTGGACCAAGGAGTTTTGTTCCTCTGAACGATCTGCATTTTGCTGTTGCAGCTACAAAACATAAAATGTTATGTTTGATAGGTCAGCAGCTGCTTAACTTAACCTTGCTCTCCCTCGCATTATTGCAAATAATTTGCTAGGCTATGGGAAATGTATTGTTCTGGGATTCCTTAACCTAGGAATTTGTAACAACAAATAGTGGCAGATGCAAGGTGGACCACACCTCCTAAGCACAGGTCTCCCTGTGGAGAACACAGAGGGACAATTGGGCTTATATCTGTCTTCTTTCGTACTTATGCCTCTGTGTATTGTTTTTTTTTTTTGTCTTCACAAGGGACTACTCTTTGTGCAACAGCAGTCCAAACCCTTTCCCCTCACTTCAGTACTTAATTAAATCTTTAATCTTTTAAATCTTTATTTGTATTTGGGTAATCTTGGGTTTCTGCTGACTCACTCCCATTAACAGTGTTGTGTGCTCTGAAGTGAGTTACTTCCCTCCCTCATTTGGCTCTCCTTAACATTTCATTGGCTCACACTTTGTCATTCTTTATTTGCCTGCCCACTGACAGCAGATCAGAAGTTTTTTTTACCCTACTTGCATAGCTTGGAGCCATCTTTAAATCTAAAATCTTCCCTTCTGGATTTAACTACTGTGGTGTCCTAGATGAGTGTATGTCTCTAGATGTAAGTACATTGGCTTCTATTGCACAGAGTATAAGTTAAAAATACTAGTGACTGATGCATACTGATTTTGGATGCTGCCATTGGGAAATTTAGGCTCTCATGTTTGTAAACACACAGACACCTTTCCAGTCCTCCCCCCCCCCATATCTACAGACCACAGACACCTTTCTAGCCCCTATTCTATTGCAACCTACCACCGGAATTAGCCTAGCTGATTGTTTTTTGTTAACTGATTCAGTATCTGTTTCTACCCACTCCATTCGCCCTGCGGGCGCACTCCGCTCCCTTCACTACCCCCAATTCCCACCCACCCCCAGGGGTCCTACCCTTATACTTAATAACCACACCTCTTCCTCTTACCATTACACTCTAACCACACCTCTTCCTCTTCCCATTACTCTCTAACCACACCTATTCCTCTTACCATTACTCTCATTACATACATCTTGCTCTTACCATTACTCTTCAAACACACTCTTCCTCCTACCTTTACTTTCTAAACACTCTCCAGTTACCCAACTGCACTAATATTAACCTCTCACCACTATCCTTTTAACACCACACCCCTACTTCCTTCTTTCATCTCCACCCAGTGAATTTTTTTTTCTACCTACAAGCAATCTATATTTATTCATACAATGTACATCTTATGCCCCATTCTTATTCACACTTTCACTACTACCTCCTTTAATCCTCACCAATCTATTCACCTCCTTTGAAAACCCACTAGGCCCATACGTAAACTACCCCAAGAAAGAAACCAACTCTCCAAACTCTCCTCTCCTTTTTATTCATGCTAATATAACATCCTCATCTAACTACATACTTCCTAAATACCATAGAACACTACACAAAAAATACAACAATCAGAACCCCAGGAAAGGTCTACCTCTATACAGCAGATTCCCCAACCCAAACTATCTAAGTCTACTACTCTCTTTAAAGGATGGTGACATCCACCCTAACCCAGGCCCACCAACAACTCCTATCTCTCTCCTCAACCACAAAGAATCACCTACTCATGCCCTCTCTAAACCATCAAACTCCCTTTTAATTGCTCATCTTAATATACATAGCATAAACAATAAAATAACTCAACTCCAAACTCTAAATGAAATCTACTCCTTTGATATGCTCTGCTTAACAGAAACTTGGTTAAAACCTGTAACCAAAGACAATGAAATCATCCCACCTGGATATAATATCCTGAGACTAGACCGAGTGTCCAAGAAAGGTGGTGGGGTTGCTGTCCTATATAAATCTAGCTTACAATTAACCACTCATGACTGTAAACCACCTATAGACTCCAATGCAGAAATTCTTATCTCCAAACTTCATCTTAACAATGCCAAATCCATCTATATTATCTGTATATATCTACCACCTGGTAACAACACTGCCACCATGGAAAACATACTTTGCTGGTTTTCCCAATACCTGCCCCAATAAACCATAATCCTAGGTGACACAAACATTGACTGAAGTTGCTACTGCAGCAGCCTCCCTACAAACCATATTAACCTATATGGGTATTCCCAAACCATTACCTCCCCCACCAGGATAAATAAATCTAACAAGAAATCAAGCTTATTAGACTGGATTCTCATAAACCATCATCCTCACATTTATAATTCAGGAACCCTCCCTGATGATTTAAGTGACCACTTTCTTACCTATATTATCAGACATAAAATCAGCTCCTCCATTCCAATATCTGTCAAAAACATCAGATCTAAAAAGTACTTTAACCCTGAGCTATTCCAAATGGAACTAAGAGCTTGCAACTGGTCTCCCTTACAAAACCTCCCTTTAGATGAAGCCGTTAGTTACTTTAACTCCAACTTCCTTGCCATTCTCAACCACCATGCTCCAACCAGATTAATTAGAATTAATACCAAATCTGCTCCATGGCTTTCAAAAGAAACCAAATATAAAATAAATCTTAGAAACAAACTTTGGGCAAAATGGAGGAAGACTAAAAACCCTATAGACCAACTAACATTTAGACAGATAAGAAATGAAACCAAGAAAGCTATAATATCTGATAAAAGAAACTACTACCTACAATCCCAACAAGCTAATCAAAACAACCCACAAAAATTTTGGGCTAGCATTAACCAACTACTCCATCCAGGTCAATCCACTACTCCAAACCCTCAACATACTGACCACAAAAATCCAATGAATACAGTTAATGCTTTCAATACCCTTTTTACTAAAGCTATACAAACACTAGCTAGTCAACTATCACCTAATAACTTCACTCTACCTTCCTATAAATCAACCTTACCCCCTACTTTTCATATTCAACTTGTTCCAACAACAAATATTGTAACCCTTCTACAGAAACTAAAACCATGCTCACCCTCAGCAGACCAACTACCTGCTGAATTCCTACAACATTTAGCCAAAGCTATTGCTTATCCCATTTCTATTCTGATCAATAGAACTATTACCGAAAGTCATATCCCCAGTTTATGGAAAATTTCCCATATTATCCCCCTCCATAAAGGTGGACACTCCACTGAACTCTCCACCTACCGCCCCATTGCCCTTCTCTCTCCTTTGGCAAAGATTATGGAGAAATGCATTCACAGACAATTACTTGACCATCTAACCCAAAATAATTTACTTTCCAACTGTCAACATGGATTCAGACCTTCACATAGCACTACTACTGCCCTTCTTTTCTTCACAGATTGTATCAACAAAAAACGCAATCTTAACAAGCTTTCTTCAGCACTATTTATTGACTTGTCTAAAGCTTTTGACATGGTAAATCACCAAATTCTCATCAAAATACTGAAATCCCTGTCACTAGATACATCTTCTATAAAGTGGTTCCAGTCCTACCTTGATAAAAGACAACAGGCCGTATTATGGCACAAGTCTCTCTCCACTCACCTGCCTGTCAACCTTGGTGTCCCTCAAGGGTCCATCCTAGGACCTCTACTTTGTTCCATATTTATTAATGACCTTCACCTTGCCATCCCCCAAGCCACATTACTACAATATGCGGATGACTCCACACTGATATGCTCAGCCACCTCCTCTTCTGAACTTCAATCTCTTACCCAACAAGTATTTAACACAGTTGAGCAATGGTTCACACATAGATGCCTTCTCCTAAACCCCAAAAAGACTAAACTCCTCCTCTTCTCTCCCACCAATAAGTCCTCTCCTCTTGATTTCTCAGTTATCTCTACCAATAAAACGATTATATCCCCTGAACCAACCACAAAACTATTGGGTATCACCATTGACAACAACCTGAACTTTGATATCCATATTAACAATACTATAAAAACTGTCAACAAAAAACTTGGCTCTCTCTATAGGATAAAATCCTTCCTCTTACCTTCAGCTAAAACCACTATAGCACACACTCATCTAATCTCTTCACTTCTTTATGCCTCACCCATTTTTACTAATCTATCTAAAAATAATCTTAGCATATTAGAAATGTCTTACAATAACATTGCCAGATTTGCTGCAGGCAACCCATTTAGAACCCACCATTGCATTAATTTAAAGCAGCTGGAATGGCTTGAACTAAAAAATCTGATTAAATTCCATCAACTATCTATAGCCCACAACACTCTTTACAAACCTTCCAAAACTCCTATTCTATCCACACTCATCACTCCCTATAAAAACCTGAAATCCTTAAGGTCTTCTCAGAGATGTCTGGTACATACCACTAAATCAAACAAGGCTGGTGACTCCCTCTTTTGTAATATTGTTGGAAAAGCCTGGAATCTCCTCCCCAGTGAACTCTCCCCACTTCCCTCAGTATCCTGCTTCAAAAACAAATTGAAAGTGTTCCTCAGAACACACTGGCTATGCCCCTGTACTAAGCCTGACTAGTTCTGTGTCTCTTAATACTTTGCTCTTCCTACCCCTTCTACTCATTAACTGTAATTCCTTCCTTATTAACCATAATACTATCTCCCTCTAGAACATCTTGATTGTACTAGCATGCTATGTTATGCCTGTATTCTGCACTGCTGAATTTACTGTGATAACCTGTAATATGAATTGTAAATATGATTTTTTGTTTAATGTTTCCTTATTTGTTATCTTGTTAATTTCATTGTTCTATCTTGGAGCTTATCTCCCTGGGCCTCTAATGAAAATGGACATGTATCCAGTTAGACTAGCCCAGTCAACAAATGCAAAACAATAATAATAATAATTCAGTCATTCAGCGAATGTCACTGTTGCTGGTTCAAAGGGGGACTTTGTGAGACAGTGTCCTCTTCAATTTATACCTTCATTCATTTTTTATCTGTTTAGCCCAGCTTTCCTACTTACAATACAATTTCCTTATACCTAGTAGCTATTCCTTTGTTTCATTACTAACCTTGAATATTGGTTTCCTTACCTCATCACCTCAACACTTACCTGGTGTGCAGCTCTCCTGTCCCATGCCTGAATGTAACACTGCACTGATTAACTACTATAAAGTACCCCTGATCACATTATCTTCATAAAGCATTACCTGCTCATTTATGACTTATAAGCATCACCGAAGATGCATTGTAACAGTTAGCATTTTTAGCAATCTTATACTTTTCATTTTATTTCTTATTTTTCTTGAGCAGTTTGTAATGCTTTCAACTGTTTATTCCTTGAAATGAAAATTAATTTAGTTGCTGTCGTCTGCTGCTTACTCAAATCTGTTTGTTGCATACCGAATGTACCTTAATGTTATTTTAGTTTACTAATGTAATTTTCCCCTCCCAGGCATTACCGGTAAATGGGCATCTGCTCAGTGTGGCATTTATATTTAGGAAACAGAGTAAAGCAGATTGCTTTACGGAGTATTTTTAAGCAACAGCTGGTAAAATTACATAGGAAGGCAAAACTGCACAGGACAGTCTTTTGAACAAGTTGCTACCCTCGAGAGCTAAATTATGAAGTGAGCCATATTTAAGTGGTTGTTGATATTGTGAATGTTTTTGAAGTCTTAATTGTAATTCTGTGCACAATGGTTGTATTTTGTTGCTTTCATATTCAGCTATGTATTTTGAGTATCTGACTCAAGAATTTCATTTCATGCAGTATGAATGCAGGGATTATGGAAATGGAGACACACTGCTATCTTATACATTCTTATGTAAGAACCAGACAGGCTGCAATGAAACACATTTTCTTTAAAACTCTTAACATGGTATATTTGCTTTTAGATCCTAGCTGTAATTTTGTCAGCTGCAGTTTCTGGTTTAATACATTACAAATTAATATGTATATTTCTGAAAATAGTAGAATGGAATAACTAACAGCAACAATTAATCATATTTTGGATTATGTTATTCCAGAACAGAAGTATAAAACTGAAGTATTCATCAGACATTGGTGATGGGTATATCACATACATGGATCAGAAGGCTGGAAAAAAGTTCTTAAAATATCAAACAGAGCATCTACAACCTCATGGCTTCTGCTGCCTAGGGGCCCCAAACTACTGATCAAAGCCAGATCTCTCCTTCAGCAAAGCACACAAATCCCTAGAAAAATCAATCAGCTTCTGCAGTAAATATTTTGTCCTGCCTTGGAGGGTATCTGAAGAGCTTATTTGATAAAGCATTGCATTTCTGTGCTAGCCTGAATCTAAGCCAGCTCCTCAAAACCCTACTGGTGATATCACAACCTTTCAAACTATGAATTATGTATGTTATGCTCTGTGTCTAAAGCAGTAACATTCCTAAAGAAAGTAAAACATCATTTTTGGTGTTCTCTTTAATTCCATAAAGTTGCCATTTAAAATTATCATATTCTTTGTCTAGTAGTAATTTTTCATTATTGTTCTAAAAAGTAATAAAGCAAACATTGCAGCGTACTGGCACAAACGAGAAAACTTACATATCAGAGGCACATATTACTGTTTGAGAAGGACAGAAATATGTAGGTGTGCATACATATATATGTAATTATGTGTGTGTATATATATATATATATATATATATATATATATATATATATATATATATATATATATATATATTGTGTGTGTGTGTGTGTGTGTGTGTGTGTGTGTGTGCATGCTTGGAACTGATCAGGATGTCCTACCCCACCCACATTTACAATAAAGTTACACCCATGCATAAAGACCTTTTCCAGTCAAGACAAATTAGTTATAAAATAATTCAAAATAGGAGTAAAATGCATTTCAGACAACCAGAGAACAGTACTAAAGCATCTTATTGGCACAGGAAAATAGTACTTAATACTGCCTGTTATGAAAAACACATATTAAACATTAGGGTGATATCAGTTGTGTACAGACCTTGAATATTCTAGTGGGATGTCCATCCTCCCTGCCTGTGCCATCAAGGGATCAAGCCAATATTCAGTCTTGGGTCACCTGAGCTGTAATCAGGGCTTCAGCCCTCTACAGCAAAACCCTGAAACATGGGAATGCCTTACTCCCCTAGTTATCACTAAAGATCATTTACTGAAAGTGTTATCTAAGACCAAGACCAAAAATAGTTTCTCTGTGGGACCTGATAATATCCCTGGTTGCTTAATTAATGGTGTTAAACAAGCCCTTGCAGACACATTCCTCAAACTGTTTAACTTAAGTTTAGCTACTGGTTTTGTCCCCGATGAGTGGCACACAGCACTGGTGATAACCCTCTATAAGGTCAGCCTTACAACTAACCCAGGTAATTACAGACCTATTAGCTTTTGAAGCTTCATCTGCAAAGTTATGAAACATGTTCTAACTGACCTCATAAACTACAATATAAAGAATCTCTTTAGACTTGACCTTCAAAAGTTTGGTTTTGAGAATAGATTCTTTTTGTTTAATCTGGCAAATGTCTTCAAAAGTGTTAAGGAGGCTATATACGGTTGCCACATGTGCATACAGTGTATCTTGACCTGGCTAAGGCATTTGACACCATTCCTCACGCCGGCATTATATAAAAGCTAAATGCTCTACAAATCAACCCATATGCATACTGTGCATGTTGCAGGTGCTTCATCAAAAAGTATGAAACTGACCAGTGGTGACCCTCAGGGACTGGTGTTGTGACGTATCCTTTCTGGTGGTTAATTCTCAGGTGTCCAAGCAGAGAGCCAAGACTTCTGGCTAACAAAGTTTGCAGACAAATGCAAACAGGGGTTGCTGTTAAGTCACCCTTTGAGACCCGAACTCTTTAGAATGACATATTTTTATATATATATATATATATATATATATATATATATATATATATATATATATATATCTATATATATATACACACACACACACACACACACACACACACACACACACACACACACACACACACACACACACACACACACACACACACACACACATACATGCATAAATAATGTGTATATCTGTTAGATGGCTTTCTACACTGTCCCCTCCTCTGACAGTCACCACAGGTGTGCCCCAAGGCTTTATCTTAGGACCTCTTTTATTCAACATTTTTACTAACAATCTTTATAAATCCTGCCCCAACTCAATTCTCATCTAATATGCGGACAATTCTACAGTCATCACCTCCTCTGATTATTTCTTGGACCTGCTTTCCAAAACCCAGCAAACTTTCACAAATATTGAGACCTGGCTAACCAATAACCATCTAATACTCAATGCTAAGAAAACTAAACTACTTCTATTTCTGCCTAAATCACACTCTCATATCACCTCAGGCTTCACTATCACCTCGCTAGACAACACCACCATCAATGTTGAATCCCATACCAAACTACTAGGGGTCATAATTGAAGATAAACTAAAGTTTGACCTTCATATAAATTACTGTATCAAAAATACTAACCAAAAGCTTAGCTTACTATACCACAACAAAAGATATCGCATACCAGAGACAAGACGGTTACTCTCTCTTGCTTATCTCCAACCTTGTCTCTTCTATGGCTCCCAAATCCTCACTAAACTACAAGCAACACTACTGAATAAGATTGAAAATACATATCACAAAATAGCTAGATTTGCCGCCAACACTCAGCCTAAATCCCATCACTGTTTGCCTTTGAAAACATTGAACTAGCTTGAGTTCATCAATCAACTTCTTTTCTATCAACTTAATATTATCCACTCCATCCACTACAAACCCTCCTTCTGCCCTAACATTTCCAGCCTCTTAAATTACTACCTCCCAACTAGAAAACTTAGAAGCACCAACCAAAACCTCCTTGACATCTTTAAACCTAAAAAATCAATTGGTGAAACCCTCTACAACTATCTTCCCTCTATCCACTGGAATAAGCTACCTTTAACAATCAGATCTATTACAGAGTGCCTCCTGTTTAAAATCGCCCTAAAAGTCCACTTTATAAATACCTGGACTTGCTCCTGTACACAACCAGTAAATAAATGGACATGAAAAACTAAGAATAAAACAATAAAGAGACGAGAATGTGCATCACACACCAGTTTAATAAATGTTAAGCGCTTTCATAAGACAAGTGTCTAACTTCATCAGAACACTGTATTAAAACAATTAAAGATTTTCATACATAAAAATAAGTCACATGACTTTCAACACCCTCCCCAATTAACCCTTAAAACAATACTTACAAACAATACACTACAATAAAATACAAAGTTTAAAATACATTGCCTGTTAATTGAAGCACCCAAATGTTGTAAAAATATTTATATCTGCATCTTGTATACATTACAATCTCATTTAAATATCTCACTAAATATAAAAACTCGTCCATCTAACTCGATTTATGAAAAAATAAACCCAGCTTTTAATTTTAGAACACTATTGATAGATATGATCTCATTTAACCCTGGGGGTACAATGGCATTACTTCTAAGATGCCAAATTAATTCATTATATTCTAACAAAATGTCATGTGGCCCTCCCCTTTGGTCAAAAGCAATGTTTTCAATACATGAGTATTTAAATGAATGTGTTAGAAATGTATTAGTATGTCTGGCTAGTGTGTTCCTGTCATCCAGTTTTTGTATATCATACTGATGTTGATAAGTCCTTGTCTTAAATTTATTTTTTGTCTTGCCTATATAAAGTGAGGGGCACTGTTGACATAACACTATATAAATTACATTAGTAGTCAAACAATTTAATGTATGTCTCAAGTTAATACTCCCCCACCAAGGAATAGCTAGCTCCTCACCTTCCTTACTGTATTTACATTTATGTATAAAAATCATTAATTGTTTTAATATGGTGTTCTGATGAAGTTAGACACTTGTCTTATGAAAGCGCTTAGTATTTATTAAACTGGTGTGTGGTGCATGTTCTCGTCTCTTTATTGTTTTATTCCTGTACACAACCACCGTGAACTTAACCACCTGACCCTCTTTGCATACATCCCCTTCTCAATTTGTATGTAATTCTCGCTACAGGACTCTAACTCCTAGTATCTTTTTCACTCAATTTCTCCATTACTCATATTTACCTCCCTCCCTTCTTTTCCCACTTAGCTTACTCTCCTTTCTCAGATTTCACTTGATTTTAACTACTACTACTACTCTCCTCTCTTATTTACAAATTTAAAAAAATCTCTAATTTTCCCTCTTTTATCCATAGCCATACTTTTTCTATCACCTGCTCTCTCTGTCAACTTCCCCTCTGCTTCTGATTACTGAAGTACATGCTTTTGCCAGTAAGAACTAAGATTTGATATACAGTACCTCTATACTCTTTTCTTAAACTCTGAGTTAATTGTCATTGTCTATATGGTGAAGTCCTTATGTAATGGAGATATATGGAAGACTCTAACACTTGGTTTTATTGCCTTTTTTGTAAATAACACCTTTAACCTCTCATGTTACAATTGTGAATCCAAGCATTATAACGCATGTTTTTATTACCTCATGCATACTGTATTATTTGTAAACATTTTTATGGTGTATGTAATACTTTGTGGAGCTTTTCTCCCAGGGTCCCTGCTGAGAAAGGGTGCAAGCTCGGTCAGACATTCCCAATCAACATGTCAAATAAATAAATGTTTTATATATATATATATATATATATATATATATATATATATATATATATATATATATATATATATATACACACACTCAGTCAACATGTCAAATAAATAAATTATATATATATATATATATATATATATATATATATATATATATATATATACTGTCTTTTGTTAAATGTTTTGAATTGTGTTATATTACCTGATTACAAAAAGGATCTCTGGATCAGTTCGCTGACCTACTTAAGAAATCAAATAAATAAAAATTAGAAACAAATACATAAAATGGTATATATGAGCTTGCTTCCTCTTGTACAGCCTTGCTATGACATCCAGTGCTCTAGTAGGGTCACATATGCCAGCTTATATAAATATGCATCCATAGAAGAAAGCGCCAAAAGTTGGCCACATAAGCTGCATCCTCCTGTTTGCTCTATCAGATCTTTAACTGCAGTGTAATGTTTATTTATTTGCATTTGGTTACCAGAGAGGTCCAAATGGGTGATGCATGACCACTTTTCAGTAGACGGCCAGGGAGAAAAGCTCCAAAAAACATAAGAGAAAAACATGCAAAGCAATTGCAGTTGACCCATTGTGAGTCACAAAATTTTTTGAAGTATAGTGATTACAGATTCAACATAGACAAGTGTCTATGGTATGTGTAATAAGTAGCAGTTATCAACGAAGGAAAAGTCAAAAAGTAGGATTGCAGTGAATAAGGAAGTAGGTAAGGTAAGCCAGTTATATAGGAGTGGGAACAGGAGTACAAGAACAGAAAGAAGAGATCAAGAGTTAAATATAAACAGAAATCCAAAAATACTAAAATGTGTAAATATCTAGAGGATTGAGTATAAAAATGAGTGAAGGGAGTACATCATTAATCTGCATGATCTTTGTTACAGAAAGGAAGAGGTTAAGGATTCACATCAACACTTATGGAGCAGCAAAATTCTAGAGTTGTTGATGTGAGCATATACTGAATGAAAAGGTGAACAAAGCATCTGCAAGACATAAATCGTATTAACAGCATTTGCTTTTCAAATGCTTTTTCATATTTTTTTCTAATTTAATAAAGACTCAGTAACAGACAAAAGATACAAAGCCAGACAAAAGATCACAGTAGGAGCTGCTTTTCAAATATTATTACTTAATAGCAAATCATGTGCTAAAACATATTCAGGGCAATGGTACTATGAAGCAATGATACATTCTGAGCTTTAAAAGACAGTAGTTAGCCTACCTTATGATACGCAAGAAATGAGGTTTGTTAACAAACTAATTTGTCCAGGGACATCCTCAGATGGGTGTTAAATAAATAAATATAATAGTGGGGAGTAAGAGGGTGGGAGGGATGAAAGGGTTACATGGGAATGAGGGATGACTGGGAAAATGGGGTAAGGGTATGGAGGGGCCTAAGGGGTTTATGCAACTGTAACTGAGTAAGGAGTCACATTTTGGTGTGAACTTGCTAAGGCTACGACTTGTAGGCATTCCAGGAGAGCAAGTAGGCCTCTGGTCAATGGTGGATGGTGGGTTGGTCATTGGCAGGTGGTTTGTATACTTAATAATATATATATATATATATATATATATATATATATATATATATATATAGATATATATTTATATACATATATATATATATATATATATATATATATATATATATATATATATCCCCTTTCTGATTTGCCGTATGGGAACAAAGCAGTTGGGACAGTGATAGTGGAGGAATACATGCTGTCGAGTTGGCCTTTCCCTGGTTGTACATGTCCTCTTGTTGGGGGGTGCTTTGAGTCTTTTAGAGAAGGGAGGGCATTCACTGCATCATTACAGTTAGTATTTTTGTTACTGTAGTGTTACAAACTCTATGGTAAGCTTTTAAATCACTATGTGCTAAAGCAAAGCAAAAATTAAATAAATAATAAAATATAACTTCTAGGATAGGAAGGAGTTGTTGCATGTGCTCAGCCCTGTTTTGCTCATTTGGTAGCCTGGACTTGTGTTGCTGCCATTTCTTGTAGTCGTGGGTTATGGTTTTGAGGCACTGGTTGCCATGTTTTGTTGCTGCAGGTTTGTTGGACTGGTGGTGTTTCTTTTAAGGTATGGATCAAGTGCTTTGATGGTGGGAGTGGGATAGATGCATGAGTGGTTGCTGCTTGGAGCAGTCCCTGTCTTATGTGTGTGATGTGAAGTCAAGAGCCATCCAGGAATAACAGCTGTTTCCTCTGCATGCACAGAGAGGCTTTAATGGTCGTGGAGGGGTTGGCATGCTTTTGAAGTGATATATGATCACCTCCTCCCTTTCACACATGTATGCTAGTTAAAGCATCCGGAGAATTAGGCAGAACTAACAAACAGAAAATATATATCAAAAGAAAAAAAAAGTGCAGATACAAGGGTTGGATTCTGCCTTGGCGTATCAGAGTTTTGTGGGTCCTGATGCAGTATCAGGTTCTCATACAGGGTGTTTGTAATTTGTAATAGCTAAAGTGTTTACTTAGGAAACACAAGGTACAAGTTTTGATTACTACAGGAGGGGGGCTTCATACCAGTGTAGAGTTATCACACTCACCAATCATTCAGGCATAATGCACTGGGTAAAGCATAAGAATAGTGTAATGCTGAGATGGGAGTTGCATAGTTTTTAAAAAGTGAATGGGTTGCTTTATCGATGTTTGTAGTAGTATCTTGGTTTGCTGGATGATTTAATAGATTATCCCATTTCTTCACATGTCCAGAGTGTCAGGAGGTGGTACGTAATGCGGGCTTGCCATTTTGGCTATCTGACAGGTTAATAAAGGGAAAAAAAGTGAATACACTCAATATGGCAGATCTGGTAAGAAGAGAGGTGAGGTAATACATGTAACTAGCTCATACCTCTCCACTCTACAGATTTTCACAGAATGTCCAGATTTTGCCTCATATTTTGGTCTGTTTTCATACAATTGTCATTTTCAGGCAACCTGCTGGCAAATCGTTAACTGACGTTAGAAAATAATGACAGACTTTTAAGTTTCATACTTCATATCCTTCAGAAAATCCATGGTAAAGCAAAACCTGTTATTTTATCAACTTTCTGAGTTTGTAAAAGCAATATTTAAAGGTCCTTTTTTGGACCTTATCCCAATTTTATTTATGGTTTACTGTGCATGCACATGGCAGCATACACTGTTGCAGTAGGAGAGCTAGTGGTGGGCTTTCTATTTGGCCACCCTGGTTGCTTCATTAGTATTAAGAGCTTAGAATGCTGCTTAATTTAAAATAGGAGAAAAGAGAGGGTAAAAATAAAAAAGTGGGTAAATCATGAGTGACTTTGTTTACCTTAGTTGAACATATCTCTCACCTGATGTGGGAGGTATTGGGGCCAGATTTTGCAGGTCTAGTCATGTTTCAGATTTGACCCTTTCTTCATAATATTTGGAGTTAGATATTCCTGGTTTGAAATGAGGATGTAGGTTTCTGAATGGGCACATGAAGGCATTTCGGGTTTGTTAGCTTCCACAATATCGCATGTTAACACACTGATAGGTTAACAGATTACTAAATTACAATGAGATCTAAATCCTTCCTGCTGTTTGAGCTGTTATTTCTCTTGACAGCCCATGTTTCTTATTGAGATGGCAGATCAGATTTTGTTGTGCTGCTCCACAAACACACGTAAGCTGTGGTGTGAAGTGACCGCAGAATGGGTTTCTACCAAATAATTCTCTTCATGTTAATCCAAAACCTGTTATTCTATCCAATTTTTATAATTTTTAAGTTTGTAAGACCAATATTTAGTAATTGTCCTTATAATTTGGGCCTTGGTCCCACTTTTATTCATGGCTTTGTCCTGATTTCTTGCTGTAAGAGGTTGAGAGGTATGGTTGGGTACATTGGTGAACGTAAAACATTCCTAAGCTACTGCTATAAAATAGCTGTTTCTGTTAGAAATTTCCATTTCAGACTTCATGTCCTTCAAAATTCATGCTAATACAGGCTTTTTTTTAATCTATCAGTTCTTCTTAGTCCTTCCTGAAATGGGTAATTGAATGGCTCATTAACAATTTCAACTATGAAGGTCATAGGACAGTTAACAGGTATCACAGGTGATTAGCTTATTTATAGAATAGGCTTTTAAGGACATGATTCAGTTTGAACATGCACTGTTATAACCCGAAATGATGAACTTTCCTCGGGATGCGGTACACGTGAGAGGTACACATATGTTATGGAGGTACACAAAAAAGCTCAAGCCTTCACAAACAGGCGCTGTATTTATTTTTTAAAATTGCAAGTAAGCGCTTTCGTTCCAAAAAGCATTTACAAGGAACTTCATCAGACAATTTTTTTTGTAATTGTCTGATGAAGTTCCTTGTAAATGCTTTTTGGAACAAAAGCGCTTACTTGCAGTCTGAAAAATAAATCCAGCACCTGTTTATGAAGGCTTGAGCTTTTTTTGTGCACTTCTTGGTTTCATTTGGTTTTGTGGATTTAATGTTATGGAGGTACTTCACTTGCTGTTTTAGGTATCTTAACTGTCATTACTGTGTGCATGTTGAGTTACAGCAGGCATTTATAGAACAAAGCATAGGGGTGAAGCTGCCAGGGTTGCACTGTCTTTGGAGTGGGGGCAGCAGGCCAGTGTAGTGGCTGTGCAGATGATGAATGAGGTAGGCCACTGGCAGTGCCTAATCTTGTCAGTAAGAGGTTTTGGTTACATGTGTGCCAAGAATTTACAGTTTTACTTTCTTTTTCAGGTGGGGAAGTGCAGAGTGGACATCAGTCGATGACCTGAAGAACAGTCAGTGGCTTGAAGAAAGTTGTCCGAAAGCTGGGGAAGCACAGAGTGTGCACCAGTTGGTGACCTACAGAACAGTCAGTGGCCTAAAGAAATTTGTCTGAAAGGTAATGGATTCTGCAGGGATGGATGTTTTAGTTGCTGGAGTGGTGTCCAATGAGGTCACAGCTAATCTTACTTTATTCAATGCTCATTAAGGCACGTCAGAGTTTGTGCAATTTGGGGTAGTGTGGGGGCAAGGGAAGAGGAGGTATGTTGGGGTCAAGGTAAAGCAGGGTGGGGGATTAAGGGGGGGTCTGGGGTCTCGACAGGTGGGGTGGAGTCACAACAATAATAGGATCAGAGGAAGTTACTAGGCTACTGGCTCTAGGGCTCTTGCAAGCTAGCCAAGTTCAACCCTTATTCCTATGTCCAGCACCTATTGCTCTTGTTCAAGGGGATATGGGTGGAAACCCTGGGGGTGAATTTGCGGTTACCTTTCCAGTTGTCAAATTGTGTTTGAAGTGGGCCATTGAGGTTTTCTGCTGACATGAGGTGGGAGTTTGTTTCAGAGGTGTGGTATCTTCTCAGAGACAACTCCTGTTCTTCAAGTAGGTTTTACTAATGTCACATATCAGGTTAAGGTCTTCAGAGCAAGTAACACATGTACCATTTGACTTGTGGTATGAGCTGATGGGAAGTGGTTTAATATGTATGACTTGAGCAGGTAAGGTTTGATGGAGCACTGTAGATATGCAGGTGTTTTGGGAGAACACGTGGAAAGAAAAGCATTGAGGGGAAAGCCAAGGACAAGCAGCCAATTGAGGACATTCTCCTGAATTTGCATGTTGGCCAGTTTACTTGGGTTATTCTTGGGTGAGGGTTACTAAGTTGGTGCATTGTTTTACCACTGTAGTGGATTTTGAAGTATTTCAGTGGAATGGCCTTTTGGCTGATAGATAGGGTTGTTTATGGGATTTGTATTTGTTTACAAATGTGGCAGGAGGTGTTGGGTTGGGGGGGCATGATTTGAGGGGGTTGGTTTGTGGCTTTTGTTGGATGACAGGAAGGAAAGACGACTGGGAGATGTTGAATATTTGGAGTTTCAATTTAATCTGGCATGGGAGGTTTATCAGGAGTTGTTTGGGATTAGGGTCATTTTCATCTGTTTAATATGGCAGTGTTATGGGTTGTGTTCATGCTGTTAGACGAGGTGTGTCAGGTGGCATTAGGATTAAAGGCTTGCTGCAGAAGTTTGGGGCACCTTTTATAAGGAAGGCTTATGGTAAGGCATTACCAGATTAGTTAAATTTGTGTTGCAGCTGCCTGTGGGAAGGAGTTTGGTGGGAACAATTTAGTTATTTGTCAGGCTTGGGAACAAGGTAAGACAGTTTGGTTGGTCAAAGAGGATTTAGCTGTGACTAGTATAGTTGCACTGGTGACAAGGCTATGTGAACCTACTAAACCTGGGTCGTGATTCATTGGTTGGAAGGGCTGGGGTACGTTTCATAGGGTGAAGATTGACAGACATTGGCTATTGACAAGATAAGTTTTGTTACAAGGGTTGGTGTTGATAAATGGAGGTTTCTTGGGCTACATTTCATGTGGCATTAATTTTATGGATGTATTAAAGTCATTCAGAGAACCCATGGTGGTGGTGCTGTGATAGCGTTGTCACCTCACAGTAAGACGCTGTCCGGTTCGATTCTCAGTTAGAGCGTCTTCTGCATGGGTGTACCTTTGTTGAAGGTTGTGTGTCAGGGCTGGTAACTCGGCAAGTAAAAATCAACTACCAATCATTAGCGGACCAGAGTTCCACTGTGGCGACCCCTAACCAGGAAAAGCCGAAAGACACAAGACAAAATTAAAGTCATTCAGAGGGTGGTTTGTTGGTCACCAAATGTTATGATGGTCATTAAATGTCTTCTGGCTTATAATGGATAGTGTGATGGCACGAATTTTATTAAACTGATTTTTGAAACGGAATTGCATTTTGGTCATTATTATATACATTAGATGATTAAATAGGGTATGCAATTGCCCTTGCATGGTTTTGTGTGGCATTGGGTTTATTGTCTGGTGGTACATTGGCCAAGTAATGACCCCGGAATCATTACAAAGCTTCTACTGATGGTTAGAATTTAGTTAATATACGGAGGTTATACAAGGTTACGGTTATTACTTTAGCATTGGAGAAGTATCATTGGTTAATTTCAGCCGTTTAGACAATTGGCTACTTTGGCTATTTATGTGACAGGGCTTTGGGAGGTGATGACATGGATTCAATTTGGTTAGAGAGCATGGAGTACACCAAATGATGTTTGACTTATTGCCATTCAATGAGTGGTTAGGTTCTTGGAAGTTTGGTAGGGGAGAGGAGGGAGCAGCCTGGTCAGGCTGGTGGGAGGAGAAGAGGGGCAGGTTTGCCCTATTCTGTTCCTCCTCTAGTGTTGGATGTTCATTTCAATGAGTTGGGAAAGGAAAGTGAGCAGCTGGACACTGCTTAATAAGTAAAATAAGCAAGCGGAGGTAAGGACACTACTTATTTGGTTGGATGTGTAATTCAATAAATGGTAAATTAAGTGACTGGGATGCTGCTTCATAAGTAAAGTAAGGGGTGGAGGTTGGACGCTGCTTACTGGGTCAGGATGAGCGAGGTCACGCTGTCCTAGTTAACATTACATGGATATCTATACTGTGATTATATCAACTATCCTATGTTTCAGTTGTAATTAATAAATATAGGTTAACAAAGTTATGTTTATGGAAGTTCAATAAAGGTCATCAAACGTCATTTGGGGTGATGTGTTTATTGAAGGGGACCAGGACAAATGAAGTTTGGTAATAAATCAATCTGTCCAGGGACATCTTCAGAGGGTGTTAGATAAATAAATATAGAAGTGAGAAGTAAGAGGGTGGGGGGGTGAAAGGGTTAAATAGGAATGAGAGATAATTGGGAGGAAATAAGGTAAGGGTAATGAAAGGCCTAAGGGGTTTATGTAAGTGTAACTGGGTAAGGAGTCACATTTGGTGTGAACCGATTCACCCCCCTTTTGGGGGGGTGGAATAGTGGGGATTGTAGTTATTTTATCTGTCTGGGTAGGGCAGAGAAGAGGGGCAGACTTGCCCTCTTCTTGTCACCCTCTGGTGTTGGATGTTCATTTCAATAAGTGGTAAATGAAGTGAGCAACGGGACGCTGCTTGATAAGTAAAATAAGCAAGCGGAGGTAAGGACGCTGCTTATTTGGTTGGATGGTAATACAATAAATGGTAAATGAAGTGAGCAATGGGACGCTGCTTGATAAGTAAAATAAGTGAGCGGAGGTAAGGACGCTGCTTATTTGGTTGGACGTGTAATTCAATAAATAGTAAATGAAGTGAGCAATGGGACGCTGCTTGATAAGTAAAATAAGAGAGCGGAGGTAAGGACGCTGCTTATTTGGTTGGACGTGTAATTCAATAAATGGTAACAGAAGTGAGTGATGGGATGCTGCTTCATAAGTAAAGTAAGCAATAGAGGTATGGACGCTGTTTACTGGGTCAGGATGAGTGAGGTCACACTGTCCTGGTTAACATTACATGGATGTTTATGCTGTGATTAATATCAACTATACTATGTTTCAGTTGTAATTAATAAATAATTGTTAACAAAGTTATGTTTATGGAAGTTTAATAAAGGTCTTCAAACATCATTTGGTGTGATGTGTTTATTGAAGGGGACTGGGACAATAATATTTTATCAATGACTGGCAACTGGGGATTACAAATGGATACAAGCAGTTAGCAGATCTAGTCTGGGTGATTAATGAGAGGTCAAGGGTGACCATTTGTTTCTTGTAGTTGAGGCACAGGAATGGAAATACAGCAAGACTGACATCAAGTGAAGGTTCATGTCATGCAACATTTGTTCAATGTAACTTTGGAATCTGAGCAGAAATAATCCCACCTTACCATGACAAAACTGTACACATTACCTGGGATACAAGACCTAAATGGTGGCCTGCATGCAAGGACTCATTCTCACTGATATCGCTGCAAGCTAAACCACATGGGTATTGAGCTATAATACCACACTACTTACATGTGGTGCTGTGGTAGCGTTGTCGCCTCACAGCAAGACGTTGTCGCGTTTGATTCTCAGCTAGAGCATCTTCTGTGTGGAGGCATGCATGAATGGGCGTGCCTTCGTTGAAGGTTGTGCATCAGGGCTGGTAACTTGGCACATAAAAATCCACTACCAAACATTAGCAGACCGGAGTTCTGCTGTGGCGACCCCTAACCAGGATAAGCTGAAAGACACAACAACAACAACTTACATGTGCTTCTCATCTAACCCCAAACAGAAGGGAACTAACAGAGACAGGATGGGAGAATCAGACATCCATATATAGCCAAAGAGAGAAGACACCACCTCCACTGAAGGGCTGGAGAACATGGATTGGTAAACCATAAAATAGGAGCTATTATGGGCATGCAGACATGAAAATACTAAGAAAAAAATTAAAAAGAAAAAGAATAGCTTTTCTTATACCAGGGACCAAATATCATTTGTTTTAATAAATGACTTATTTTTTTCTGCATTTCTCTTTATAAGTTTGCTTTATGAAAGAAAGCAGAATGAAAAATGTTTGTTTTGCTCCCTCACAGGATATGGTTCTCTGGTTTGGTTCCTAAGTGGATTGCCTTCAGACAGTCACATTTTGTGAGTATTATTCTCTCTCTCTCTTTTTTTGTTTGTTTTACTTTAGGTATATATTCTTTTCAGCTACAATACATTTCTGTCTGGTACAGTAACACCAAAATTATTTTTAAATGTCAACATTGTAGAGGATATAAGGAAATGAACCCCCTAACCAGCAGAACATTTAGAAACTTTTACCACAGTTAAAGCTGTAAAGTAATAACATGATTAGACAGTAAATACCTTAGGTCTGTAGGAAACCCACATGGAAGCTAAAATAAATTATGCAGATGCAAAGCACATATAGCCCTTGAGAAATGTTTGCTTTCTTGTCATTCTCTTGGTGGATTTTGTCACAGTTTACTTATCGATACTAGAATATATAGTATATATAGTAAAGGGCATAGTCTTCAAAGCACTTTGCAAATAAACTTTGCTTTTTACTCATTGCTATTAAATTGTTGATCTTAGAACTTTTCTCTTTTGATAATATCAGTGTTATTTATATTCACGCTATATATGTAGTAACATGATAATTACATCACATAGAATCTTCTAAGAAAAATTAAGAATAAGAAGTTACACTACTTTCTGTTATTTAACACGGGTCAAGTTAATGTTTATGACCAGCAGCAATATTACGAGCTAACTAATTTTGAGAGCACCACCAAAATATTTAAATGTTTATGTCTTTCTCAGGAATATTTCATTGTTGGGGGGGTGGCACAGTGGTGTAGTGTTGCTGCCTCACACAGTTTAGTTCTCTAGTTTGGCTCCTGAATGGGTTGTCGTCTGTGGTGAGTCAGTATGTCTTCTCTCTGTCCATGTGGGGTTTTGTCTGGACCTCTAGTTTCCTCCCACATCCTTAAGATGTACTATAGTCAGATAAATGTTACATATGCAAGTATGTGTGCTTGTGCTGTGATTGACTAAAACAATGCCAATAACTGGTTCTCTGTCTCATGCCCATTGCTTCCAGTTATAGTTTCCTTGTGACCTTGAATGGAATAATGTAGGTATTGGAAAATAAATGACTGAATGACTGAATTTCAATACCTATACCCAGAATAATATTTCAATGTGGTGTATAAAATAAGATGGCATTAAGCAGTTAAATCCAAATCAAGCAAAACAAAGTATGAAAGACAGCTGAAACACCAGTGGGACAAACTGTGTTGTGTGTAATGGAACCTCTCTGAATCTTTTTAGAGAGAACCAATACCGCTCCCATAATTTTAAACAAATCATATTGGATAATATTAGGATGGTAAGGTACATGTAGAAAGAAAAAGAACAGAGGGTTAAAATATTGGTAGGAGACTACTTGTGTGTTTTTTTTTTACTTCAGTAGTACACCAGTTCTGTGGGAAACTTCTGCGGAATGTCAGTGAACCAATTACATTCAAGAACCAGGAGAATATAGATTCATATTTGGGAACAGAGAAAATCACATTATATAAATCTAACTAAAGATTTTTTCACTGCAGAATCACTGCTGAGGAACAGACAGGAGCTGTGGATGACACCTGCTTTGACCCTGGTAAGGTATCTGACACAGAACTAAAAAAAAGTTAATGGACAAATTAGATAACTTTGGATTTGATTCTAATGTGATAGCACAGGTAAAAATATTCAATGGGAAATTTGGCACTAAAAAATAACAAATTAATTTTACTCAGTAAATGTTTATCTGTGGGTGTCGCAAGGATATTTACTGGGTCCTCTCTTTTTCACTGCCTTTATAAGTGAATTGAGCATGAGCTTGCTGGAGCAATTTGCATTTTACTGATGTCAAAATGATATGCAACAGGACTAATACATAGGAATAACAGAAATGATAAGGACTTCAGAAATGGCAAGACACATGGCAGCTTAAATTAAAGGCCAAAAATTACCTTGAAAAGAAAAATTCAGGAGAGTATACAGCTGGAAAAAAAAGTATGAATAACAATAAAACTGAAAGTGACCTTAAGGTTTGTCATGTCAGATGATCTGTACTTAAGTAAGTAATGCAAGAATGGAGGTAGGAAGATTAGTGGGAATATGGGGAGCTAAACAAATATGCTGATAAATACATCAAAAACTAAGCATATGAGATTTGGTAGGCATAAATTGAAAGGTGAATATTTAATACAGCACACAGTGATTGAAACTGTAGACTCATTTAAGGACCTGGGTATATGGGTAGATTCAGCTATGAGCTTTTCTCATCATATCAACCAATTGGTTAATGATAGTTATAGAACTATAGGCTGTATAAAAAGATTTATAAATTCTAGGAAATCAAAAACAATGAAGTCATTGTTTGTTAGTTACATTAGACCCAAACTTGAGTATGGAATAACAGTATGGAAACCCTATAAAAAAACAAGCATGAATAAACTGGAAAGAGTACAATGGAAATATACCAAGGGTATCCATGGATGTGGAAATCTAAGTTATTATGAAAGACTAAAATATCTGAACTTGTACAGTGACTCTTACAGATATCTAAGAGGAGATTCAGGTATATAGGGCATTTAGGTGATCTGCTGTGGCGACCCCTAACTGGGAAAAGCCGAAAGAAGAAGAAGTGACAACTACCTTTGGGAATGCTTGGGGGTTAACAAAAAGTACTAGAGAATCATCAGACAACCAATGTAGAAGATTTTATAGGAATAAGAAGTGTACTAATTGGTTCTCTGACAGAGTAGCTGATGCATGGAACAGACTTCCAAATTACATTAAAGCAACTGCTAGTTTAAATATTTTAAGAACAGCCTGGATACTTATTATGGGAACAAGTGTTTTGATATACTGGCAAGCTAGAAGGGCATTAATGCCCATTCTTGAAATATTTGTATGCATGTATGTATGTAAGTAACAAAATTAAGGTTCTCCAAAAAATGTTTGTGAAACTCTTCTTACAGCAACATCTCCAAACCTGGATATGTCTTTTGAAGGCATTGGCAAAATACAGGCAGCTCAGAGGAGGGCAGCAACAAATGGTGCAGAATCTGCATTAGATGCCACAAAACTAGAGATCAGAAGAACTTTATACAGATACTTATGAAGAAAGTGAAGGCAGCTGTGATCTGATAGAAACTTTCACATAATTCAGTGGAATCATATATCTAAGAAGATACTATGTTTCAAAAAAAGATCCAGGGCAACAGGAAATGTATTTAAAACAAGGAAGGATCGTTCATGGAATATAAAATTAATATTTTAATTGGAAGGGTGATCTTGATAAAGTGGCAGAAAATGAACTGTGATGAAATTCAAGGAAGCATGTTAAAGATATAAGGCAGTTTTGATCATGGCTGGGTAAAACTAAGGTTTTAGTAATACAAGCCATGCAGCTTATACAGAGTTATGTGAAATGGGCAGAACAGTTGAATCAATCTGTCATTATTATCTATCATAGCCGTAACTACATTGGTTTCCCTTACATAGTCTGTCTAATGGAAATAGAGTGAAATTTATGAAGTTTGTATACCATGCACAGGTTCTATACTCTACGTCTGTGCAAAGCAAATCTATAAGGAACTAAATTTGCAAGCTATTGGTAAGAAAAGATGAGTATTTTAAGAAGTATAGTTCTCAGACAAAGAGTTAACAGAAGGATCGGATCTACCAGAATTATATGAGGAGTGATCCCACCTATACCGGAAAGAAAAACTGAAATGCAGTAGGGAAAGAGAACACTTGCTTTTTCTGTGTTGACTGGATTTTCTAACAAATATTGCCCTTGAATAGACATAGAGGTATTGTTCAAACTGCATCAGTGATGACCAAAGTTAATTTAGTTTCTCTGGTGTTAAAGGGCCAACCAGGACCGGGCAATAAGAAAAAGTGGTCAGTCGTCTCTTGCATATGGGAAGCATGTGGTACTTAGAGGAGATGGATGGCAGTTGTTTACTTAGGAATATTCCAGATGGTCAAGGGTCATTTGCTCATAGCTGAACACTGTTCTGTGACCTTAAATGAGAGACTGGAATACATAGCTGTTTTCTCTAAATATACTTTCTGCAAATTTGTGCAACATTATAGACAGTATATTTCAGAGATCATCAGGGTAAGAGTGAGGTCTACATGGTGGTGGGTTTCCCTGCAAAAAAACATGTTTTGGGTATCTACAGATAATTGTTGGAACTCAAGCAGATAGTACTTGAGTTACTATAGAGGACCAGGGCTGCACTACTCAGCAGTAAAGCCAGGAGGGCTGAACAGCTGTGTACTACAAGCCTAAAGAAACACACACACACACACACACACACACACACACACACACACACACACACACACACACACACACACACACACACACACACACACCCTTAGCTGGGACTTGGGCTCATTGTGGTCTGACTAGTGTGTGAAGGGATGATTCCTAAAGCCTGTTCAGGTACAATGCATGCAGAGAAAGGGGATGGACAGAGGTAATGAATGAACCCTTCATGTCCCTAATCCCTGCTGGTGCTTCCTTCCCGAAACAATAAATCCATAGCTGCTCTCATTTCTTGGAGGAAACAGGAGAGACAGTAACAGAGATAAGAGCAGGAAGAAAATCAAGAGTGTTACTATTGGGCTTGTACTTGGACTTAAATATACATTTATATTTAAAAAAAGGCTAAATGGCTTTGTGATTTCACATATATCAGTGTTTCTGCTACATTGTGAGAAGCTAAATCATCTCCTTTGTGCTCGTCATCAGCTTAGTATTATTCATGGTGTCTGTGTCAATGATTTGTTTTATGCGCTCCCATTTCCTCTTCCTCGGCTCTACCCACTCCATTCACCCTTCAGGCTCACTTGTTTCACCTACCCTGCCTCTAATTCCCACCTGCCCCAGTACATCTACACTTATATCCCCATAACCACTCCCACTCCAAATTCACACAATCACTACTGGCCCCACCCACTAATTCATCTTCCTCTTCCTTACCTACCCCATATCAATAACCTCCCCTCTTCACTTCCCATCTCCCATTCCCCTTATTACTGTATTTCTTCTACCCAGCAGTACAAGCCAACCAGTCCATTGTCAATCCTTACCAATTAATTCCACCATTCCCCATAATTACTAGACACCCATAAACTATCATGCTAATCAGACCCACACTAACTCTACCCTTAATAGTACTTCCTGTCTTCTTCTGCTGCCTTCACTTTCTCACCAGTCTCCCTAACATATCTCACCCCCCCTTTTCACACAACCTCTACATACCCCAAACAAGTAATAGTCCCCACTACCTATATTTCTCCTCATCTATACAATTTCAATGACACTCTTCTTTTCATCTGAAAATTTATTCTTGACAATAGAAACTCTGTCTCCATTCTTCACTATCCAAACCCTACTTACCTCCACAACCTCAGGTCTAACACTAAGCATTCCAAACTCCTTTTCTCCCACCTCCTTCAACCTATCTCTACCCTTCTTTCTGGTGATATACATCCCAACCCTGGACCCACATCTAATCACCTCATTAACTCACCCTTACCATCTCCTCTCTCATCCCATAAGTCTCTCCTCTTTGCTACATTAAACGCTCAAAGTTTATGCAACAAGGTACCTAACTTCCATGCCTGGCTCCTCCACAATCACCCTGACATTCTCTCGATATCTGAAACTTGGTTAAAACCCCATATAAAAAACTCTGAAATCACTCCTCCCAACTATAGTATCATAAAAAATTATAGAACCCATAAGAAAGGTGGAAGAGTAGCTCTTCTCTTTTCTTCCTCCCTATCAGTGACACTCTATACTAAGCCTATATCCAATTCGCTACTGCTGAGCTAACCCTAGCCCTCCTAAAGGTTAATAACCACAAAAACATATGCCTAGCTGCCCTATATATCCCACCAGGTGACAATATCTCCATTCTAGAGGATAACCTCTCCTGATTCTCATCTAACATAAACAACGAAACTATAATCCTAGACGATGTTAATATTAACTGGACTACTATACAATCTCCCACACTCTCCCAAAATATAAACCTATATAATTTCACCCAACTAATTAACTCACCTACTAGACCCACTAAAGACAACTACTCTGGTAGCATTCTGGACTGGATACTAGTTTCTCACCTTCACTTTATCCCTAATAGTGGTACCTTACCTGACTCCCTCAGCAATCATTTCCCGGCCTTCGCTCATCGTTCACCATCCTCCCTTCATCTATGTCACAACTACATCTTTGCTCACTCACTAAAAAACTTCAACCCTCAAATCTTCTCTGACTCACTAAAACACACTAAATGTGAACCCCCTAAAAACCTTCCCCTGGACAATGCTGTTACTTACTTTAATACTACATGTATCAACCTGTTAAATAGTTTTGCCCCATGTAGAACTAAAAGAGTTAAATGCAATACTGTCCCTTGGATAACCAAGGAAACTAAAACCCCCATGCATCTCTGAGACAAATCATGGAAACAATACCAGAAATACAAAACTCTCATCTCCCTAACCGAAAATAAGCAACTTCATAACAAAGTAAAAAAAAAATTGCCGCTGACCGGAAATCCTACTACTCCATACTGTAAAACAACCACAAAACTAATCCCAAAAAGTTCTGGAATAGTATCTCTACCTTCCTCTATCCTGGTAAAAAGGACAACCCCTGACCTGATCTAAACTCCCATGATCTTTCCTTGCCTAGTCAATTCAACTCCTTCATAGACTCAATAGCCAAACTCACTTCAATTTTTCAAAATAATGTTCGAACTTTGACCCCATCCACCAACCTAATATAACCTTCTCAAGCACTGAAACTACTCAATTCCCCCTTTTTACTATCAAACCTATTCCTATCTCAACCATAAAAAAAACTCAGACAAAAACTAAAAAAAAAGCTCAAATGCCCCTGATGACCGTCCATAACATTTTTAATCTAGCTGCCGATGGCATAGCTTTCCCCATTTCTATCCTAATAAATCATTCAAGTCAAGAATCATATGTACCCCTACTCTGGAAAAAAAGCCTTTATTATTCCTCTTCACAAAGGGGGCAACAACAGAGATATCTCTAATTTCCAACCAATAGCCATCTTAACCCCATCTCTAAAATTCTAGAAAAATGTATTCACCTACAACTCCTTCCCTACCTCTTAGACAATCAGCTGCTAACCCCCACACAACATGGATTTAGACCTGGACACAGTACCACTACCACTCTCCTATCATTTCTCGAAACTGTCAACCTTGCACGTGACTCTGGTAATATTGTATCTACTGTCCTTCTTGACTTATCTAAGGCTTTTGACACTGATTCACACAATCATCTCTTGTCCAAACTATCTCATCTCAACCTATCAAGCTCCATTTTTAACTAGTTTTCCAGTTACCTCTCTGACAGGCAACAAGTCATCATGTGGAAAAACTGCACTTCCTCCTTCCTTAACACACTGACTGGCATTCCACAGGGTTCTATATTAGGTCAATTACTATTTAATATCTTTATAAATTACTTCCATCAGTGTATCCCTAATGCTAAACTTGTCCAATACGCGGACGACTCCACAATCATCTGCTCTGCCAAATCCTTCCCTAAAGTCATGGAATTAACTAAAAAAGCCTGCTTTTCTACCAAGCACTGGATGCTCAGTAATCACCCAGCTCTCAATGCATCTAAATCCAAAATCATCCTATTCATCCCTTCCAAATGTACCAAAATAGACAAGAACGCTTTCTCCATAACTAGCCAAAAAAAAAAAAACTATCTTTCAAAATTGTCCCCCAGCAAAGCTTCTAGGAGCCATTATTGATGAGCAATTAAAATTTGATATTCACCTATAAACTAACATTAAGAAAACCCACCAAAAACCAGGTATGCTTTATCGCCACAGTAGTTATCTTACTCCCTCAACCAAGCATACCCTCTCTATCACCTACCTCATTCCCTCCTTCCTGTATGGAACCCCTCTCCTTATAAATCTTCAGTCCTCACTAAAGACAAAATTATCTTCCTGCTACAACAAAATCACTAAGTTTACTACCTGATCCAAATCCTCTTCTCACCATTGCGATGCCCTCCACACATTGAACTGGATAGAACTGTCTATCTCTCCTATATCCAACTGTCAAATGCACACAAACTCATATTTAAACCCTCTCACTAGCCCTCTCTCGGCTCTACTCTCAAAATGCATCAGCCTGATAGACTACTCAGGTCCAACAATCAGAATCTGCTGGAAGTGTACAAACCTGCACACACTCTAGGTAGATTTCAATTATCCTGTTATCTAGCACGACTTTGGAATTCTCTTCCACCACACATTCGTACCACCCACATCCACTCCGCCTTCAAGACCTTGCTCCATTCCCACCTCTCTTCTCATTAGGAATGCTCTTGCTCTCACCCCACCTGACCTTCCTCTATCTTACCCTTATTTGCCTATTCTCCTTCCTCTCAGTTCATACTAATACTATATCTCCAATATTCTTATCTACCTGTCTCGTTCTTATCTTATTCATTCCCTAGTATTTCATGCGTACTAAATACCTTAAACTACTAACCCAGTATACCTTGTTACTTTACAATTCTTAAATACAGTTCAGGCAGCAATAGACCTCAAATTTTTATATTACACTTAAAAACTTGTAATTGTTGATACTGCCTCTAAAGGCTCTGATAGGGCATGTTGCTCTATAATTTTTTTGTTTACCTAAGATTTACTGTTTATTATATGTTATACCTTTTATGCCAGTATGTAAAAATCTACTGCCAATCATTAGCGGACCGGAGTTCTGCTGTGGTGACCCCTAACCGGGAAAAGCCGAAAGACACAAACAAACACAAACAATATGTTATACCTTTCTTGCATGTTGTTATTTCCTTGAAACTATATTGAAAATGGGCTCTTTTTGGCCTAATGGACTTTTCCAGTAAACAAACTGTAAATAAATAAAATATTTGAGCCTTAGGTTTTTTTATACTGGAACACATCCCTGTTGATGAGGGAGAGTACTCTAGGAATGGTGATGCACAGACCATCTATCATTTGTTCACCAAAAGCAGATATCCTTCACTCATCTGTCTGTGCATGAACCTTATGACTATGGTCTAAAACCCACAGATATATTGTGACCACCTGCAACCTCTTAAACTGACCTAGTGGCACTCAGAACTGTTTCAGTTCCACCACCCTACCTACATACTTCCCAACTATTCATAATTTCTGAGAATGTCCAGATTTTTACCTCATATTTTTGGTTTACTGCTCATACAATGTGTGGCTTTCTAGCAAATCATTGAGGATTGAAGTCACTACATAATGACATTTGAGTTTCAGACTTCATATTCTTCAGAAAATGCGTGCTAATACAAAACCTGTTATTCTATTCACTTTCTAAATTTATAAGAGCTATAATCTGTCCCTGTTTTTGTGCTTTTGTCCCCCATTATATTTGGCTTTGTCTAGAATTTTTGTGATAAGAAGTTGTGAGGTTCGTCTTCCTGTTATGTGATCAAGGACCCTGTTATCGCTCCATCCATCTACAATGATAAGCGATCATCACTTGCTTTTGATTCCCACAAGGGACTTGATTTCTGCACCTTATTGAGACATATGCAGTCTGTGAGCACTCACTCTCCCACCCTCTATGTAATGACTAGTGTTCACCTGTTAACCACACAATCCTACTCATCAATGACAATAACCTTTACATGGCTCTTCAATTAAACAATAACTGATACCTGTACCTTCTCTCCTAAAATCCCAGTCAGTAACTGCAGAAGAGTTTATTTAAATCCTCCTTTGCTGATTAGAATAACCTGTCCACCCAAGTTACCTGCTCCCTGTGTATCACTAACAACCTGGCTGTATGTTACCCAGGTTCTGTGTGCAGCCATAGCCTGACAATGCACCACAACAGTCATCCTGGCACTATACTAATGAACTGCAAAACAATTCTGTTCAGTACTGTATCTCAGTGTCATGGTGTACTGCCCACTGCAGAGGAAAATGCCATGCACTCTTTTCTACACCACGTCTCCAGCAAACCCTGCTGTCCATGTGCAGGATGGCACCCCTCCAACGTCTATTACACTTCTGGCAAGATGGAACATGGCCATGTCATACCATATAGCTTTTCATGCATTCCATGCCTATCCTTCCTGATATTAATTACTACAGACATACACACGTGTGTGTGTGAGTGTGTGAGTCAATGCATGTGTGTATACGTACAGTCAAATGTACACATGTACATATATTGTACATATTAATGAAATACATACTAATGCAGGTTCCATTCACATAGTCAAACTTTTACAAGATCGATCCACATATGGTCGAGACCATACGTTCGAATTTGTAAAAGTTTGAGCATTTGAATGGAAATCTCCGTACACGGAGGCTTCCATTCACTTCAATGTGGTGCGATCTCAGAGTTGGTATATTTAAGTAGCGGGGGGTGTGGGGGTGCAGGGGAGCTTGCCACCAGCTTACAACAAGTTACTGATTTGTACGTTTTGTATTTTTTTTTTTTTTGCATAGTCGACGTTTTGTAACTTCAAACATAATGATTCGACCATTAGGTGTTCAGAGTTACGGAACTTCGACTATCTAATATAGACCCACAAGCACAGTATTTTTCTATAATCCACAATGATTTAATTATTAATGTGTTGCTTGAAAAAGTAATTTGTTTAAAAATAAAATCTCTCAAATTTTCTTTGTAGCTCTCAATATTTTATATTTAGTAAAACTCCATAAACTAAAAATATAGTTTCCACATCTGTCTGTACTGAAAAATACTTTGGGTAAATACTTTAGGTAAAATGTTCTTTAGGATATCATGCTGCAGTTTATAAATTTATATTCCTGTGACTGCACAATATACAGCATCTTAAGAAATTAAGTAAATACATGTACCTGTATCTCTAGTGTCAATAGTTTTTTACATTTGTGTTAAAAATTCATCATATTTTTTTCAGACTCTGTATTGCAAGACGATCAAGAATTCACCACAAAATTCATCACAAAATGCATTGCACAACTGAAGACCAGCACTAAAAATGGAATAACTTGTTCATCAAAATACATATGTACATTAGATAAGTGACCAGAATATGCTAATTAAGAACATGCTCAAAATTACTTACGGCATTTTTCACGTTCGGCCAATTTAGGGGATTCACTAAATGTCCTTGGTTGTTGGCATCATAAGAATTAGATGTCTGATTAAAACAAATATTATATAATCATTTGAAAGTGGTGACATTTAAGAAGTGTACGCAATTATTACAGATGAAAGAATGCCATTTATAAATGCAGATTAAATATGACAGTGAGCCATACAGCAATTAGACTATATGTAATGGTATGTATTTAATCTTTATTATGGAAAACTGTTGCATTTTTAGATTTTTTTTATCACTGAAGGAGTTCCCATCACTGCTGGCCATAAGGTCTAAATGAATTCTAATTACTTATATTTAGTTATGATTGTGTCACATTTGCCTGTGTAATTCAGATAAGTACCAACTGCATGATTTTGTTATACAATGAACATGAATTTAGAACTAATATGGACATATTAGAAAGTTAACAACTGAAAAGATAGAAAAGAAGTTCAGAAATTATTTAATTAAAATGTAGCCTGATGGATATTAACATCACTGTTTCTTTGTTGCTCAAGTACTCTGTCTGCTTGAAAAACAAATGTTTCTGTTCTTCTGTGATAGACTGTTATAAACCCTCCTCTGTCTGTTTCTTCTCCAGCTGCTCCCATCCTGAATCTAGTTTCTGCACTCTGTAGTCACTCACTGTGTGGCTTCCATCCTTTGATCAGCCTTCTTACATTTACGTACTCACTCTGCTGTGATAACATACTCCCACCAGTTAATAAAAACACGGTCTCTATTCATTTTGCTTGAAAGCAGTTCCCTCAGCATATTCCATTTTCTGCTGCTCTTACCTTTAAATGTCTTTTTACTCTGTGAAGTTGCACTCTACATGTATCACTTTTATCTCAAGCCCTTGTATTGTTCTATCCCCTGTGCCACTGTCACCTCACCATAGGGAACCACAGACCCATAGCTTCTCTATGATTTTTATCAGAAATCTTTCTTTTCTTTTCATTTCTATACAAGGAAGACAAGATGGACTGCCAAATGTCTGAGCCTATGGTGTTCTGTACAAAATCAATAAATGCTTTTAAATGATTTTCATGTCACATGCCACTAATAGTATATATGTACCACTTGGCTTGTACAACACTGTCTATGAAAAAGTTAATTCATTAACACTTATGTGTGTGGGATATCACACCTCTAGCAGCCTACATACATCTTGCATTCAAGAACATTTTCTGAAAAATGAACTTAAAAACCATAAGATAAACAAATGCAAATATGTTGTGAACAATAACAGTTATTTAAACTGTACAAATAGCAATGCTATCAGTAAGAAGTATTATTTACAGTTGCTATAATCAGTGCTTTCATAGTCTTTTCCAAAAATACTTTAATACATTATAATACACACAAACCCAATATATATATATATATATATATATATATATATATATATATATATATATATATATATCATTTCACTGAATTTCATTTCACCCCAACCATATCACAGAAAGCTCAAATTACCCTTTTCCCCACTGTAGTGTGATCTTGGAGTTAGTATATATATATATATATATATATATATATATATATATATATATATATATATATATAGGGGTGTTGGGGGCACAGCCCCCCACATTGGGGGTGTGGGGGGTGTAGCCCCCCATCTTGTTTCTTTTACATTGTATTTTACCAAAAACTTCAAAACAATACATTTTAAACAATAGACATCCATAGTTGACTCTCTATGGAAGACAATATGTAGTCAAAATAAGTGTGGGGGGCTACGCTCCCCACACACCCCCAATGTGAGGGCTGTGCATCCCACACCTTCCTAACTATATATACTAACTCCAGGATCACACTACAGTGGGGAAAAGGGCATATACCTGTTACTTGCCTCACAGTTCTCTACACAGTGCCATATATACTAACTGCAGTTCAGTGAAATGCGATTCAGTGAATGAGTTTTCAGTTATTTGTGTTTTCAGAAATGTGGTTGTGGTGATATATATATATATATATATATATATATATATATACACATATATTTAACTTTCACAAACAAATGTTCACATCTTGAAAACTATACAACATAGACTTATATTGTTAGAACACTTTTGTTAACCAGACATAAGATTTCACATGGCAATAAATTACTTTGTAAGTGCATGTGTACTGAGATATTTACATAAATATTAAAATATATGTTTAATTGTATAATTAGCAATACCAATAATAAATTCATAGATTCATAGATTGCCACTAGGCTAACAACTCAGGGGCCCTTTCTAAGCCTAGCCAAGTTTTCCCAAAAGAATAATGATGCCCTGTATCCGAACAGGACATTGGGGGTCAGGCATTTATAAGCTACCTCTGTCCATAAGGGACATAAGTGCCAGGCTCAGTGCAAATTTCCTATTCCCCAGCCACTGGTCTAGGTTACTCAAACTGAGTAATACATGAACTCAGCTTCACATGGGAACCCTGTTCCATAGGAGGTTCAGTCTCTGGGACACATATCTGTCTCTCCAGCATATTGTTTTTAAGTCACAAATAAAATGCAGGTCTCTAGACCTTGTATTTCTAGTACTGTTTGAGTTACAAATGTGTAGGAGATTCATAAGTGTGGGGTTTGCGGATGCCTTGTAAGCCAAACACAGATCACCTCTCAGCAATCTATAGGAGACTGAGTAGAGCAAAAGGACTTTAAGGTACTCTGCATAAGGCATGCTTGTTATGCCTTGTATTCTTTTTGTAAGGAACCTCTGAGGTCACTCTAGTTGTTGCATATGCCTGGTCAGGTACATATCAATGGGAGCATTGTACTCTATAATTGGTCTGATAAGGGAGGAGCACAATGGAATAATGACCCCTTTGGACCTATATGTCATGCCCTTATTTATAAACTGTGCAGCATAAAAGGATTTCCTTACCACTGTGGCCACATGGTGGTCAAAGGTAAAGCTACTGTCTATGTTCGTACCCAGATCTGTGACCACAGTAGCGTTATTATCACATGGTAATTAGCCAGGATGGTTGACTTTCCAAAGAGTACAATTATGTATTTCTTAGCATTGAGTTTAAGACCATGGCTTTGGCACCATTTGTAGTCAGACATAGACCCTCATGAAGAATGATAGTGTCTGCAGAGGAATCAGTGATAACCCCCAGTTTGCAATCATCTGAAACTTAGCCAGCCATAAACTTTCAGCATTTGCTTCCATTTCAGAGAAATAGATGCCAAAAAGAAGTAGGCCCAGTATGGAGACCTTGAGAACTCCGCTAGTGATTGGCCTCTTGGTGAAGATGGCCTCACCTATTTTGACCTCCTGGGTCATATCAGTGAGCCAGTTGGCTATTTATTGGGTAATAAAAGGGTTTATACCTAAATCAGTGAGCTTGTCTATAATGCCTGAGTGAGGTATTGTGTAAAAAGCCTTGGACAGGTCAAGGTAAGCTGTGTGCAGAGTTTTACCTTCATCCAATGATTTGGTGACCGTCTCAAAAAAAAAGTCCACCAGATTTAGTACGCATGATCTTGGTTTAACAAAGCTGAACTGTGATGGGTCCAGTGTTTGCAAGTTAGCCATGCCCTCATTTATCCTGTCCATGATGATTCTTTCCATGGCCTTAAATATGAGGCTGGTAAGACTTATGGGCCTTTAGTTACCAGATCAGTGGCTGGACCTCCTTTGCTCAGGGGAATGACTGTAGACCTCTTCCATTCCTTGGGTATAAAACCTGACTGAAGGCTCCAGTTGAAAAGTGATTCAAGTGGACCAGAGAGGTCATGTTTCATGCTATTTATTAAACATCCCAGGATGTTATTGGGGCCCATTTGTGCAGTGTTTTTAGGCTTGGAAAGTACAATGATGACCTGTTCCCTAGTAATGGTTGGGTGAGTGTGGTATGTGGTATTTTCTTTGGAGTACTGGGGGGAGTAAGAGGAGAAATTTGAGTTGAACCTGTCAGCCAAAGAACTGGCAATGGCTTCTGGTTCATTGTGGGTGATGCTATTTACAATAAGTTCTGCACATTGTTGTGTAGCTCCCCTGAGGTTAGGGACATATCTGTAGGAAGCTTTATGGCTGCCTTTTGCTGAGAAGCTATTTTTTTCTTCAGATTTATTCTTTAAAGTATTAATTAACCCTCTTAGCTGTCTGTTTAGATTCATCATGGGGCTTTTAGTATTTATGGCTTTGTTCCTCCCATGCTTGGCCAAGATTTTTTTTAATTTTGTTGTATAAACAATTGATATTGTGATTCCACCAGGGTGGCTTGTCTTTTGAATTTGCCTTATTCTTAATATGAGTGGGCACAGCTCGCTCTGTACAGCTATCAATATGGCTGTCCAGAGACGTTGTAAATAATTCAGCATATGCTACAGTGTTTGCTGGGTTTGGGGGTGCTTGGAATTTAGCCAAGGTGTTGCTGAATAGGGAGATGTTCGTCTTGGAATAGTTTCTAAAGGTTTTTGGTTTTGCTGGATCCCCAAATTTAAATTTTATTTCAAGTAACACTGACTTATGGTCAGATCTGATGAATGAAGACATTACATTGGGTGAGGAACATCAGCCATCCCATGTTTGTGAGTATTGGGGACAAGGATGTTTGCACCCCTGGTAGGAGAATGGACCAACTGTTCCATTGTATTAACAAAGTTTAGGAATCAGCAAGAGTCGCATGTTTTGTTATTTAAGGAGCACCAGCTGTTGTTAATGATTAACAAGCATATTAATAAATAAAACCCATGGTGGACAGCAATTTGATCTCACTGCTGCCAACCTCTGTTTTGAAGGCAACTGCTTGAATCTCACCACTGCCCACCTCCATTTGATATATGCAAGTGTAATTTGAATGTCACTACTGCAGGCCACTCTGTCCCACAGAACAAGGTCATATTCATTTATTTCCATGCTTGTTTGTTTGGTAACCAAGTAAATTACCTAATTGAGAACCTTGGGGTCAAGGATAAATACAATTTATATCAACAGTTTACAGCAGTCCAGTCAGCCAGCATGTTTCTGAGAAGTGAGAACATTTGAGTACCCAGAGGTAGCCTACACAGGAATGGAGTGAACATGTACATTTTTCACACTCTCTTTGTCACAATGTTGTCAAGTCCATCTAGGAGATGTATGTATGACATCTGACAAGCTGAAGCATCCAGCTCCCTCTCACTATTTTCAAATATATACACTGCTGCTAATTGTACCCACACAAGCTTCACACAGCAAATATAACTTTGTTACAGTCATGGCTCCTTAGTATGCCAAGTACAATAAAGTTTCTTCTAGAAGGTATGCACTAATCTGATAGCTGATACAGCTCCACATGCAGAAGGTCTGTATCATACCCAAAATGTTCTAGAAAACAGTATTGTCAAGACATATACTCTTGAATAATAAGCATACAGGTTATCTGTGGCATGAATATAGATTATATTACCGGGTCTCCAATGATAGCCAGTTTGTTGTGTGTTCAAGACAAGAATGTCAAGTAATTTTCCTCTCAGGTGATGTTTGAGTGGTAAATGTATTGATATCCATGTTGAGGACACGTAGCAAAGATGGCCATGGTCAGAAAGGCCCAATCATAGTACTTTCTAGTGCATGGATCTTACACTGCTTCTATGTGCTATGAAAGCTAGAGAAAAATATAGGAACACAAAATGTTTTTTAATTTTTAAAGTATAATACACGTACATACCACTGCCATGTTAGAATATGGGCACCACAGAACAGTCTGAGAAAGCTAAAAAAATTAACACAAGTTTAAAAAACTTCATTCGGTGAAAAAGAAAGTAGAATTCAGCTGAATGAAACATTTAATGCTTTATTATCTGTTTGGGGAGGTGTTGCTGTTACGTGATGATTGCTGACTGCTGTTTTAATGCATTAGTACAAGACTAGTAATAAACAGTGGTGCAAGGTGCTTAACAAAAGTTTAAATACCTTTCTGACATCGGAAAGGTAATTTACAAGTTTGTCTTTTTTCCACTTGTGAAGCATAATTGCAATACCCCATGCACTACATGTTTTTTTATAGAATATGTAGTATGATTCAGCTCTAAACAATTACTGATGTCAACACAGGGAAACCTACAAACTGTCACTAAAACTATAGCAGTGTGAATAAAATCTTAACTAACTTAACTAATAATTCATGTATATCAAGTAAAGATAGTACTTTCCCTCTTTTTTTAGCTTGCAAAACAGGAAATTCATACAATATGTACAGCTTCAAAACTCAAAATTGATAGCATTTCTTCTGATTCAAGAATAACTACTTCTTGTAGATCAAAGTGTGATATACCTTTAAGAAGGATTCCAATCAGTGGGCACATGCATATAAGTACTGAGCACGTGCAAGCAAGAGTGCCATTTTGAGTGAGCAGCTAGAGTAATAGCATGCATGTGTGTAGTAGTCAGTGTGTTCATTTAAGTGTAATGTTCCTGCCATTCATCCTGATGTGTTTGTATGTAATAAACTACTTAAATGAGCACCCAAGCCTTTTCATCTTATTCAGATGTACAAGACAAGCGTCATGGAGTCAGAATGGGATCCACAGTCAGAACCATGAAGCAAGCAGTTAGAAGTGGAGGAATATACACGAGTGGATCATCCCTACTGCTCAAACGACTCACAAGCAAGTCAGAAATGAATTTCAGGTACTAAAACTCGCTTAAATGTTTTTTCTGACTGCGAATATAAAACAATATAAAACAAAGCATTCAAAATGCTCAAAATGAATTTCTAACTAAACTAAATGTCTAAAACTGTGGCATATTGATAAAAATATTCAAAATAATTACAAAAACATTACAAACAATATCTGAATTGCATAAAATGTATAAAAAAGGGAAAATGACCATATTCTTTCACTATGTGCTACTTTTTTGCATTAACTAAAGTTATACAAAGCATCCAAAGTGTGCAAAGTGTTGGCACGTTTATGCAGTACTACAGTGCAGTTATTTTGCAAAGTACAATCATTTCAAAGACAATTTGAAAGAGTTTATTGTGCATTTCAATATTATTACAAGTACCTGGTGTGCGTGATGTTTGTACATAATTACAAGGGCCAAGATTGCATTGTGTTTTACTATATTTTGTGGGCATGGCAGAAGGATTTGACAGACCCTTACCACTTGTGCTTGATAACAATATTGCAGAAAATTAGAGAGTGTTTGATCAGGAATACGATATTTTCATACAGGCTGCTTTTTCTGACAAAAACACATATACAAAGGCATTTATTCTGCTTAATTTAGCTGGTTCAGAAGCCATAGAAAGAGAGCATTCATTTGTGTATGCACCTGCTGTGTTTGCAGGGGAGGGGGAGAACCACCATACTGTTGTACCGGCTGAAACAGGGAAGACCCTAAATGCTTAAAACATAAATTTAGAGAAATGTGTAACCCCCAAATGAATATTGCAATGGAAAGGCACTTATTTTACACAAGAAATCAAAACCCTGGTGAAACTTTTGCAGCTGATAAAAGACAGACTTGTCTGTGGTATTAATAATGACACAGTGAGAAAGATTTTGCTTCAAGACAGTGATTTAACGTTAAACAAGGCCACTGACATTTGTCAGATATACAAGCTTACAAAAAAGCACACAAGTATGCTTACAAATGAGAAAAGCTTGCTTCCAGTACCTTCCAGAACTAATGTAGATAATATGCAGCATGAGGTTAAGAGATACAGGCCCAAGGGCGTGGCAACTCCAGAAAAAAACAGAGCAGCTTCAGTAAGGCCAAGGGTGCATGCAGCAAAGCATAAGCGCGACTCAGCAAAACCTGTAGCAAGCCTCATCGTCAGCTGTCGTAATTGTGGTGATAATCACGAGCCCAAATGAGAAAAGTGCTTAGCTTTTGGTCAGCAGTGCCATTCTTGTAATAAGTGGAATCATTTCAAAATGTTTTGTAAATCAAACAAGGCACATTATTTGATTAAAAGGGATCATTCAAAGAGGCAAGTTGATCAATTAGACAGCTACAACCCTACTTTTTATGTTGATGGTGTGTCTGTGCTTGGTGAAACAGTCACTGCAGTAGATTTGTGGGCAAAAAGTGAAATCTTTTGTACTGTTTGGATTAATGGGAGTCCCCTAGAGTTCAAAGTACATACTGGTTCAAAGTGTAATGTTATGTCAGCAGAAGAGTTTGCTAGAGTAAAAGCTGAAGAACAACTGTATTTAAAAAAAACGTGCAAAGCTTGTTGCTTATGGTGGTGAAGTGATTCAAACTAAAGGCTCAGTAGTGCTTTTATGTTACTCTGCTGGGAATAGCTATGACTTGCAGATTTACGTAGTCAAGAGACACATGCAGTCATTATTAGGCCTCAGAGACACTTTGAAAATGGGACTTTTTTTTAACAAAGAGGTCCACCATGTAAGCTTGAATCAGAACATCTTAAATTTCACCCAAACTATTTTTTCTGAGTATGCTGTTATTTTTGAAGACAAACTAGGCAAACTCCCAGTTGTGTACTCCATGAATTTAGACCCAGAGGTCAGCCCAGTTATCAGACCAGCAAAGAAAGTTCCAGTAGCTATGCAGAACAGAGTCAAGGCTGAGGTAAACAGAATGGTGCAGTTAGGAGAAATTTGTCCAGTAGAAGAACCAACTGAATGGGTATCTTCCATGGTAGTAGGTCATAAGAAAAGCTCAGATGATATCAGTATATGAAGTCATGCAAGAGACTTGAACAAAGCACTAAAATGACCTCATCAACCTATGTGCACAGTCGAGGAGGAGGATGCTGTCCTCATGCCAGATGCCACTGTGTTTTCGGTCTTAGATACAAAGAGTTCATTTTGGCAAATTTTGCTTGATCAAAAATCTCCATTGCTATCCACATTCAGTACACCATTTCAAAGTTACAGATTTCTGAGAATGCTATTTGGAATAAATTCTGACAGTGAAGTCTTTCAGTATGAGATGGAACAAATTTTTTCTGGCCATTCACGTGCTATTATAGTGGTTGATACTGTAGTAGGAGGCAATGGTGAAGTTGAACATGATAGAAACCTCAAGAAAGTTCTGGAAAGAGCTCATGAAGTGAATCTTAAGCTGAATCCTCAGAAATGTAAATTCAGGCTACAAGAAGTTACTTATGCTGGTCATTTGTTTATCAGTTCAGGCTTACGACCAGAAGCATTCCAGTCAGTGGGCACATGCATATAAGTACTGAGCACGTGCAAGCGAGAATGCCATTCTGAGTGAGCAGCCAGAGTGATAGCATGCATGTGTGTAGTAGTCAGTTTGTTTAAGTTTAATGTTCCTGTCATCCATGCTCATGTGTTTGTATGTAATAAACTATTTAAACAAACACCCAAGCCTCTTTGTCTTATTCAGATGTACAAGACGAGTGACACTTCTGACTACCTGTGCTAAAAAAGCACACTAAAATTTCTGGGCATCAAATTTCCAACATAAAAAAATGGAGGATAAGCAGAGTAACAGTTCATACACACAATTTGCAAGCATATTCACACGACATATGGAAGACATAAATGACTGCAACCTATTCTTCCCAAAAGAAATCCCAGAAAGTCTTACCTACGTCCTGGAGGACAGTGAAGTCATGGAAGTATGACATGGATACTGTGCACACTTGCATGTGGATGGTTTCGGAGGAATCGATGGAGAGGTAACAATATGCAGAGAGCTTGCCAAATAAAATGACCACTGTTGTCAGTAACATGTTGTTCAAACGTACTCTGATATTATGGGAACTGACTGCTGTATGAGCCATATTGACTGTCATTACCATTACATTTAATTGTTTTAGACTTAAAATGTCCAAAGTCCTGCTTCAATAGTTGTTACTCTAGGGCATAAATTGTGTATTTTACAGGTATAATTTGGATTTTATTTTGCTTGTTTTTATAACTGACCACTAGGACCAATCACTGAGAGCATCCCATTGCGTGAAGGAGTGCGAGACTTATGATTTTGAGCAACTATTTCATATGCTAGTTCTTCAGAGGGGATCAGTACAAAGTGGACTGTCTCCTTACTTCCAAGGGACAGCGACCATGGAGTTGATTCTTTTAGTATCACAGGTGAGTGAGAGGCTCATCCCTCAAAAAATAATATTTTCCAAATTCATTAAATGGCATTTTCACATTTTATTTATTCATTGGAAAGGCAAAACTAATTCTACAAATTATTCTTGGTACATAGGTAGGGATCCTTACTTAGTCTGTATTTTTCTGATAATCAAAAAATAGACTTTGATTAAAGATTATAAGTACATACACCTTCAAATAATTGGTATAATAATCTGCAAGCTTATGTAAGTCATTAGAAATATTGGTGTTTCAGTTTATGGAAAATGTTTGGCTGATGCACATTCTGCATGGATCAAGTTATTTGCCACTAGATGTCTAACAAATAGAAACTGTATAGGATTCATGAAAGTTAGTCAAACTCCTGGAGCAGATCTAGATCAAGTGGTGCAGGCATGATAAGCAATTGTAATGTCAAAAAAGTATGAAAGAAAAAAACAAAAAAACATCAATCCATAATAGGAAGGTGTGATGTTTGCTTGCTTTGGTAGCACATAGATATGTGCTAATCTCTTCAGTAGATTCCCAAAAGGCGTGGCACTAATAATTGGTGGATTACTTCTTCCCCTCAATCCTTATTTACTTTCTATAACAGGTTATTTTATACTTCAAAGCATGAGTAAGAGGAACTTGCAGTTTCTTCAGCCTGAATAGCTCTCAACCAATCAGGGGCAAATCTCAACAGAATCAGGGACAAAGCCAGAAAAAAACAGGGACAATTAGGGACACTTTCAAAATATTAGTGCTGTTAATGTGAGACATTCACAGAATCGGAGCATATGGATTAATGTTCATTTTGTGAAGTAAAAGAAGTCTACAACTCTTAATTACTCATTATTCATCAAGTGTAAGCCATCGACTTTCATCCAAACATCACCAGTTTTAGGAGGGATTAAGAGACACAGAGCCAAAATTTGAGTCAAAATCAGGGACTTCCCTGAAAAGCAGGGAAAGTTGAGCGGTATCCTACCCCTGTAGCTGTATTTTCTCATGTCCTGCTCAAAGTCTTACCTTCTTGTACGGTCTTTTTAATGTTTAAGTTGTTTACCTGAAAATCAGCACACTCTGGTGTTTCTTGCTTGTCATGAGGTAGTGGGCATTATCAACTCTCTTTTTGATACAGATGGTGAAATGTCATGTCCATTTCTTCTCCCAAAAAAGCAACTCGTATCAGTATTCACTATATGAGTTCTTATGTCTGCCTTATTTAATGTTTATACTTTTCTTTCTTTATGACCCTGATGCATATAACCTTCTTTCTTTTTTTAAAACTCCTTTATTTAGACTCTGCAAGTATATCCTCAGGACTCTCTTCATTTTTTTCTCTCACGGTATATGCTGTCCTCTCCTTTTTATTTCACTTGCCATATTGCATCCCTTTTTCTCAGGAATAATACACACTCCACTTTCACTAATATTTCCTTTTCTAGATCTCTTTAAAAAGCATACCTCAGGACATGTTTTATTTTCAGTCTTGCATTTTCCTTATTAATAGTTACTGGTATACATTCTTGGTATTTCTGTCTTGCAGTTAACAGAAATAGGTATAATTCTACCTCTTTATTCACAATAGTGGAATCCTTATCACCTCCTTCACTGCTGCTTAAAATTTTTCAGGTTTAGCTTTATATAAAGTTCAAAATTCTATTCTGATAAATCATTTTCCCATTTTTTTCAAGTTCACACATGCTCAAAGTATTCCCTTCTCTTCAGTTTTTCTAGTTGCCCCTATTCTTACTGCTGCAATATTTTTCAGACATTATATTATTGTGCAAGTCTATACCTGTTGCACTGATAGATATACTGACCTTTCTCTTTAACCAAAAAATGGTCTTCCTCTTCTATATGTTTAGCTAAATGTTTGTAATGCTTCAGCTTTCTAACACTGCACCTTGATCTCTGCTGGACTCATACACTCTAATGCATTTGTTGGGTGGTTGCTACCTCCCTGTTTCCTGCAAACATATTGTTATTTTATAAGTGTGATCATACTTCCTGTATCTAGCAAACTTTGCAGTTCCTTTAAGACACTACACTTAATTTAGTAGCTGTGCAGAAACAGAATGCAGTTTCAATCATTCTAGCAGATAACTTATGGCATTCTACCTAGAAACATACTTTATAGGGGTAACACTATTATCAGTAGTACAAAATCTAGCTATGTGGCCCATTTTATCACATTTTAAACAAAGAGTGCTTAGTTAGCACTGATACTTTTGTGCTTGTTACCAACATTTAACACAGGTTGAGATCACTTTTTCTGTATCTCAGGGTGACTGTAAAAAATTTTATGGTGAAAAACACTCTTTATACTGGCATAACAAATTGTTCAGAGTCTTCATGGTCAGTTTGACCCACGTCCACTTTTTTAATGCAGTTGGCAAGGACTGTTTAAAAATCAGTTGGCAACATTTCTACCGCTGTATTTTTATCTTTTCAACCCTCGGAATCTAGCCAAAAAGTAACGATATGCTTAATTCAGAAAATTATGACCTTACTGTTATATGATGAGAAAAAAATCCAGTTAGGAATTTTTTTTTTACTTTTTGTTTGTCAAATAAAACCAACACCAGCTCTAGCCTTATTCTAACATAGCCCTGATAATCAGTCTTCCCATTCCCATAAAAGTTCACAAATATCTTCATGTCAGTTGCACTGAAAGAATTCAAGCCCCATCAGCTCAGGCCCATCTCTTCTGGTTGGTGTATGTAAGTGGTGTGCTTCCAAGTCCTCATCTCTAGTTAAATGTTTTAGTAATGGTGCTGACCTTGGGATTGCCATTGCTTTTACTACCACAGCCATCCCTTAAGCCACAGTTGCTATGGTTTGGTGAATCTGCTCCATAGTAGTTACCATGGCAGCACAATCTCATTCTTTGTTGTAATGTATCAATGAAGCAAAACCTTTCAGCACTACAAGTACATTCTCTCAGCAGAAGAAATCTTCCAAGTGCTATAAGACCACAAATTTTTCCCTGTCTCTTCCTGTGCTAAAATCACACTCTCTTCGGCAGTAGCAGGTTGTCTTGGTACAGCAGCTTTAAAACACTGTGTCCGGAATGCCTGCTGTAATATTCCAATGTGGAAAGTAATGCAACTGATCAACCTTTGTAAAATAAAACTGTTTGTCCTGCAAAAAATACTCAAAATGCAGGTTCTTTCAAGTAGCATAAATTATTTTGTCTCTCCAGCAGCAACAGCACCAACTCTAGGACGGAAACATTTTTTTTTTCATTTTAGCATAGCCCTGATAATCAGTCCTTGCTATTTCCATAAAACATCAGAGGGATTCTCATGTCAGTTGCACTGAAAGAATTCAACAGTGACAATCATCTAGAGCCAACGTTTACACCACCAGGTGGTGGGTGTAGCCAGAGATTTACATTTTGTAATCAAACCCAATGTTGCTGCCCCCACTACCCACTTGTCATTTTAAAAATGTCCTCAGTCCTCAACATGCTACCCCCAGATACATGGGAAGAAGGACGTTATTTTCAACTGTTACAATTTATTTCCATAAAAAGCTAGTTTTAGAGGTGTATTCCTTTTGCACAGGAATTCTTTGTGTACTGCTACACTATGAATATTCATTTACAGTTCTAAACATTCTGTGCTTTTTGAGTGTTGACATTTGCAAGAGATGCTCAGAAAAAAAATGTACTCATTTCAGTACACTGAGTATGCCTAGCTATACCCTTGTAGTTTTTCCACACCACACATTCACATGCACACTCACACCTTTGGCCAATTTAGACTGTCCAATCCACATTCTGCACGTCTGTGGAATGTGGCAGCAGAAAGAGTAGGGGTAACAAGAAAAACTCACTGAACATATGTATTTTAAAGAAATTAACTTAAAAGTAGGAAAGATGCTTTTTCAGAACAGAATTGTGAATTTTGCATAAAGCTAAAACTTGAGTTTTAAACAGCAGGTGGGTGTTAAGGAGGTGATAATAATAATTTCACGTCTGTAATTGAAGTAACCCCTCCTCTTCTTTCATAATCTATTTACCTTCTGACCTCTCCAGATCTCCTTTGCCATTAAATGTTTCTCATTACACAAAATAACACAGTACCTTTAGTATAGTTCCAAAGTACTGGGAAACACTGTATCTGGTAATAGGGTATCTTTTGGAGTTCTCAAGAGAACACATTGCAGCCTTCTCTCTCAGGCTTTCTTTCTCTGTAGACAACCTACTTTCCCGGAGCTACTCCATTGCTCACCAGCTGAAGAAAAGACTGTTAAGAAGAGAATGAGAAGTGGAATGATGACAGGAAAGGCATTCATTTTTTACCAAGAAACGTCAGAGAAAGCAAATAATACACTGGGGATAAACTGGGACAGAGTATGTGAGAGAAGTGATACAATTAATGAAGCCTTCATGGACTGTTACCCACATGATGAGAAAGAAGGAATGAGTTGCTACTGCGAAAAAAAAATCTTAAGGAAAGAGTTTATAGCCTGTTTGCTGATAATGTAGCATGAAGCCCTACAGTGGCTGACTGGGAGAGTGCAGAAGATGAAAGCTATTATCTGACTGGCAGGTAGGTAGGTCCAAGGGCAGGATGGCACTCTGACAGAAGTCTATAAAGCCCTAAGGGGTATTGTGCCAATGCTAATAATGTTGTTCATCTGAATAAGGACAGTGATGCACTGTGCCATGGAATGGAGAAAACTGTTGACGTATCCCTCTCTAAGGTTTGAAGATTATGCCTTGATTTGCAGATTTTCAATCCTATTCCACTAATATGAAGAAAACTTAGCTGTATTGCTGAAGGCTCCGATTCCACTAAATCAGCAAGGCGCCAATTTGCTGGTTAGGTGAGTCTGTAAATGGGATACAGAAAGGGGAGAAAATGTACAAATATTATACATGCATTACTATGTTGAAGGCCAAAGTAAGATATAAGGGACTATTAGTACCAGGTACAAACATGCTAAAGATCTTTGATTCTGTGGAGTTGGAGAGTATGAAGCAGGTCTTGTGCTGACAAGTTTTTGGTGTGGTCTTATGTTGACATGTCACAAACCATACTTAAACTATGGAAAAATCTGCAATAAATGCTCTATTTTACATAATCCAGTAAATCCACACTAATCAACTAGGCACCTGAAGACCTTCTGACGTTCCAAATCCTACTCTACTCCTATAATGCTTCTTCTGAGCTCTCCAACTCTCTTTTGCCACAAAATATTTCTAATTTCAAGATTGTGTCCTGACCTAGGAATGGGGTCCATTCCTGTCAAGGTATTAGGAACCCTAAACATTTTGAGACATTAAAAAAGACAAATTTGTCTCAAGCTTTTTTTTTTTTTAATGATGATTTAATTTTTATTACTTGAGTTTTTTCTGGAACTCCTCATTCCTGATTGTATACCGTATGCTTCAACACATACCTCACAGGAATCCTAGACAAAGTCAAAAATAATGGAGAGACAAAGGAGCTCTCAGGGACATACTGATGATCTATAGCACTGAGTCTCCTGGTTTGTGGAAGCTAAGCTTAGTATTCTGTGTTTGGTAGAGCTGGTATTTGGGAATGTATCCCCTTTTCGATTAAGTCCTAAAGGAGTATGAAAGTGCTCAACTTTTTAATAAATCACAGTTCTTGGATTGCAAACCTAGTGTGGTTTGTTTCAGTCAATTTTTCTCCTTTGAACAAAAAACTCCTCTTATCTTAACGGAGGTTTATTAAACAAGCAAAACACAACCAACGTTTTTGCCACTGACAAAACAGTAGCTTCTTCAAAGATGCAGTACAAAGAAAGCGCCACAATTTTTAAATGCTTGCTGTGAAACGCCCACTAGTTGCGTCAATCTATTCCTTAAAAGGCAATGTTAACATTTAAACAATTGAAAAGCGTCTTCTCACTTTGTATTACTACAGGCAACGTTGTAATTTTCAGGACAGTTACAAAAATGTCTTAAAAGTGTTGGTACAGCGTATAAGACCAAAATAGTATAGTTGTAAATAAAAATATTAGTATTTACTAATACATCCTATACTCTACAACCAAGAAAGTATGTAAATGTATTTACACGCACATAGACAAGGTAGGTATACACACATTACCTCAACCTGTGCAGTTTAAAATGTAAGAAAGAGAGAAAAAATGCTCCATATTAATACTAAATTTAATATTACAAGTGTTAAAAGTTTTAAAAGTAAAAAAATTACTAAATAAAAATAAAAAGTAATACGCAGAATGGAACTAGTCCATACTAAAATGCGTGTAAAAAATCCAACCTTAAAGAAAAATATTATGTTAATCTTGTTATTTTACATGTATTCTACCTCTTATAACTTCTCAATTTCAAAATACACGCTATGCTACAATTTTCATTAAGCCCTGGAGGGCTAAAAGAGTTGAGGGTTAGTTGCCATTCCAGTTCTAACCCTCAACTAACCCCTAACTAACCCTCAACTCTTTTAGCCCTCCAGGGCTTAATGAAAATTGTAGCATAGCGTGTATTTTGAAATTGAAAAGTTATAAGAGGTAGAATACATGTAAAATAGCAAGATTAATACCATATTTTACTTTAAGGTTGGACTTTTTACATGTATTTTAGTATGGACTAGTTCCATTTTGTGTTTTGCTTGTTATTTTTATTTTTATTTAGCAATTTTCTACTTTTAAAACTTTTTAATATTTGCAATATTAAATTAAGTATTTAATATGGAGCACTTTTTCCTTTTTATATTTTAAATTTGATAGGCTGATGTAATGTGTGTATACCCACCTTGTTTATGTGTGTTTAAATACATTTACATACTTTCTTGGTTGTAGAGTATAGGATGTATTAGTAAATACTAATATTTTTATTTACAATTATACTATTTTGGTCTTATACGCTGTACCAACACTTTTAAGACATTTTTGTAACTGTCCTGAAAATTACAACGTTGTCTGTAGTAACACAAAGTGAGAAGACGCTTTTCGATTGTTTAAATGCTAATACTGCCTTTTTAAGGATTGGACTGACGCACCTAGTGGGCGTTTTACAGCAAGCATTTAAAAATTGTGGCGCTTTCTTTGTACTGCATCTCTGAAGAAGCTACTGTTTTGTCAGTGGCAAAAACGTTGGTTGTGTTTTGCTTTTTTAATAAACCTACATTAAGATAAGAGGAGTTTTTTGTTCTCTGGAGGCTTGCCGCTCTTTCGTGATTTGTTTTATTTGTAATTACCAATTTTTCTCCTTTGACAGACAAATTGCACCTAACAGGCACACTCTTCATATATTTCAAAAAAGTGTTCAACAGTATTTGTTTATTTTTTTATTTATCATTTGTTGACCAGGTTAGTCCCACTAAGCTTGTGGCCTGTTTTCAGGGGAGACCTGAGGTAGTATTTACACTAATAATATTTAGCCAGGACACTGGGGAACTTTCCTTACTGTTTTTGATAGGTTCCATGGGATCTTTTACATCCATTTGAGTTACCACCAGCTCAAACAATTGGGACTTTGGTTTAATGTTGCATCTGGAGGATGATACACACATGAGTGCAGATCATCATAATGCTGTACTGCAATATCACTGTCCAATCATCTGTAGTGGGAACAGAACCCACAGCCTTCTGGTTTTCCATCACCAAATGCAATATGCTACTGTTGCACCACTGACACTACTATTAATAATTCCGTTTTTATAAATCACCTCCAACAAAGTGGAATTTCTAGAATGCATGGTTCACTAACTACTATCTTTAGTATGCCCAGTTCTGACTTTCATCTTTATAAACAACTGAATATTGGCCCTTCTGCAACTGTGCTTAACATTTTATGCTGACAATATCAAAAAGTACTACCAAAACACGCAAAAAGAAAACAACTTCCAGAAAGTCTTATTATATACTCTGTCATAGTGTACAACAATATCATGCTCCACAGACATATACCATCAGAAACCCCAATACAAAATGCACGCTGAGCAACAAAGGGCTCCTTGGGGATAAGTAACTGAACATTTTTTTTTCCCATTGGAAAGTAAATGGAAATGAAGCTCTCTACAGACTCGCTCTTTATCTGAAGCTAGTTCTGAACAGGCTTATAACTTAGATTCCAACAACTCTACCAATTGCTGAAGCACTCAAATGCATGCAAGGCTGCATGTGTGCACCTCCCCTGTACCTCCCACTGAAAAGAATCCAAAGTCAGCAAAGTTACATGGAACTAACAAAGGACAAAGAAGAAAGAGAGCTGCAGAGCACATAGAGTAAAGATGGAAATATCCCAGGCACCCAGTAATCAATGTCTACTATCCCAAAAGTGCAGTGAATGAAATGATACACCCATTAAACAGACCAAAGATGCTACTCTGCATGGGTGCCACTTTGGTAATACAAACATTATGCCTTCTGGTGGTGAAATCTAATATGCTTTAGGGAACATTGGAGGAAATAAACTGTGTTGCAGGAATATTAACTGAACTGGAAGTTTTGACTCTGCTCTTCAGTCAGTGCTTGCTTGAATTTTATTATTTGTTAGCAATTGCAGGTGTGGGGGTAGCCACATTCTTTGATTTCCTGTCCTTGCCTATTTAAGTGGTACAGTTTGAAATATTTTCTGCTTAAAAACCTCAGCTTTAGCCGGCTAAGATCTAGTTGTATTCAACTGGACGTATAAGAGAATTTAAGTACCTTTATCTGCACTTTTTCTCGAATAATACAGTATTTAAATTGATTTAACTGTGTTGCAGGAATATTAACTGAACTGGAAGTTTTGACTCTGCTCTTCAGTTAGTCCTACCCACCCTCCCTGTTTTTGTTTTGGTGTTAATCTTAGTGGCCTTGAAACTGCCCGCCCCTCTTGTAAATTTGTGTTTGGATACTCCTTCTGGGCCCATCTCATTTGCTCACTCAACTGAGTGCAGTTAGATCATATTCTGATTTCAGGCACTCCTTCTGTGTACAAAGAGAGCATCTGGGAAACAGAAAAAAAAAATTAAGCTTGTTTCCTGCCTTTCCTGTTAAGTGGTATAGACTGTTTGTAGGCTTCTGAGCCCCCAAGCCCTTCTGTGTTAGAGGGAAGCCTTCTAGCTTAGTTTTTTTTCTTATAACTAGCCAGTTTTCTAGTTTCAGCACTCAAATCTGTTTCTTTGAACTCAGCACTTATTCAGAACTCATTGCAAGCACTACATAAGCTGCAAATTACTACAGCACTCAACTTTCCTCACTTGTCTAGTGGAAAGCAGTTTTTAGTACTTAATAAATAAGTACTTATCCAGGCATGTCTAAGGGTCAGCTCCCAGTGATTTCTCCTGTCTACCTGATGAATCTGGGCATCTTGGGGCAATGCAGCAATTGCCTCATGTACACAGACAACCCTCGCCTCCTACCACCCAACACTACAACCTGTGAGAGATGCACTTATATAGCCAAACTGGAAGCAAAGCTCTCTTCACCCAAGACTGGACTAGACAGGCAAGAGGAGAAGGTAAACACTTGCACCACACCACACTCATCACATAGTCCCTCAAAACCTACACCACCAAAACACACACATAGAAACACAAAACAGACACCTACATTCACGGAGGCTCTCAATAAAAACCTGCCCAAGCATCAGGGATATCCAAAGCATAAACGCAAGCAAACTCCACCCCCAACACAACCCAAATGACACATAGCCCACAAACTCAGTGTGCCACTCAACCACAGCCCATAAGGCATAACAACGTACCCAACACTTTAGTCATAGGTGACTCTATAGTCAGGCACACTGATGTTCCACTCACTAGACTAAACAAGGAGAAAGTTACTGTCAGCTGCCTGTCAGGTGCCAGGATCCGCCACATAATGCATGCGCTCAGGTCACTCCACAATAAGTACAAATATGACACTGTCATTGTCCATGTTGGTGTGAATGACCTGAGACGTACCTCCCTGGACTACATGAAAAGAGACATGGAGGAGCTCTCCGATCTTGTATCCCAGGCAGGTATGACCCTAACCCTGAGTAGCATCCTGCCATCACCCAGAATGATACCACAGTACAAGGACAAAATGATTGACTTCAACAATTGGCTAAGCTTCTGGTGTCATTCTAAGGGGAAACAGTATTTGTCTGCCTGGGATGACATGATCGACAGTCCACGATGCTTTACCAGAGATGGCCTGCACCTGTCGCCCTTTGGATTCCAGATACTGGCTAAGGCTCTTGCCACCCCTATAGTGCCTTTTTAGGCAAGGTTCAAATGACAAATTCACCACCGTAACAGGTACAAGCAAGCAAAATCTGAGGGTAATGCTACTCAATGCTAGAAGTCTAAACCTCAAAATGCACTCACTCAAGGCACTCCTTAAAATGGAGAACATTGACATCTGTGCAGTGGCAGAGACCTAGTTCATAGCTCCAGAGAGCACCCCTGCATTACCAGGCTTCAATTCATACCACACCTTTCGGCCACCTAAGCCAGAAAGAAGCACTAAAGGCGGAGGCGTGTCCATATTCATTAAGGATATCCACACCTCCAGGCTAGTTGCACAGCATAATGCAGCCGAGATTATCCAAGTGCAACTAACTCTGGGCAAGACCGCAATCCAAATTGTAACTTGCTATAGACCCCCCACCATGCCCCAGGATTCACACTCCTCATTTCTTGATACACTGGAAAGTATTAGGATACAACCCAACACCCTAATAATGGGCGATGTCAACTACCCCACCATTAACTGGGAAAACTACTCATGTACCAACTCTTTTGCTCAACGTTTTCTAGAATTCATAAATTCCAATGCCTTGGATCATCTTATTCACACCCCCACCAGGGGCAGCAATATCCTAGACCTGGTCATTACCAACATGGGAAACCGGTGTTCCACACCAGAGGTCAATTCCTTGTTGGTCAGATCCGACCACAAGCTAATCAGCCTAGACATCCACATCCCACCTCCAGCCTCAGTTAGGGAAACCATCGTAAAAAACTTCTCAAACGCCAACTTCACACTTCTTAAGACAGAAGTGGCAAGCTTCATGACACCTATGCAGACGGACAATAGAGGTATGACTGCCGAATCTTACACAAATGCACTTTATAAGCACTTACACGAGTGCATGGATCATGCTATCCCTAATAGAACCAAGATGTTATCCTCCAAAAAAAGGAAGCCAATCTGGTGGTCCTCTGCCATAAACAAACTCTACAACAGAAGAAAGAAACTGTTGCAAAAAAGAGTAAAATCCCATGACTGGAGGAACTCCCTGGTCAACCTCAGTAAGAAGCTGAGATCTCTCATAAAATCCTCCAAAGCTAGTTACGAAAACAAAATTGCCACTGACTCTAAAGACAACCACAAAGCATTCTATAGCTATGTCAAGAATCTAAATGGGAACACTCAGATCTGCTCTGAGTTACAGCATAATGGCACTAAATATACAGAACCAACTGATATTGCCAACATCCTAGCAGATAGGTTCAGTGCTAACTTTACCCCCCCTCTCACCCCCTAGAGGGCCCATCTCTATACCAGAAGAATGCAAAGTTCCTATAATCATGGCTGCACAGGTAAAAAACACACTCTCCAAAGCCAAGAACACAGCATCCATGGGACCTGACAATATCCCAGGCTACGTTCTATACAAACTACAGAATGAACTGGCACCCTACCTTAGTACCATGTTCAATCATAGCCTCACCTCAGGCTTTGTACCCACTGAATGGTGCACCGCGACAGTTATCCCACTCCACAAAGGGGGAGCCACGACGGATCCCGGGAACTACCGCCCCATTAGCCTGACGAGCATGGTCTGCAAGGCCATGGAACGTATCATCGTGGAACTCATAAACAAAGACATTGGTAATCTCCAAACTCTGGACCCTACTCAGTTTGGATTTGTAAAAGGCAGATCATGTCTCTTAAACCTGATTGACTTCTTTGAAGCAGTCACCAAAGCCATAGATGAGGGTAAAATGGTTCACACAGCTTATCTAGATCTCGCCAAGGCTTTCGACACCATCCCCCACTCTGGAATTATAGATAAGCTCACTAAACTAGGTATAAATCCCTATTTCACAAGATGGGTTGCCAACTGGCTCACGGACAGAACCCACACTGTGAGAGTAGCGGATTCCAAATCCGACATCAGACCAGTGACAAGTGGAGTACCACAGGGTTCAGTACTGGGTCCTCTCCTGTTTGGTATCTACCTCTCTGAAGTGCAGGCCAACACAGAAGGTCTTTGGCTAACAAAGTTTGCAGATGACTGCAAACTCGGAGCCATAATCGAAACTCCTAACGATGTGGACAAACTACAAAAGGGCCTCACTGAGACAGATACCCGGTGTCAAAGCCATGGCCTGAAGCTCAGTGCCAAAAAGTGTATTGTCATCCCCTTTGGTGAAAACTCTGTACCCATGAACTACCACATAGCTGGTAGTCTACTTAATGCCGAAAATGTGATAAGAGACCTTGGGACACAGGTGGACAGTAGTCTCTCCTTTGATAATCACATCGCCACAGTGGTCGGGAAATCCTTCAACATGGCTCATCTCATCACAAAAGGATTCTCATCCAGAAAAAAAGAGGTAATTGTTCCCCTCTACTCATCACTCATTAGACCCATTATAGAGTACAACGCCCCTTTTGGTATGTACCTCACAAGACATCTACAACAACTGGAAAGACCACAGAAATACCTCACAAAGAGGATTACTGGCCTCAAACAGATGCCCTATGCAGACCATCTAAAAAAACTACAGCTTTACTCCATCGCATATCGCCTACTCAGGGGCGATCTCTGCCTAACATACAAAGCTATGTCAAACCCAGAGCTGTTGGACATGCTCCACTTAAAGAAATCCTAATCCCTCCGAGCTACACGGTCTAGGGACCTTAACCTTGTCACCACAATAAACAGAACATGCTGGAGGGATAGATTCCTGTCCCAGAGACTTCCCATACTCTGGAACAGACTACCTATCTATGTCAAACAGAGCTCCTCATTAGCACTCTTCAGGAAAAATCTTGATGATTAATGGGAAATGGAAAATTCACCCAGGGGATCACTTCTGTGGCTCTGCTCGACAGGGGAACAGGAAAATAATTTTCTTGGGTGGCGAAAGCCAGGGTACATTTTTTGGCTAGGCTTGTATGGGCCCTAGGGTCGATAGCCTAGTACCTACCTATGAACCTATGAAATGGAGGAAGCAAGAAAAAAAGGCTGTTATTGTGGGTGGAAATCATCAAGTACAAAGGACAGACATCAAAAATGAATATAAACCAAAACATGTGGCATAAATATTAAGTGTTCACATAGCTAGACCCAAAGCCAAGTCTTTTAGTCACTTAGGCCACTAAAAGTGCCGTTGGAAATGTCTGCCTAAACATGGACTCACAGCAATGTGTGTTGGGGCAGCACATTTTAATAGTTTTGTTAGCTCTACTGCTATTATGATTTCAGACATTATTCTAACAGAAAGTGAAACTGTGTCACGTCAACCAAATTACTCACTTTAAGTAATTTATACAGTGAAACATCAGCCTCCTAATAATTTCCCCATCAAGAAAGAAAATATGAAACAAACATTTAAACCTATGTTGACTTTTGTGATACAATTGTTCAACAATTACAGACTGACGGATTTCAAATAGTTGATTACAAGCTTGTTATCTTCTTAGATTAGAAATAAATGTATTGATCAAACTGTTGAACCAAGTGCTTCACTAGAGATGCAAAAAGAGCACGCCATGACACAGGTAGAGTAAATTAATTTCTGGTTATCTTTTCCATGCATCACCTTTTTTCAAGGGCCCTTCAGGAAAAGACACAGTTAAGGCACACTTGGTACACACTGTATATGCCTGTCAGAATAATACATGTAACCATGGAAACATATTTAATGTCCTTGGTACCACACTAAAAAATGTACAGAAAAGTCAAATAGCCAAGAAGGCATGCTACAGGACCATGCTTTGATTGCGCCCTTTTTATTTCTGTTTGCTAAGCAAAGTTGAATGATTTAAATATGTATCTATTATACAGAGATGTAGTCATAAATGAAGTAAGTGCTCCAAACATAAGAAGATGAATGGTCTCATTTTTTTTTTTTATTTCTGAGCAAACCTATTTTCTTTTTCCTCGACAAAAAATGCAGCGGTGCTCTTTTTCTGGAAATAAATATGTAGCAATGATCTTTGGTTTCAGAATCAGTGAAGAATGAAGGAAGCCAGGAAGGTGTGTCACAAGTATCAGATGCTAGGCAGGTTATAGAGAATCAAATCATTCCTCACTCTACAAATGAGGTTATAATCTGTTTAATCTATTTTACATCTATTTTACTCCCTAGCCTTCTGCAGCCTTCTGTATGCAGCCCCTATTTTAATCAGTATTCTTAAACAACAACAAATAAACTTGAAATATGCTATTATAAAAAAAGCTAAATTTGCTGCTATTCCTTTTCACAGGACTCATCACTGTTTAACACTCCAGCAATTACAGTGGCTAGAACTAACCCATATTCTGAACTATTCCCAAATGAAAATAGATCACAGTAAATTAAACAGTTTTATTAAATGTCCTGTTCTTAAGCATCTAATTATGCAGTAAATTCCAAGAAGAGAGCTCATATGTCAGCAATGAAACCACTTGGCTATATTCATATCCAGTAATCACTTCAGTGATTCCCTTTCTGCAGTATGTCACAAAACTCTGGAACCCCCACCCACCAGAACTTACAAATGAAGCAAACTCCAAATTTTTTTCAGATAAACTTAAATAAATATCTGACATTAACATGGATCTGTCACTGCAATAAATGATGAATCTAATCTGAACAGGTTCATCTCTTGTCCCTATGTATCTATCTTTTCTTCAGTTCTCTCTTATTTTAACTTTTTTCTGCAATTTCTCTGAAGTTCCTTCATATTCACCTCTCTTCTTAGTTTTCTCTCTTACCTACAACTCTCTGTATTGCCCTTCTTTTCTTACCTTCTTACCCCTTCTCTTCTCATTCAGTGTTATTCCTAACTTCACTGATTCCTTTCCTCATCTAACCAGTCTGGAATAGAACCCTCTGTTCTCCCACAAACTTTCCAAAACCTGTTGTAGCCACATCATATGAACTGATTATTTTGGATAAAAACTAATGATAGCAGATTTAAGTCTTTGCACCTCATTAGTTCTCCTATACACCACAGATTGTCTTTGATAACCTAATATCATAATCATGTCTTTAACTACTCTTATGTGATTGTTGGATCTTTTCTTCCTGGGATTCCACTGGAAAGGAACATTTCCCAGCTAGTCTATCCCAGTCAAAAACATAACAAACAAATAAATACGTTTCCAGTTCAATACTTGCAGTTGGTGAAGTAACCTATGACATAATCTCTTCTTGCATGCTATATAAAAGAATGCATCTCTAACGAATTCAAAGCATAACAGTATTGGCAAACACTTTAGTAAATAGCAACTGCGTTCCCATGTAGTACTGGCTTCTACCACTTTGCCTGCAGACATTCATTCAGAGATAAGAATTAAACAGCATTTGACAAACCCCTAACCCTCCCAGCTAACACTCGTGTCTCTTTCTATTGCCATTATTGTGATATAAGGGTCCCTACTCTCCCTTACCAAAGCAGTTTTCCAGTGCCCCTGAAGCAAATAATCAGTGTTCCCCAGTAGCCTACATGTATATCTTATTGTAAACAAACATAGGAACAAGTATCAAGAAATAAAGGCAAAATTCTTGCAAATGAGTGATTTATCTGTGCTACACACACACACACACACACACACACACACACACACACACACACACACACACACACACGCACGCACACACACACACACACACACACACACACACACACACACACACACACACACACACACACACACACACACATACACTCTCTCTCTCTCTCTCTCTGATTTGCAATTACAGAATAACTGCTTAATCAAATTTCCCCAGCATCTCATTCACAGATAACAACACTTGATGCTGCTTATATTTATCAGTATCCTGTAAGTAAAATTAGGAAAACTATCATGATTTTTACCCGCCTCCCCCCCAACATGCCCAGAACCCTCAGTCAGCTTTCCAAATGGGATACTAGCAACCACCACTGTGGAGCAAAGAAATAAAGAAAACTATCTGGTTCTCACACCATAAGCATAGTTTAATAATAATAATTATAATAATGAGAAACTCTTCTTTATTCTTCCTTCTTTTTCATCATCATCGTCACCAGCAGCAGCAGCCCCCTTTTTTCCATTTTCTACATGGCGTTGGGGTATCGTGTTAACTGTCACCATCTCTCTCTTCATTCAATGCCTCACGCCTGTCTTCTTCAACACTCATGCCTGACTGTCACAGATCTTCCCATCTTCCCTCACACAATCCATCCACCTCTTTGCTGGATGTCCTTGTTTCCTCTTGCCTTCTTCTTGTCTGTCCCAAATCTTCTTCACCAGACTGTCTACTGCTTTCCTGCATGTGTCTGAACCACTGTAATCTGTTCTCTTTGATCTTTTCTGCAACTGGAGCCACTTTGACTTCTGCTCATATGTCCTCATTTCTTCACCTGTCCCACAGTGTGCATCCTACCACACTTCTCAGGCACTTAATTTCCATAACCTCTAGCTTCCTCATCTGCTCTGCCTTTACTGCCCAAGTTTCTATACCATACAGTAGTACTGGTCACACCACTGCCTTGTACACCTTACTTTTCAGCTTCTTTGGCATTCTTTTGTCATAGACTACACCTGAGACTCTCTGCCAGTTGACTGCAGTCCCTCTGATTCTAACTTTGACCTCTTTGTTCAGACTTCCCTTCTCCTCAACTACCCTTCCCAGATACTTGAAGTTATTAACCTGTTCCACTATTTTCTCTTCTATCCCAGTTCTCAGCTTCTTCTAATTTCCCCAATTTGCTACCATTACCTCTGTCTTATTTGTACTTATTTTCATCCCGTGTGCCTCTAGTTTTGCATTCCATTCCTCTATCCTTTGCTGAAGTTCTTGCTCAGAGTCTGCTTGTAATGCCACATCATCTTCATACAGCCACTTTGTTGATCTGTCTCCTCCGACCTGTTTGCTAATGTAGTCTATCACCAGTATGAACAGCAGTGGGCTCAGTGCTGAACCCTGGTTCACACCCACTCTCACTGGGAACCCTTCTGCGACACCAAACACTGTTCATACTTGAGTCATTGGGTCCTTGTACATAGCCTGCATTAATTCTACCAGTGTTTCTGGGACTTTGAACCACCACAGTACTGCCCAAATCTGCTTTCTTGGGAGCTTGTCATATGCTTTCTCCAAGTCTAGGAATGCCCGGTTGGACTCTTTCCTCATCTCTAGCTTCTTCTCAACTATCTGTCTCACTGCAAACATTGTGCCAGTTGTGCTGCATCCTGATCTGAATCTGAACTGCTCATCTCGCACCTTACATTTTACTACTCTGCATATCCATTTATCAATCACCCTCTCCAGAACTTTCATGCAATGCGACAGGAGTGTGATTCCTCTGTATTGCCCACAGTTGTGGATGTTCCCTTTGCTCTTGTACACTGGCATGACTATGCTTATTCTCCAGTCATCTGAGGTATGCGTTTCTCTTTACACTGCTATGAGTCCCCTCAGGAGCCACTTCTCCCCTATCTCACCCAGCCCCTTTATCATATCTGTTGTGACCTCATCTGACCCTGCTGCTTTCCCTGACTTCATTTTCCTTAGTGCTATTCTTACTTCTTTTAGGATGGGCTCCTCTTCTTCTTTCATTGTAGGCTGTATCTGGGGCAGTACAGCTTCTGTGGGGTTTTCTTCATTCAGAAGCTGCTGGAAGTACTCCGTCCATCTGCCTCTGATGTCCTGTGGACTAATGAGCAGGATGTTGCTGGCATCCGTTATGAAGGGTGTCTGACTGTCTTCTTTACCTTTCTGTCTTTGCCTAATAACCTGATATAGTTTCTTTGTGCCACCTACTAAGTCACTCTCCAGAAGCTGGTAGATTGCCTCCGATACTCTATTCTTTGCTATTGCAACTATTTTCTTAGCTTCTTTGTTTGCCAACCAGTATTCCTTCATAGCCAGACTGATCTTTTCTATCTCCCACTTTTTCCTGCATTCCTTCTTTGTTTTGATGACTTCCTGGACTTCTGCATTCCACCATCAGTTTTTCTTATGTACCTTATTTCCATACCTGGCTTGACCTCATATCTGTTCTGCAGTCCTCACACATGGTATTTGAGGTGCTGCCATTCTTCTTCAACTCCACTTATTTCCTCCTCTTCTTGGGGGTGCCTCAGTAAATCTTTGAACTGTTGTACGTTCTCTCCAGTCAACTTCTAGGTCTTCAGCCTGGTCTCTACTGACTTTAGAGCCTTCTCTGATCACTGCTTGCAGCTGATTGTCGCAACCAGTGGTTTATGCTGTGAGCTGACTTTCACTGGGGTTCTACCCCAGTGGCCTTTCCTTAATAGGAGGAAGTCTACCTGAGTTGCATGTTGGCCTCTCTTGTATGCGATCTTGTGACTGTGTTGGCTAATATCAAGCCATTTGCCAGACAGAAGTCTAGAAAAGCCTCTCCTTTATTCCTGTTGCCCCACTCATGTGGACTCAGACAGTCCTCATATCCTATTCTGTCTGTCCTGGTATGTGCATTTAAGTCACCCATTATAAACACCAATTCATGTTGCCCTGCTTTATCTGGTAGGTCCTGCATCTGTTGCCTGAATGCATTCTTTTCCTCACTATCACAACCCTGCTGTGGGGCATAGGCTAAGATTATGAATATTGCCCTGCCATTACATTGGAGTCTGATTCCCATCAGTCTGCCACTAATTCTAATGATATCCCTCACTGCCTTCTGAAGCCTTTCTCTCAGCAGAATTCTCACACAATTTCTAGCCTGCCCTCCTCCTGAGTAGTAGACTTTGGAGTAGCAGACTCAGGATCTCAAGCCAAGTGGCTCTTTTGCACTCCCATCCATAGGCAGTGCAGTAAAGCCACTTGGTTTGGGATTTCTGGAGGATGTCCAGCCTCCTCCGTAGCATCATGTCATCCACTTCCAAGATGTGTCCTGTCAGTCACCCTACACTGAGTGTAGCAATTCTTACTTCATGTTTGGCAGGTTTTATGTCCAGCTTTTGCTCAACAGAGCTACCCCAGGTAGCCCAAGCTGGGCAACTAGACATCAGTTGGCCAGTAGCTTATTGATACAGGCCTGCTGGACTTTGTGGCAGGCATGCACTGGCCAACAGGGCACATATACCTGCCCCATCACTATCATAGGTCCCTGGAGTAGGTTAGGTCCTCAACCCACCGGTAACTGCCCATGTCCATTATGGGAACATTAATCAACAGAACCGAATCACCTAGAGCCATATTTTACACCATCAAGTGGCCAGCCCAACCATGGCATGCAGTCTGTGATCTGTGTTCTCATATCTGGAGGAAACTGTGCACCACAGTAGATGCCCAAAGTGGTTTGTCTGTACAACTCTTCCCTTATAGGGCACCATGTAGAGTCTGTGCTGCTGCCCACAGCTCCATTCATTGGTGAGTTGGAGATGGAAGCACTCAGCATGTTTTTTGGAGGTGGGAGGAACCCCACAGAAACAGAGAGAGAACATGCAAACTCCAAATAGACAGTGGCTAGAAGTCAGGCTCGAACCTTGTACCTTGTGTATGGGAGGTGAAGACCATAACCATTATGGCAACTGGTCTCATTTTTTTCATTCTCTATTTAAACCTTTATGCAGTGGTATTTCAATGCTCGACCTGTTTATCATCATGACTTCTTCTTCTTCTTCTCCTTTTGGCTTCTCCATCATGACACTGCCTAAAAATATTATAAATCCTCTTTGGAAGTTTATATCCAATGCAAAAAAGAGTACAGTCAGTCAACATTTCTCTCACCCTTCTTTCCCCCGTAGAGATCTAAAAAAACATGCGTTCTCTAACACCTGCATCACATATACTAGTGATGAACAGGATTATCTCTTCCCTACCTTCTTCCTTGGGTTAGATATACTTTTTCAGCTCTCTGTATATAATGGCAAACTCACCTAAGATGCTAAAGTTTACTTACATGAATATTCTTTATTCAGTGTTTCAGGTGGAAATATTTCTGTAGGTTAAAGTCTGATCTGCTCACACTACATTCTCAAATGTTTGTTTGACTGAAGGAAAAAAAGTCTTATGCCAGTGATAATGTTTTTGTCCAACAGTGCTTTGGCAGAGAATTCAGATTTGTCCAATAAATATAATGACCTTAGAGTTGAAAGTATAAAGTCCATAGCCCACCCCCCATGAAAGGTAGTGGGAGTTTCTGTCTGCATAAAAATATGTTTTTTTTTTTTTTTTTTATTCCCTTACATTTACTAATACTAAATTTAGTTATTTGGGTGCCAGTAAATCAGGTAAGTGCAAATGTAATTTCGACTAGTCGTCATATATACAGTTACATCAAACTAGTCACAACTTGGCAGTTTTACCGTCTACAGACAACTTGTCAACGGAAGAGCTGTGGTCTCAAGAATTAATTATGGCCGTGTCATTTTTACATTGTCCAAAAGGATATTTCTGCAGTTTCCTGAAGATTTATATCCATTTAGTTCATGCAATTAGATTATAAAATGACTATCTTGATAATCAATGAAATGATAATGAAATCCACTAATGAAATGAACCTGAAATACATCTGTTAAAAATAATCTCGTAATTTAGGCAATTGCCAACATTTTGATCTATAATCTACAACAGGACCTTTTCTTTAAATCATACAGTGTAAAAAATATTATTCCTCAAATCCAATCTAGAATCATTTTTCTAAAGTAAAATTAAGGACAGTATTCATAGTCATTGCGTAAACACATTGTAGGTATCCATGAGGCCTGAGGTTAAGCATAGCTGGGCAGTTATTCATAGAGGCTATTTATGTTACCATGAGATGCCAGCAAACTAGCATAAGAAAAATAATTATAATAAGATGTACATGAGAAATTGTGTAAATCTGCAAATGCTAATGAAACCTACTTGTGATTCATAGTCAAATGTTTGCACCAACCTCCCATTCACTTTAGTAAATATAGCTGCATGTATTATATTTACTTTGCTATCTATGAACTAGCCATACCTTGAAAAAACATATGTGACTCAACCCCCATAATTATATACACATGCAGAGTCCAGCCAAGTTTAGAAACACCTGCCATCCACAGAAAAAAAAGTTATGTAATACAGCCCACATTATCTACACATACAGAGTCCATCAAAGTGAAGAAAGCAGTTTGTTAACATATCTGTCTTTTCAATAGCCCCCATTTGCCACGTGTGGTACCTAAGTATCTCACAGTATAAGCAGCCAACAAAACATCTTTGCCACTTCAGTACTTCTACCATATATGCTTGATCACTATAAGACATCAAAATACATTTTGCAAGTGATCACTAATCATTTCCACTGCTGCTGCATTGATTTTCCTTGTAAAAATGACAGCTTTCAGTACTGCAGTAATATGTCCATTGTATGATTAAAACATTTCTTGAAGTCATCTCAGTAATCCTACCTCAGTGGGTAAGTATCTCCCAGTAAAGCCAACAACACATCCTTGGCACTTCAGTATTTCTATCACGTATGCACAATTACTAAATGATACCAAAATAAATTATTTTCTCAGTGAACACATTTCCACTGCTACTGTAATGATTTTCCATTTACAAATGACACCTTTACAATATTCACTAAAGTTATTGTTTTATGCCCATTGTATAAATAAAATAAACATTTCTTGAAGTGAACTCAATAATCTTACCTCATTTTGAACAGTTTCATATTAACTTCCTTTATTTCTTCTTTTTCTATGTCTTTATTTTTCCTTCCTTTAAAAAGTATGTGGTTTCTTAATTAATCTGCAGCCTAACTCCCTACCCATGTAGAATGGTGCTGTCATATAAGTTCAGGGTCCTTTTTATGTTTTTGTATGCGAATGAGGCCCTTTTATGTTTATCAATATGAATTGCACTAATACGTCAAAAGCTGAGGTGCTTTATCCTTGTAGTAGCTTAAAGCTTATCCCTTAAATACTTTATACTTTTTATACTTTTGCTGTGGGGGAGCATGTCTATCAAAACGCCTCCACATTTCAATAGTCAGAGTGAATGATATCCACTGATCTTATTTGCATAACAACATAGCACTACTCTTCACAGATTTCTGCTATGCTCAGCTGAAACCCGAAACTGTGAACATCACTCTAAAGCTCAGCTTCACTAGGTAAATCTGTCAACAGATCTAAAAACAGAATATATTTATAGGATTTAGTGTGATAATAACATTATGCAAACAGAATGGAAAAAAAAATCAAGTAAATATACTGAAAAAAGCACTGAAATTATGAACGCCTTCTTAATCTGTCAGTTTTTGATGAGTGACTAAAGCAAGCTTCAACATTTAACCTAACACCTAGAATACAGCCATTTATGCATTGGGAAGAGCAGAGGATAAAATACTAAAGAAATTAAAATCTTGTGTTGGCATTTAGCCATGTACATGCATCCCAGTAAATTTGAAGAAAACTCTCTCTCTCTCTCTCTATATATATATATATATATATATATATATATATATATATATATATATACATACACACACACACACACACACACACATATATATATATATATATATATATATATATAAACATATATATATATATATATATATATATATATATATATATATATATATATATATGGGGTCACTACATATGACCGAAAGTTCATATGACCAAAGCCCATTTGACTGAGACCAAATGACCGAATGTTCATTTGACCGAAAACCCAGATGATCGAAAACTCCTTTGACTGAAAAACAGCACTGGCAGGTATATGCCCTGTTCCCCACGGACTAACATGGACAGAAAAATGTCGCTTCAACTTAGTAATGACAGTACTGGAAGTTAGACTGGGAATAGGTCAATCTCGAACCAATTTGAATAAGAGTCTACTAACACCAAGTAATGTTGACCATTCCACTCAAAGATATCTGTGACTACTGTCAACTAAGGTAGTTCAGGAATCTGGCTTAAATGAAGTGGTTCTTTCTGTTGATGTGGCTTTATACTATTACACACTGAACAAGGGGAAAGTACTTTCTCAATATCTCTTGACATATAAGGGCAAAATACTAGACGTCTTGCCCTTCTTTTGGTAGAATCAGTTCCTGGATGGCCATCATGCAAGAACTTGATGTACTCCTGTTCCAAGAACTGTGGAACAATCACTTTAGGACCTTCATGATGATACCATTGTCTGACAAAAATCTCATCTGTGTATGGAAAAAAAGGTTGCACTTCTACTGGTAAACAAGTTTGCTTGGAAGGCCATCCTCAACTGATAAAGAGATTTAGCTTCTGGAGAATTGGATTTGAAGCTGTGTGAGTTTTGACCTCATCAATACGTGTGGAAGAAAAAATTCTCACTTCCATGACCTCAAAATTAAGTTGCTCATTGTTATGCTGATCTGTGTTTTTTTGGGGCAATCTGGATATTATCCAAAGTATCAGGAAGGCAGAGAAGTTTTCCTTTTCTGTAAACAAGATTAGAGTTGTACTTTTGCAATTTGAGCATTATGCGTTGCAGTCTGGCTGGAGCTGTATGCAAAGGCTTTCTCAAAATAGTAACTAGAGGTTGGTGGTCAGTTTCAATCTGGATGGATCAACCATAAATATAATCATGAAACTTCGAACATGCAAACACAATCACCAAAAGCTCTTTCTCAATCTGGGCATACTGCAGTCTGGGTAAGAGTTTTCGATGCATAGGCTCTTGGTCTACCCTCTTGAAGAATGACTGTACCAAGACCAAACTTAGAAGCATCACACGGAATAGTAAATGGTTTGTTAACATCATAGTAGCTGACCGTTGGTGGACTACCAATTTTCTGTTTCAGGACATTGAATACTCTTTGGTGCTGTTCAGACCATGACCAAAGTATATCTTTACATGTCAGGTCTCTTAGCAGTGCTGAAAGTTCGCTTAAATCTAGAATGAACTTGCCTAGATAGTCGACCATTCCAAGAAAACGTTGTAGGGCTTGAACATTGTCTGAAGCTGGCATCTCTAGAATTGCGGTTTGTTTTGAAGGATCTGGTCGTAAGCCTGAACTGGTAAACAAGTGACCAACATAAGTAACTTCTCGTAGCCTGAATTTGTACATCTGAGGATTCAGCTTAAGATTCACTTCACATGCTCTTTCCAGAAATTTCTTGAGGTTTCTGTCATGTTTGACTTCACCATTGCCTCCTACTAGAATATCATCTACTATAATAGCACAGGGATAGCTTGAAAAAATTTGCTCCATTGCATGCTGAAAGACTTCCATGGCAGAATTTATTCCAAATGGCATTCTCAGAAATCTGTATGTTCCAAATGGTGTACCAAAAGTAGTAAACAATGAAGATTTACAGTCAAGCGAAATTTGCCAAAATGAACTCTTTGCATCTAAGACAGAAAAAACTGTGGCATTTGGCATGAGGGCAGCAACCTCTTTCACTGTGCACATTGGATGATGAGGCCTTTTTAATGCTTTGTTCAGATCTCTTGGATGAATACATATTCTGAGCAGAGCCTTTCTTTTGTGCTACTACAATGGAGAATACCCATTCAGCAGGTTCTTCTACTGAAAAAAATTACTCCTAGTTGCACCATTTTGTCTAGCTAGGTTTTGACTGTGTTCTGCATAGCTACTGGAACTTTCCATGCTGGTCTGACAACTGGGCTGACCTCTAGGTCTAACTTCATAGAGTACACAACTAGTAGTTTGCCTAGTTTGTCTGCAAACATATCAGCATACTCAGAAAAAATAGTTTGGGTGAAATTTGAGCTGTTGTCATTCAGGCTTATATGGTGGATTTCTTTATTAAGTGAAAGCAGTCCCATTTTCAATCTGTCTCTGAAGTCTAATAATGACTGCACGCGTCTCTTGATTATGAAAAACTGCAAGTCATAGATGTTCCCAGGAGAATAACATAAAAGCACTACTGAGCCATCGGTTTGAATCTCTTCACCACCATAAGCAACAAGCTTTGTACACTTTGTCAAGTCAAGTTGTTCTGCAGCTTTTACTCTAGCAAACATTTCTGCTGACATATTACACTTTGATCCAGTATCTACTTTAAGCTCTACAGGACTCCCATTAAGCCAAACAGTACAAAAGATCACATTCTTTGCCCACAAATCAACTGTTTCACCAAGGACAGACACACCATCAACATAAAAAGTAGGGTCACATCTTTCTAATTGATCAACTTGCTTCTTGGAATGCCCTCTTTTTATAAAAGAATGTGCCTTATTTGATTTGCAAAATCTTTTGAAATGATTACACTTATTGCAAGAATGGCACTGCTGAGCAAAAGCTAAGCACTTTTCTCTTTTGGGTTCGTGATTTCACCCACAATTATGATGGGTCTATATCACATAGCTGAAGTGTCAAAACTTCGACTATGTAAATATCGAACCCAAAAGTTCGAAAACTGAAAACTCCGAACACTCAGAACAGCGTTTATTTTCCTAGGGAAAAAAATTGCTGTTCCAGTACAAAATGCGGAAACACATGAACACTACATACTGTTTCTAATATGGGGGGCTTCCCCCCACCCCCGAACATGGGGGGCTATGCTCCCCACACCCCCTACTTTAATATACCCAACTCCGAGATCGCTCCACAGTGAAGGAAATAGCAAAGCTGTGGAAACGACCCACCGAATTCTTTCCCTGGGAAATAATTTGATGTTCCACACCTTCGTTATTTTTAGACTTCGAACTTCCCAGTTTGAAGTTTCGGTGTTCGGACATTTGCACGTTCGGACTTATGATATACAACCATTATGACAGTTGACTATGAAGCAGGGTGGGGGCACATGTTTTGACTTTGATAACCCACCCTTATAGTTCATTAAGCATGCTCTGGAATTTGATGGATAGACTTGGGGTTTTCCTGGACTGTTACAGGACCTGTAATAGTTCCCATGTGTTTGGGCCTGATTCTTTTAACCATGTGTTGCATACTATCAACATGAGCTTTGTCACTGTGCCTTCCACTGATGTTCTCATTTGTAAGCATACTTGTATGCCTTTCTGTAAGCTAGTATATATGACAAATCTTAATGGCCTTATTTAACGTCAAATCACTATCACAAAGAAAAATCTTTCTCACTGTGTCATTATTAATACCACACACAAGTCTGTGTTGTATCAACTCATCTCTGAAATCACCAAGTCTGCACATTTTAGCCTTGTTTCTCAAGTCAGTTATATATGCTGCAAAAGATTCACCAGGTTTTTGATTGCTTGTGTAAAATAAGTTCCATTCCATTGTAATATTTGTTTTGGGGTTACTCATTTTTCTAAATTTACATTTTAAGCACTCTGGGTCTTCCCTTGTTTCACCCGGTACCACTATATGATGGTCTGCCCTCTCCCCTGCAAACACAGCAGGTGCATACACAAATGAACACTCTCTTTCAATGGCCTCTGAACTAACTAAATTAAGCAAAATAAATGCCTTTGTATGTGCATCTCTGTCAGAAAAAGCAGCCTGTATGAAAATATCGTATCCCTGCTCAAATACTCTTCAATTTTCTGCAATATCGTTATCAAACACAACCTGTGAGGGTCTGCAAAATCCTTCTGCCATGCCCACAGATTATAGTAAAACACAATGCAAAATGGCCCTTGTAATTAGGTACCTAATCAGAATTGCACTAAATCTGTTACTATTTTATATAGCATATAGTAGTATTTTTCAAGGAGGTACCGTTAAGTTTGTGAAGTGGTGAAGCAGCTTGTAGCCATGTGTTGTACTGTCTGTAGCCTCATGCTTATTGCAGTACGTTTTTAAAAAAATGTCATGAATGTTGTGTTTTCTATGGAAATACTCAATTATGTATTGTTCAGACATGGCTAAGCCAAGATATAATGTCAGTTGTGCTGTATATATATATATATATATATATATATATATATATATATATATATATATATATATATATATATATATATATCTCAACTGTCCTGAATTTTGCTGAATGTCTCTGACTGGGTTTACTCACACATGAGGAACTTTAACATAGTATTGCTTGAATATATTTCATATATTCTTCCCATATGCACACTACAATCTATCTCCATGATATACTCCCAGCACTATCATCATTCCACCCTCTGTCACCCTCCAAATAGCTTCAGTTTCTTCATAAACTATACTACATATCTGTTCTAGTTTTGTACTACATTTGCATCAGAAACGAAAAGGAAGCAGTTCAAATTACATACAAAAAATGTAAATAATGCACCAAATTTTACTACCTTGCCAAAGAGCAAGTGTGTGTGTGTGTGTGTGTGTGTGTGTGTGTGTGTGTGTGTGTGTGTGTGTGTGCGTGAATGTGTGTGTGTGTGTGTGTGTGTGTGTGTGTGTGTGTGTGTGTGTGTGTGTGTGTGTGTGTGTGTGTATGTTTAAGATACCTGTCAACTGTCCACATTTTTGCAGAATGTCTAGATTTTTCCCTCATATTTTTGGTCTCTTACTCATAACATTTGTGGTTTACTGGCAAGTCACTGATGATTGAAGTCACTAAATAATGGCAGACATTTATGTTTCAGACTTTATATCCTTCAGAAACTGCATAGTAAAGTAAAACATGTTATTCTAGCATGTTTCTAATTTTGAAATAGCAATATTTTAAATCTGTCCCTGATTTTGGGCCTTCTTCTATCCCCACATGTTTTTTGGCTTTGTCCAGATTTCTTGCACAAAGAGGTTTGCCGCATGCATATGTGGGCATGTGTGCATATGTGTGTGTGTGTGTGTGTGTGTGTGTGTGTGTGTGTGTGTGTGTGTGTGTGTGTGTGTGTGTGTGTGTGTGTGTGTGTTTGTGTAATCATGTGTGAGACAACTTCTGTGAGGATCATTACAGGGCTCATTTCTCACTTTATATCCATAGTTAATTTTCAAACAGATCCATACCATTCACTAACTTCTCCCCTACACACCAAACAAAAACACTTTAGTCATATTTATACTGCTGCCATGCAAAACATTAACAAAAGCAAAGGTGCACCACTGTAAATCAACAGGGATAACAATTAAGTGTGACCTCAAAATGAAAGGAATGTATTCATTAATTACAAAAATATATTTCATTTAGTAATCAGCAGCAAAAGAAATTGATTGAATCCTAGCAGAACCTATGGTATTCATGATTTCCCAAATGCTTTTCATTATGGTATGGAGGAGGCCGTACAGCCTCATCAGTATCATTGTCATCTGAACTTCCTGCTAAACTCAAATAAGGGGCATCCTAGTAAGGATTTAGAACTGTAGCATCAGAAGTTAAATAAGCAACTTGTACATTACTAATATCACTAGAAAAAATACCCCAGTCCTAAGAATCACCCCAATCCCGAACTGACAGCCTTAGTGGAATGACTTATACAGCATCAAATGTCAGAGGGCATTCCATAGAGAATCACAGCTTCTGCCATTTTTGGCATTTTATTGTTTCTAGTCATCTTTTGAACCGTTATCTTGATTACTGTGTTTTTTTGTTCATTGTCTGTGTGTGAGTCATCTGAAGTAGAGAAACTCGGGGTAGATAGATAACCAGGAGAGGATAGTTGCAGATAGGGTGTTTGTGTGAGGGATACAGTGATACTGTGGCAAAACAACTGCTGCTGGGGGCGGCCAGAATGTTAACACAGGCCCTGGTGTTTGAGACATGCATGCCAAGCAATTCACCTCAAGAGCAAACAAAAGGTGGTAGACTGCACTTCATAAATAATGACTATTAATAACTAGAGTTATAGATTGTTTTACTTCAGAAAAAGCAAATTAATTCACATTCACATATTCTAGCACTGTCTGAAAGCAATGATACCAATATTTTAAAAAATGTCCTTGACTGTCCCTGATTATTTCTGGATTTTTTTTTTCTGATTCTAGAGGTATGCGGATGACAGCTATACACAGAAAGCAGACACCAAAGAAGAGAATTGGGAAGCAGGTAAATACCTCATTCAAACTGAAAAAGTATGAATGAAGTATTTAAAGGCTTCCTGATGCCCTTTTGTTGTGGGTATGAGATTACTTGTTAAATATGCTTAGGAGGTGCTTAACAATGAATTTATGTTGATCCATTGAAGGCAGTTTTGACAAACGCACATAAACTGAAACCAGTTCACCAAAACCGCCTTCAGCAAGCACTGAAACAATTTTTTGCAAAGGGAAAACCCTCCAGCCCCCCACAAGATAAATGCGTTTGGGTGGTATCTGATGAAGGGTTTTTAATAACTCAAAAGTGCTTATCTTGTTTTTAATTTAATAAAGAAAGTTATATTTTTATGATATCAGTAGTGGTGCACACTGCATTATATATATTTTTTTATTTTATATATATATATATATATATATATATATATATATATATATATATATATATATATATATATGAGCAGCCTCCTTATCTGTTTACATGTGTGTGTGTGTCTGTTTATAGGCTGGTCCACAAACCCTTTTTTTAGCTATGTCCTGCTTCCGATGCAAAACTATCAGAGACAGAGAACATATGACAAGGTATCAGCACTGTAATATTGGAACATTGCAGTAAATTAAGTATCAGACATCACCAAGTACAACAGATAAATGATCTGATTTAATGATCATCATAAAGGACAACTGATAATGAAATCAATCAATTTTGGTTTCAATATGTCCAGAAATGTTGTTATATGTAGTCACTGTGGATACTTACCAAGTACTCTGAAAATAATGAATATCACTGTGTTTAGGCTGGTACAGTAACAATAATTTTAAATGCAACACCTGTCCTTAATGTATGATAGACTGATGTTGCAATATTATTTAAACACAAAACATGGCCGTGCAAACAATATGCATAAATAATATGGCGGAATGGAAGAAATGCAGCACATCAGTTTAAAAAGCTAAACATACTAGGGGATTCATAAAGGTTATGACACTATGGGCCGGATTTACGAAAGCTAGCATGGAGTTGTAGAGTAGTGTAAGACATCAAACAGGCAATAGGTCTGCCGTGCGATCCAGGAACAGCCAGCAGGGGTGTGCATGAGATCTGCTAAAATTACTCTTGCACGGACAGCGTCATGGTATGCAAATTACCTCATTTGCTGGTGAAAGCTATGCAAATGAGGTAAATTTGCGATCCAGGAAATACTAACCTGTCCATGGAAGATTAGTGTTATTTGCAGAAATGCACTCTGTTGGTAACGGAGTACCGTTCTGCAAATAGCTAAACGGAGCTATGACGGCTCCAAATAAAGGATGCATACAGTTGAGGAAGCATGCCAATGGCCATATATAAGGCCATTGGCATTTATAAATGTTTAAAAATATAAAAATCTAACTTTTTTCTTTCCCCGATCTCTGATGTTTAAGCATAGCTCAGCACCGCGCAAACGTGTGGCGCTTATAAAAACAAGAAAATAATTTAAAAAAAAGCCAAAAATAGGCATTGTTACTAAAAAGCTTATTTTGCCATTCAGGTGAATGGTGGGCTGAAGACAACATGGCCACTGAGTAGTGGTTGCTAAGGGGGGAAGCTCAGTGTCAGAGATGTAACCATGAATTAGTAGGCAATCCTATGCAAATGAGGATAAGGATAGTGAATCCCAATTTTCCGCAGCATGTGAGCCATGTCCGAAGAGTGTAAGAGTAGGAGTAGGTGAGTAGTAGAGTAGAATATAGGTGACATCATGAGGGGGTGTGTCAGATAGGCTGTAAGCTAATTGGAACACAGTGGCTTATGTTTGCTTTGAGTTGCTCAGGATTGCAAGAGGCGTGTCTACAGTTGTCTTATTTGAAAACCTCAAACAAATGGTGCACAATGTTAAAAGATAGGAAACTCCTTGCAAACATGCACACAGCGTGTGCGCGCGTCTGCGCTTGTTTGCGCGGCGCTTCCCCCCGAGTGGAAACAGAAAGGCAAAAGGAAGGAAAAGAAGTAGTAGGAAGTTAACCAAGGAGAACTAGCAGAGCTGCCAGGTGAAATATATCAGAATCAGCCAATTGCACAGGCAGCAGACTAGCCCAGCCCAGCCCAGCACTTTAAACTCTGCAAACAGCATTCCCCCCTGTTTTTTCCAAAGAACTCTGCAACACTGCAGTATGCAAAGAGGGAAAGCTTAAAAAGCTTAAGTCAGACAAAATGTTAGGGGCTGCTCTTGCTATCATAAACCAACATGTGCAAGGTGCCGAGGGTGGTGATGTTGTAAATGCTGCTGAGCAACCCACAGTGAGGAGATGGAGAAGAGTGTACAGACCCAGGGTAACCTACCAAGGGCTACATGAGCTGGAGATTAGCACTATAGGGTAAACAGAGACCTCCTACAGCAAATTGTTGAGCTGTGCCGGCCACACCTCACACACAGAACCAACAGAGGGGAACCCATCCCAGTGGATACCAAGGTATGTGTTGGCATAAGAATACTAGCTACAGGTACCTTCCAAAGACCAACTGGTGATATGATAGGGATTTCACAGTCATCAGCATCCAGGGTACTCCACCAGTTCCTGGATGCCATGTCAGCACATGTCAGTGACCACGTATATTTCCCCAATTCCCGTGAGGCATTGGCTAGCAATATGCGTCTTTTCCACCAAATAGCAGAATACCCTGAGGTAGTGGGTGCAATAGACTGCACGCACATACGCATCAAAGCACCACCCAGTGAGCGGGGTAGGGTCTACATCAGCCGCAAGGACTTCCCCTCCATCAACTGCCAGGTCGTGTGCAATGCCAGGGCATAATAATGAATGTGTGTGCTGGCTGCCCTGGAAGCTATCACAATTCCCACATCTGGCATCTGACGCAGCTGTACCAGAGATTTGCCAATGGAGACATCCCTGATGGTCACCTAGTGGGGGATGCTGGATACGCACTGGAGCCATGGCTGATGACACCCATCAGAAATGCACACACACCTGAACAAGAACTCCATAATGAGGCACACGCACAAACAAGAAACATAATTGAGCATGTGTTTGGGATGCTCAAGTCACTGTTCCGGTGCCTGGACACCTCATTGGGGCCTTGCAGTACTCACCAACTACACGTACCCAAATTGTTATGGTATGTGCCATGCTACACAATATGATCCTGCAGAAACAGCTGCAGCAGGAACAGCATGGGGCAGAACCAAACAGTGCCCCACCATTGCCAAGGCCTGCACAAGCACAGCGTGACTTGGAGGAGAAACAACCTGAGCCTGCCCCAGTAGGCAGAAGGAGGCATGCCCAGTATGCCCTGGCCTTGGCAAAAAGGCAATACATAGCACATACAGTGACTCAGTAGAAACCCTGGAAATGACACCTCTCTCTGACTCATACATACAGTAAAAGGGATGCCTAACTTGACACTACCTGTTTTCAAACATGTATAGGGAGTGTACTATGTGCATCTGCCATAGGCAGCCCTGCAGAACCACCTGAGGCATGAGTGCCCTATTTTAAGCAATATAAAGCACTGCTAAGCACATTTTACCAGTAGTCAGCATATTTAAATACAATTTAGCGTAGCTGCACACCGCGCTAACCAGCCCAACATTGGGCAACGATGGGCAATGTTGGGCAAAGTCGGGCAAAGTTGAGCAAAGTCAGGTAAACACGCTCACACCTGCTTTACTGTTCCTTAACCAGTCAGGTTTGCCCAGCAGGAAAATAAAAAGCAGTGACTGGGCTCAAACTCAGGATACTGTGCACTACAGTCACAGTATTGAACCACTAAGCCATGACAGCATTTCACTGGCACAGACACAACTTAAGTCACTCACACATACCAGTTGGGGGGGGGTCACATACCTAACAGTCACAGCCAGCAGGACAATTGTAGACAAATGCAAACACAAACAAATGCTGTATCATGCCCTCTGAAGAGGCATATGAGTAACCTCCCCCCAGGCCTATGCAGACAGATAACAGCAGGCCAGGCAGTGTGATGTGGGTTGGGTAGGCTATGAAGTCACAAATTAATATGCATGTAATTGGAAGCTAAGGTCTGTAGTACAGTAGTATGCCTCAAGCCAGTACGATAGGCAACAGTACAGACTGAAATGGAGTACCTGACATAGCAGTGCAGGCCTAGCAAATGTGTATAAGTGTTAGGTGTACCCCTCTTCCTATGTACACCCACAGTAACAATCAGGTGTGCCCCCCTGGGTAGAAATGTACAAATAATAGCTGTCCCCCGTATGTAGAAATGTTGATAAGTCTATGCAAATTGACTCATGGAAGCCCTGCAGGCACAGCATGCTTCTGGTTGATGTACAACACAAAGGTGAGCCCTGAAGTAAAAAACAACTTGATTTTTCACACACATATAGTATATATGCCCATAGTGGGCATGCTCACAGACTTAAATTTAGCAAATTTCAGTCAGCAATATACTGAAAGGTCATACTGGGTATGCTCACACACTTAAACAAACTAACTAAATGTCAGTCAACAACATACTGAAAGGTCTTACTGGGCATGCTCACACACTTAGGCCATGTCTGAGTACAGCAGTGGGCCACACATATCTGGCAGTTGCAGTTCTTACTCCAGACACTTGTCACTATTCACCAATCCTGCCTTGCATACACAGTGATATGAAAACAGACCCATATAATATATTGGACCCCTGTCATAATCAAACTATGTACTACAAGTCTTAAGTTGTTCAAAGAAAGTGAAAATCCAAAGAAGATCAATAAATCTCCGATCGGTATCATCAAGAAACAATGAGCACTCCTAACATTATCCAAGCCATGTTCTGGCAAAAATATTGCCAAAGAGTCCATAGAGAACCATGAAGCTTTCTTTAGCTATGTCATAAATTTCAATGTAAACTCATATATGTTCTGAGTCAGTCAAAGTGTAAATGAATACATGTACATGACTGACATTGCCAACATCTTGTCAGACAGGTTCATACATATTTACCCCCCTCTCACTGACAAAAGGGCCCATTACCATACCTGGAAATTGCAAAAAGCCAGAAATCACATATAATAAGCAAAAAAGAAGCCAATCAGTGCTACTAGTCCACAAATCACTCGAAAAAAGCACTGTTACTGCATATGAATTCGAAGTATGTTTCCTTTATTATACAATCCTTAAAACCAGTTGATTGAGCGCTTTCTTCCCTCTTAAGCAGGGATTTCATCAAAATCTAACTTTTTCCCTCCAAAATTTCCCCTTAAATAGTGGATTAATCACATATACAATGGTTAAACAGCTCTATCCAAACCTAAAAACACGGTGCCTATGGGATGACATGGTGTCCCTGGCTGTGTCATATGTGAACTCCAAAACAAACACACCCTGCACCTGAACAGTCTGTTGAGACTCACCCTCTGTACAGGATATGAAACTGTTGAATGGGTTACAGCAACATTTGGCACACTCCGCAAGTGTTGGTGCACAACAGACCATGGGAACTATTGTCTTATAAGCCTAATAAGCCTGATCTGCAAGGTCAGGAGTCCATCATTATGGAACTCATAAACAGAGCTATTGGGAGCCTACAAACACCCAACCCTACCCATTTTAGTTTGGTCGGGGCAGATCATGGTCCTTAAACTTGCTAGACAGTTTTCAAGGCAGTTACCCAGGACATACATCAATGAAATGAGCTCCACACGGCCTACATAGACCTTGAAAAGCCCTTTTCCAACATTGCACACACATGTCGTATCCACAAAATCAACAACCTGTGCATAAACACGTATGTCATCAGATGGATTGCCAATTGGGGCACAGATAGATCCCACAAGGTAAGAATTGTGGTCTCCCTGTTGGACTGCAAGCTGGTAACAACTGCTGTCCCCCATGGCTCAGTCCTGGGACCCTTCCTGTCTGGTGTATACTTTTCAGAAATACAGTCAAACACATGAGGGCTATGGTTAACAAAGTCTGTGGATGACTGCAAAAAGGTTGTCATAATCGATGTTTGGGACAACAGAGACATCCTTAAAAAGGGTCTCAGTCAGACAGATGTGGTGTCAAAATTATAGCCTCGAGCTACAGTCATACACATACCACATAGGTGCCAACACCCTAAATATGGAGGTAATAATAAGGGATCTATGGACACATGTGGATAGTCATCACTACTTCCAGAAACACATTCACAAAGTGGTTAGAAAATCATGCTATGTGTTCTCACAAATTGCCAAGGTTTTTGCATGTAGGTCAAAGGAGGTTCATCAGTCGTCAGACCCATCAGAGAGTATCACGGCACACTTGCAATGAATCTGACTAGGCACCTTCAGCAACTGGAAAGACCACTGAAGTACCTCAACAAGAGGATTACTGGCCTCAAACAGTTGCCCCATGCAACAAGATTTAAGTTAACTCAATATGTACTCTGTTGCATACTGTCTACTCAGGTGATCTCTGCCCAACAGACAGGTCCATGTCCAATGCAGAACTGATGTACATGCTCTATCTGAAGTAAACCCAAGCTCACTGTGCCACATGCTCTAGGGATATCATAATCACAACAATAAATAGAACATGTTGGAGGGATACATTACTAACTCACAGCCTTCCCTTGCTTTGGAACAGGCTCCCAACCCACATTAAGCTGAGTCCCTCACTGACACTCTTCCAGAGGAGCCTTGATGAGTGTATGTGAAACTGAACTGTCACACCACGGATTACTTCATCAGCTCTACTACACAGAGGCCTAGGGTACTAACCCCATGTGTGGTGATAGCTGCACACTCTGGCCATACTAATATATGCCTTCAGGCAGATAGCCTATTACCTATCTATGTACCTATATATATGTATGGGGAGCACAGTATAATAAGCCAAAGATGGATGGGCAGAGATGTGTGTAAGAGGGTGACCATGACAGGGAGCCATCTGGGACTGTCCCACCCAGCACACATCCCAATGGCACAAAAGACATGTGGTGCACATCTCACCCACTGTATGTAATAGCCACCAGTATCTGTAAGCATTACAGTGTATGTGGTGCATGTGCCTGCTGTACAACATGACTGTACAATGAAGTACACATCTACTATCTGTAGACATGTACCTGTCACATAGGTTCATAGGTATGTAGTAGACTATCTTCATGAAGGCATATATTAGCCTAGGCAAGTTGTGCAGCTTTCAACACCCCATTGGGTAGTCTCCTAAGCCCTAGTTCTAATAGTCAGTACCCTAAGCCCCTTTCTAGTGGGGCTGCTGATTTGATGCCTGGCGTGAATTGTCTGTTTCCCATCCACACATCAAGGTTCCTATTGAAGAGTGTCAGTGAGGGGATCTGGCTAATGTACATTGGAACTCTGTTCCACAGTAAGGCAAGTGTCTGGGATGGTACTCTAGCCCACCAGCATGTTGTATTCATTGTTGTGGTGAGGTTCATATCACTGGAGTGTGTAGTGTGACTCAATTTTGTTATCTGTAGATGGAGCATGTTCAACAGTTATATGTTGGACATGGCTCTGTATGTTAGGCAGAGTGTGCCTCTGAGTAGGCGGTATGCAATGGAGAACAGATTTAGTTTTACCAGTTGTGTTGCATAACACAAATGTTTGAGGCCAGTAATCCTCTTGGTGAGGTACCTCTGTGGTCTCTCCAGCTGCTGGATATGCTTAGTCAAGTACATCCAAAATGGTGCATTGTACTCAATGATGGGTCTGATGACTTAAGAGTAGAGGGCCACCACTACCTCTTTTGATCAATCCTTTGTTGATTAGGTGGGCCACATAGGATTTCCTAATCACTTTGGCAACGTGGTTGTCAATGGAAAGATGAGTATCTACTTGTGTCCCCAGATCCCTTATTACCTTGTCAGTTTTTAGGGGGTAACACTTATGTGGTAGATTGTGGGTACTTTGTTTTCCCCAAAGGAGATTACTATGCATTATTTCACATTGAGCTTGAGGCTATGATTCTGACACCACACATCTGTCTCATAGAGTCCCTTCTGGAGAATATCTGTGTCATCTGGGGAATCTGTTATGGCAAACACTTTACAGTTCCCAGCAAAATTAGTCAACCACAACCCTCCTGTGTTGGCATGTACTTTTGAGATGTCTATACCAAACAAGAGGGACCGCAGGACTGAACCTTGGGGACACCAGTTGTTACCGGTGTAGAGTCTGACATGTAGCTAGCAACTCTTAATTTGTGGGATCTATCTTTGAGCCAGTTTGCAATCCATCTTGTGATGTATGGATTCATGCCCAGGTTGGTGAGTTCATCTATGATACCTGACTGGGGAATGGTGTCAAAGGCCTTAGCGAGGTATAGATAGGCTGTGTGGAGCTCATTTCAACCATCTGTAGCCTGGGTAACAGTCTCAAAGAAATCCACACAGTTCAGGAGGCGTGATCTGCATTTGACGAAGCCAAACTGGGTGTGCTCAACTGTGTGAAGGTTCCCAATGTCTTTATTGTTTACTTCCATTATGATTGGCTCCATTGCCTTGCAGATCAGACTCGTCAGGATCATAGAGCATGAATGCCAAGGGTCTTTTGTGGCCCCACCCCTGTGGAGTGGGAAGAACGTTGCTGTGCAACATTCTATGGGTACATATCCTGTAGAGAAGATGTAGAGAGAGGTGTAGGTATCCTTGATGAATATGGATACATCCCTGCCCTATGTGTTATGATCCAGGTTCTGATGCTGGAAGGTATGGAATGAGTAGTATCCTGGTAGTACTGGTGTGCTCTCCGGAGCCTTGAACTAGGTTTCTGTTACTGCACAGATATCAATATTCTCCATACTGAGAAGTGCCTAAAGTGTGTGCATTTGGAGGCTGAGACTTCTGGCAATGATTAGCATTTAGCTCACTTTGTGGTTATTTGTGTTGGTTACGGGGTTTGGTTTGTCCTGAGTGACCGGTGTTCCACACCTGAAGTCAACACCTCATTGGTCCGATCCGACCATAAGCTAATTACCCTACACATCCACATTCTGCCCCCACCCCCCCATTAAGGAAACCATGTTAAAAAATTTCTCCAAAGCCAACTTCATGCTTCTTAAGACAGAAGTGGTGAACTTCATGACACCCATGCAGATGGACAATACAGTTATGACTACTGAATCCTACACAATTGCACTTTATAAGCACTTACATGCGTGCATGGATCGTGCTATCCCAAACAGAATCAAGACGCTATCCTCCAAGAAAAGGAAGCCAATCTGGTGGTTCCCTGCCATAAACAAACTGTACAACAGAAGGAAGAAACTGTTGCAAAAGAGGGTAAAATCCTATGAGAGAAGGAGCTCCCTGGTCAGCCTCAGTAAGAAGCTGTGATCCCTGATATAATTCTCCAAAGCTAGTTACAAAAATAAAATCACCACTGATTCTAAAGACAACCACCAAGAATTCTATAGCTATGTCAAGAATCTCAATGGCAACACTCAGATCTGCTCTGAGTTACAGCACAATGGCACTAAATATACAGACCCAACTGATATTGCCAGCACCCCGGCAGATAGGTTCAGTGCTAACTTTATCCCCCTCTCACCCATGAAAGAGCCCATCTCTATACCGGAAGAATGCAAAGTTGCTGTCATCACGGCTGCACAGGTAAAAACCACACTCTCCAAAGCCAGGAACACAGCATCCATGGGACCAGACAACATCCCAGGCTGCATTCTACATGAACTACAGAACAAACTGGCACCACACCTAAGTACCATGCTCAGTCATAGCCTCACCTCAGGCTTTGTGCCTGCTGAATGGCGCACAGTGACGGTTATCCCACTACACAAGGGGGGAGCCACCATGGACCCTGGGAACTACCACCCCATTAGCCTGATGAGCCTGGTCTTCAAGGCCATGGAATGTATCATCATGGAACTTATAAACAAAGACATTGGTAATCTCCAAACTCTGGACCACAACCAGTCCGGGTTTGTAAAAGGCAGATCATGTCTCCTAAACCTGATAGACTTCTTTAAAGCAGTCACCAAAGCCATAGACAAGGGTAAGGTGGTTCACACAGCCTATCTAGATCTTGCCAAGGCTTGTGACACCATCCCCCACTCTGGAATTGTAGATAAACTCACTAAACTAGGTATAAATCCCTATTTCACAAGATGGGTTGCCAACTGGCTCACTGACAGAACCCACACTGTGAAAGTAGCAGACTCCAAATCCAGCTTCAGACCAGTGACAAGTGGAGTACCACATGGTTCAGTCCTGTGTCCTGTCCTGTTTGGTATCTACTTCCCTGAAGCACAGGCTAACACAGAAGGACTTTGGCTAATGAAGTTCACAGATGACTGCAAACTAGGAGCCATAATCAAAACTACTAATGATGTGGACATCCTACAAAAGGGCTTCACTGAGACAGATGCCTGGTGTCAAAGCCATGGCCTCAAGCTCAATGCCAGAAGTGCATTGTCATCCCCTTTGGTAAAAACTCTGTACCCATGAACTACAACATAGGCAGTAGAATACTTAACACCAAAAGTGTGATAAGAGACCTTGGGACACAGGTGGACAGTAGTCTCTCCTTTGATAATCACATCGCCACAGTTGTCAGAAAATCCTTCTACATGGCACACCTCATCATAAAAGGTTTCTCATGCAGAAAAAAAGAGGTCATTGTTCCCCTCTACTCATCACTCATTAGATCCATTATAGAGTACAATGCCCCTTTTGGTATGTACCTCACAAGACATCTACAACAACTGGAAAGGCCTTAGAAATATCTCACAAAGAGGATTACCAACTTCAAACACATGCCCTACACAGACCGTCTCAAAACACTCCAGCTTTACTCTGTCGCATATCGTCTACTCAGAGGTGATGTCTGCCTAACATACAAAGCTATGTCAAACACAGAGCTGTTGGACATGCTCCACTTAAAGAAATCCCAATCCCTCCGAGCTACATGCTCTAGGGACCTAAACCTTGTTACCACAATAAACAGAACATGCCGGAGGGATAGATTCCTGTCCCAGAGACTTCCCATACTCTGAAATAAACTACCTATCTATATCAAACAAAGCTCCTCATTAGCACTCTTCAAGAAAAATCTTGATGATTGGATGGGAAATAGGAAATTCACCCTGGGGATCACTTCTGTGTGTCTGCTTGACAATGGCACAGGAAAATAAATTTCTTGGGTGGCAAAAGGGTACCTTTTTGGCTGGGCTTGTATAGACCCCAGGGCCGATAGCCTTGTACCTACCTATGAACCTATGAACCTTTGAGCCTTGCCTAAAAAAGGTAATATGGGGACAGCAGGAGCCTTGGCCAGTATTCAGAAGCATAGGGGCGACAGGGGCAAACCATCTGTAGCAAAGCAACGAGGCTTGTCTATCATGTCATCACAGGCAGACAGAGACTGGATCCCCTTTGAATGACACCAGAAGCTCAGCCAATTGTTGAAGTTTATCGTCTTTCTGTTATATTGCAGTATCATGTAGGTGAAGGTAAGATGCTACTCAAGGTCAGGGTCATACCAGCCTGGGCTACATGATCATAGAGCTACTATATATCTCTTGTCATGTTGTCCTTGGAGGTATGTCTCAGATAATTCACAATGACATGTACAAAGAACACGTCATATATGTACCTGTTCTGGAGTGATGTAAGTGCTTGTGTTATGTGGCGGATCATAGCACCTGACAGACAACTGACAGTAACCTTCCCCTTTTTCCAGCCGAGTGAGTGGAATATCTGTGTGCCTGATTATTAAGTCACCTATTACTAGTGTGTTGGGTATGTTGTTTTGCCTTAGGGCCTGTTGTGAGGCACACTGCTTTGGTGCATTATGTGTTTTCTGGAGTGTGCTTGGAGGTGCATGTTGCTTGCTTGTCTGCTTAGGAGGACACTATCTCTTTTTCAGATTAATATTTGTATTCTCCGTGTATGGTAATGTGTATTTATGTGTGTGTTTTGCTGGTGCTTATATTGTAGGTCTATGTGAGACAGTTGGTGTTGTGGTTGTATGACCCTACTCCTCCTGACTGTATTGTCCAGTATTGGGTTGACAGAGCTTAGCCACCGGTTTGACCCTGTGTGTGCCAGCATGTGGTGCATCAACCCATATATGATATGGTCATGGCCTATGCATACAATAGACTCACAATACACCTAGTATGATAAGCTTGCTGAGGTTAGCAAATGTGAAAAAAACCTTTGGGCAAACTGTCAGCAAGTAATGTCTGTATTGCACCCTGTAACTCCATATTGCTTGCTGAAGTGTAAAGACGTACTTAGTTTGGCTTAAGAACCCCGCACTTGCCAACTGTGTGTATGTGTGTCTGTCTCTCCCTGGGGAGAGAGCAAGCTTTTTGGAGACTACTCACACCCCTTAAAAGTGGTATACTCATCTTTGTCAAGTCTGATGATGTCATCATCCTACAAATATACCTGTGGAAAGGTTAAATCCCAGTAATGTGCATAGTGTGCTGTGTAAATGCATACTGTTGTAGTATCATAATGTAGTTAGGTAGGGGTTTGAATCCTGCACTTGCTGAGTGTGTGTGTCTCCCTGGGGAAGAGCAACCTTTTTGGAGACTACTCACACCCCTTAAAAGTGGTATACTCATCTTTGTCAAGTCTGAAGATGTCACCATCCTACAAATATACTTGTGGAAAGGAGAAATTCCAGTAATGTGTATAGTGTGTCGTGTAAATGCATACTGCTGTAGTATCATAATGTAATTAGGTAGGAGTTTGAATTCTGCACTTGCCGACTGTGAGTGTGTGTGCCTCCCTGGGGAGGAGCAACCTTTTTGGAGACTACTCACACCCCTTAAAAGTGGTAAACTCATCTTTGTCAAGTCTGATGATGTCACCATCCTACAAATATACCTGTGGGAAAAAACCCCAGTTATGTGCATAGCGCGTCATGTAAATGTGTACTGCTATAGTACTATAAGGTAATTAAGTAGGAGTTTGAATCCTGCACTTGCCAGCTGTGTGTGTCTCCTTGAAGAAGAATAACCTTTTTGGTGACTACTCACACCCATTAAAAGTGGTATACTCATCTTTGTCAAGTCTGATGATGTCACCATCCTACAAATATACCTGTGGAAAGGTACAATCCTAGTAATGTGTATACTGTGTTGTGTAAATGCATACTGCTATAATATCATAATGTAGGTAGGTAGGGGTTTGAATCCTGCACTTGTCAACTGTGAGTGCGTGTGTCACCCTGGGGAGGAGCAATCTTTTTGGAGACTACTCACACCCCTTAAAAGTGGTATACTCATCTTTGTCAAGTCTGATGATGTCACCATCCTACAAATATACCTGTGGAAAGAAGAAATCCCAGTAATGTGCATAGCTCATCATGTAAATGTATACTGCTGTAGTATCATAATTTAGTTAGGTAGGGGTTTGAATCCTGCACTTGCCAACTGTGTGAATGTGTCTCTTTCCCAAGGGAGGAGCAACCTTTTTGGAGACTACTCACACCCCTTAAAAGTGGTATACTCATCTTTGTCAAGTCTGATGATGTCACCATCCTACAAATATACCTGTGGAAAAAAGAAATCCCAGCAATGTGTATAGTGTGTTGTGTAAATGTGTACTGCTGTAGTATCATAATGTAGTTAAGTAGGGGTTTGAATCCTGCACTTGCCAAGTGTGTGTGTGTGTCTCTCTGGAGAGGAGCAACCTTTTTGGAGACTACTCACACCCCTTAAAAGTGGTATACTCATCTTTGTCAAGTCTGATGATGTCACCATCCTACAAACATACCTGTGGAAAGATGAAATCCCAGTAATGTGTATAGCATGTTGTGTAAATGCATACTGCTGTAGTATCATAATGTACTTAGGAAGGAGTTTAAGTCTCACTCTTGCTGACTGCGTGTGTGTGTGTTCCAGGTGCATGACACCGTTGGAATTTGTGGAGTGGGTTTTGATTTTTCTAGTGTATGACATATCACAATGACAACTGTATGTGCATTACACATGTAAGGTAGCTGTGGGGCAAAGCCATATACATACATGTGACCTCAATTATTTCATAGGTGGGTACTCTGCTTTCTCCATGAATGCATCTGTTATCTTTGCCAGAGCGTGCCGGCACTTTCCAGACCTTAGGTCACTTCTGTATGCTAGTGACAAGCTTAGCCACTGAAGTGATCCCTGGGCTGTCTTCTGTTTCACATCCACTCATCACGGTTTCTACTAAAGAGTGTAAGTGAGGGTTTATGCTTGAGGTATATTTGAATCCTGTTCCAAAGCAAGCAAAGTCTGGCAAAGATGACTAATCATTATAGGTGTGCAACAACCTCTGTGGATCTGCATGCAAACCCTTTATTGCTTATGTGCTCCACAGAGGGATTTCCAAAACCCTTTGGTAATGTGATTATCAAAGGACAGATGGCTAAACACATGGCTCTATGTATACATTAGTACCTGTTCCACATTTTGGGGGCTACTACCTATGTTGTACTCTGGGGATACTTTGTTTTCTAAAAGTGGATAACTATGCTTTCTTTGGCTTATAGCTTTATAGCATGAGTTTGACACCAGGTATCTGTCTCTATGATACCCTTTTGGAGGATGTGTGTGTCATCTGGAGAATAAAGTATAGCCCACAGTATGCATTTTCATCAGACGTGGGCAGACATATCCCTACTGTGTTTGCTTGTACCTAAGAAAGCTATATGCCAAACAGGAGTGGTCCCAGGACTGAGTGCAGGTGAATACCACTTGTTACTGGCATAGAATTGTATATGGAGGCTGCAAATGTTACTGTGTGTCCTACATCTGTGCGTCAGTTGTCAATCCATCATCTAACAATCGTTTATGGTCAGTCTGTCGAGGTTATGTATAATACCAGAATGTGGGATGGGTATGAATTGCTGGTGAGCTATAGCTTGGCTCTGTGGACCTCCCCTCCCTCACCTACAGCCTTGATAACTGGCTTGAAGTCTACTAGGTATAGGAGCCATGATCTGGCCTTTAGAGAACCTAAGTGGGTATGGTGCAGTATTTGCAGGTTCATAATGTCTCTGTTAATGAGTTCCATAATGCTGTGCTCCATAGCCTTCCCGATAACATTTGTCTGGCTTATAGGGTGAGAGTTTCCAGGATCTGTTGTAGTTCTACCCTTAATCAATTTATGTTAACATTTGCACTGTGTGTGACGAGGGTGGACAGGTTTAGGAATAAGTATATTAGAGGGTCAGCCCAGGTTTGAAGGTTAGTAGACCAAGCCAGATAGGCAGGATTAAGCTGGTTTGTACATGTGCTGAGGAGGGATGCAGAGCATATTGTGAAATAGATGCTAAGGATGAAGCCATCAGGTAACAGGAAAAGAGGAATGCCTAAGATGAGGTTTATGGCTGTGGTGAGAGAGGACATGCAGGTGGATGGTGTGACAGCACAAGATGCAGAGGGCAGGAAGAAATGGAAACAGATGATCTACTGTGGCGACCTCTAATGGGTGCATCAGAAAGGGGAAGAAGAAGAAGACGTAGCTCAACCCTTGTGGACTGTGAACACCATTACCGTGCGTCATTCCACAAGTATGTAACCTGTATAGAGGCTGCATCTGGACAGAGTGTTTAGGTGAGTGGTGACTTCATATGTCAGCTTGTGTATGACACAGCCAGGGACACTGTCCAGTACCATTGTCACTGTGGTTTGGACTTTGGTAAAGAGATGTTTTAACTAGACTGTCTGTGAATCATCAGGATTTACATTCTTCAGGTCTGGAAATGTGGCCGTTGTGTAATGACAGGGTGGTGAAATCCGCATTCAAACTGTCTGACAAGAAATTGGTAATGTCAGTCAAATAAGTGTACTTTGTGACCATTTACATTAACTGTAACCCGATCTGAGATTTCCCCTGTAAATTATACACAACACTAAAGAAAGCTTTAGTGTTGTCTTTGGAATCCTTGCCATTTTGTATTTTGAAGCTTGCCTTGTATGTTTATTGAGGGATTGTATTTTCCCAATGATACTGACCAGAGAGGTTATCCCTTCTTGGTATGTAACTCTTTTTTGGTACAACTTCACACCTTCTATTATATATTTAGTTTATGGCAGGGGTCCATGAGACTAATGCACTTTTACTGTATAAGTGAGAATTTCTTGTATTTGTGATAGCACGGTCCATGCAACCTTGTAAGTGAACAGTGTGCATTACTAAAGGATTATGCAGCTGAGACAGTGTTAACCTTAGTAATACAAACCAATGACAGATAGCAACAACAGCATCACCCACAGCACAGTGTCAACCCATCTCATACACACACATGTGTACTCAAGTTCCAAAATGTGTGTAGTACAATGCATACTGGCCACCAATAGAAACTATGGAGTGTTAACACTGGCCAATACAGGGCATGTCACCCTGTCCATGTGTCCAATATGCATGTACATGCAGACAGTGCACCCCCACCATGTTCACAAATGGACACCTGCAAACATGTGTTGCACACACCCCACACTTACTGTTCACTGTATAATGCATGCTGACACAACTACACACAACAGCCAAGTGGCACATGGGTAAAAAAACACAATTTGAATAAACACTGGTGAAAACAATACAAAATTGCTAATTACAGCTTTAATGCATCATGCCTGCTCAGCTACACCTTCAAGGATATTATTACACTTTACTGCTGACAACATGCTACACATCCAACTATTGCTATACTTTATTAAAGTCACCCTGTGCATCAGCACCATTTTAGCCTTTTCTTGCATCAATGTTACAGATGACAGGAGGTGGCACAGGTTTCATCATATGCCCAGGGTGTGTTGTTGGTTTGCCAGAGGCCTACACTGAGCCATACAATCGACATGTGTGTATGTGTGAGTGTGTGTGTGAGGGCCATGAGTACTGTTATGGGCCAATGTTGATGTAATGTGTGCGGGTATGTGTTTGCCCTAGATTTCTGGTTTATGTGTGTGTGTCTGCATGCACACAGTTCCACCATATGGCTGCCATATACGGGAATTTGTGAGACAGCTACAGACTGTACCTGGCAGGCTTTACAGATCACCGTCTCTGGCCATGGATATGGAACCTGTGCCTGGCATGGGTGCTACAGACAGTATCAGTTACTAATCCAGATTGGGTACTATCCGAAGAGGTTGACATATGTCTACTGGATCCAGGTCCCTGCTGGGACTGGCCAGAGCCACGTGCACATGGTCTGCTAGGATGGTGTATGGACAGCTCCCCCAACATTGCTGGGACTGGTACTGGCATACAGAAGCGGCTGTGACTTGCTGGACATCCATGGTGACCTCCAGCTGCTGATGTTGCTGGCATACATCCACATCCACGTCTCAACCATCCCGCACTGTCCTGACACATGGACATGACATTGTGGAGGACATCCAATGTCTCACCCCAATGTCTATCAATGACCTCAGTGTAGTTACATATGGCACCTGCTAGGTCATGGATACTGTCATTTATAGAGGTGTAATGAGCCCTCTGTGCCCTTAGCCCCTGTCTGGTGTACCGCTGCATGCATGGCTGTGCCTCTATGAAAGCCTGGAACATGCGTGTGGTAGAAAGAGGTGTGGCACATCTGCCAGGGGCATGATGACCAGCAGTGCTCTGACGAGAACCCCTGGGCTCTGCCTATGTGGTACCTTTCAAGACATCTGGCTATGGCTGCTGTGTCCTGATACATGTGCCATAGATACCACACTGTCCTGGCCAGTGCCAACCGTGCACTGTCCCTCAGCTAAGGGCAATGGTGATGGTGGATGTACAGGCAGTATGACTGTGTGCATGGATGGGGTGGAGACTTGTGTACTGTCAACTGGTGGCCCAACAACAGACCCTGACAAACCTGCCTGTGCCTCAACACACCTATCCTCATCATCACTGTCTGTCTCAGTGACATCAGGTTCCCTGCTGTACTGAACCAGCCCCACCTCAGCACCTGTGAGAGGAAAACAGGAAACACACTTTAAGACCTGAACATGACTTCAGACTACATGCACACATGTACACGTACACACGTGCACACATGCGCACATGCACACGTGCACACACACAAAACTACACTCCTCCCTAAAGCAGGCACACACAACACCAGCAATCACAGAACATACACAATAGCAGGTGATGGTGGGGTACAGTATCACAAGCAAAACAGTCATATCACACATGTCAGCATGCAGGACATGTGTTGCTCAACAGCATGCAGTTCAAGTGTAGTCAGTCCTTGTTACTAACAGTATACATGATTTTGATGCATGTGTTTTGTTATTAGGTGATGGCCCTCCCCCTGGAACACAATACGTACATGGACACAACATTGCTGTGCAGGTATTCATAACCCTGTAATGTACTGTGCACCATAACTCACAGGTGTACATACCACTGCTGGATGTGTATCTGTGTGTCAGATAGGTATCTAATGCTGATTACAGCCTCTGTGTCTTTAGCAAATAATTGTGGACACATTTTTAGCACATGCATGATGAGTAGTCACACAACATCATCAGTGGCGCATGGATAATTGATGGAATACCATTCGGCCACATACCCAATGTACGGTACTTATGGTGAGTGTAGATCATATTGTGGACATGCCAGTCTCATCCATGACATGGCATGCTAAAACACAACTGCATATTTAAACACTACACATACCCAATATATGTCATATGACCTAGCCACTCAATAGCATCACAAGACATATATGTGTCAGTTGTGCAAATGGTGATTGGTATGCATACTGTTTACAGGTGCATATGTGTGCACACACGCATCATTATGGTGTGTAGCAATGACAGCTATGTGTAGTACTGTGGTTACAATAACTGGATGGGGTATAGTACCGTAGGCCATCATCATGAAGCATCAGGTGGTCACTCAAGGCTACAAATGTTTCACAAACCAGCACTAATCATGCTGTGACAGAACTGTACTACCCTGGCTAAATTCACCATTTCACAACCAGTTGTTACGTGAGTTTGTAAGGAGGCCAAAAAGGAGCATTCCCTGACATGAATGTGTAGTGTGTTGCAGAGTGTTTAAATGCCCCAGGATAGGCCTCTACCCCTCAGGTATATTATGTGTAATGTGTGGATGAAATTTTGGATACTGGACTGTGTCTTTACAGATGGTTTGGCAATCCTTTATGTGTAGCATGTTAAAATGCTCTGTGTATGACATAGATGTGTATGTTATGTGCATGTTGAGTATCAACTGTGCCTGTCCAATGGTCACTACAGTCTAGCCACATTTGTTTGAGATGGTCTGGGTATTGCATGTGTTTGAGGCAGCTAATCACATTAGTGAGATGTGTGTGCTCTTACACCAAACAAGCACAGCATGCATTATGGGTAGGTGAGTTACATGTGTACATGGCCTACACCTTAACTATGACATGCACTTTTTATTTACAATAACAAATGTAGAACACACTCACCAGCATCTGTCCGCTGCCTTGATGTCAACCCAGAGGGACCTACATAGAGATGAGACACTTTGTCAGTGGCCACAACTGTGGCATTGCTACTGTGTGTTTGCAATCTTGCAGTACAACAACAGTTTACATTCACAGGGCTACAGATTATGTTCCAAATTATCAGTATTGCACAACAGGCACCACATATTTGAATGACACACTCCACATCTCACATATGCATGATCTACCAATACAGATAACAGTAGTCTACAGATATGCCATGTTACCTGCATGCTCCATGTGTGCTTGCTAAGTGGCTCCAACCTCCATCATGGTGTATGTCTGCTGCTGTTGTTGTTGGGCAGGTGTCACCAGGCTCAGGAGCAGCTCCTCCACCCTGGTGAGGGGGGGATGGATATTAACACCACCTGCTGTTGCAAGCTGTTGTCTCCGCACATCAGTGGCAGGCTGATGGACATGTCTGAGGAGATCACTGCAGTGGTGGCATACCTGCTCATATGTCTGCTTATGCAGGCCTACCTCATTGACCCTGCAGACATCTTGCCTCATTGCAGTATGCTCCTGCTGCTCCTGGCTGGTTCGTAAGAACATGAGACGATAGTGCTGAATCATACTGCTAGTAATGATATCATCTTCAGCACTACTGTAACTGGGGTTCTTGTGATGAGCCATGATCCCTGGAAGACATAAATACAAAAATATGTCTAAGCAAGTCATATGGCACATTTAACATTATACAGTACAGATATCACTGAACTGCCATATATAGCAAACTATAAGCTAACTGAGAGTGAAACACTGTAACTGCCACTTATCACTGCTCACCCCACAGCTGCTTGAAAGTGCCTTGCTTACTTTCTATCTATTGAGCCATGTTCTACACAGCAACAAAATAAAATCACTATATAAGACTATACAAGAGTACCTGGCACACTGTATGCAACACAATGCACCACCAAGCCAAAGCAGATATACATCAAGCTGATGTGTAAAGAAATATATCACCCATCACAATCAGTGTAAGGTCCAGTAAATGTATTACTATTATACCACACAACTTGTTAATGCCAAACCCATGGCCAAAATTTGTGGACAATTGGGAATATAGGTCACATACTGCTGTAGTACACTATGAATGTTGCTAGATACGCAGTTATATGTTTTACCACACATATGTCAAAGGACATGTTACAGACATACACACACACACACATCAAATATAATTACAGGACACAAAGGTATGACAACCCAGATAAGCTTTCAGTGTGTACTATACAGTAATGTGTGTCAGTACTTACACAACCTTAATCTTGAGAAACGTAATCTGTGATGAATACAGGGACCACACAAAACAGTGGATGCAAGCAATGTGTACATACACCATACTTTGCTGTACAGGCCCAGAACTTCAAGTAGTACTACAGTACACACAGGATTTCCATTCAACATCGGTACCAATCAATAATCATAGATGTAGTGCTTTAGACTCCAATGACACACCCTAGTTAAAACCAAGGGACTTAATCACACTGTATGCAATAGCACGTGTTCTCCTTGCAACAGAATAAACAGCTTTTGCTAGGATCAAAGCAAGGAACCATAATACCATAACATAAACAGTTTCCCACTAAGCTATCACACAGATACATATCTTTTACGTATTCACAAACATATTGACGATCACAGTCAGTCAACAGTACAGAGAATCTATTGCAATAAGTAGATGTAGGTGTGTATGAGTGTATATATATATATATATATATATATATATATATATATATATATATACACACACACACACACACACACACACACACACACACACACACACACACACGCACATATCCATTTGTCTGCATATACATATATATGTAGGCACATATACATTTCACCTTCCATAGTGAGAATACCAATTATACAAAGGATGTAAGGTCTACAGTAATGTAATAAAATCGCACAGTCTGGGGATAAATGCATTGAAGGTGTTCATAGCCCAGGTAGCTTTAGCAGGCCTTACTGGCTTCAACACTGCAAACTGAACAAACCACCCACAGTGTTTAACTACCACATGTCATATACCAGCACTGTATGCTGTCTTGTTTGTCACACACTAAAACCTACATACAAATATGCACATACTAACCTTCACTAACATATATATCTCCCCCCTCCACAAACAGTTGCAATATGTCCCCTGCTCTATGCACATATATAGATGTGAGTATATATGACACATATATATTTCTCAGTATGTGTGCGGCATACACACACAAGGTCCACACTGTTGTAAGTCCCTGGACCTCACAGCTGAACTTTTGGGCCTTGCTGCAACACAAACAGGTGTCACATATGAACACACACTAACATTAGGGGGGGTATATATGGCAACAGATGCTAGATAAACATACTAGATGGCTACAGAATTGCCAATCCTAAGCTACACTTTAATATGACTATCATGTATGTGTTGTTCTGTCACACCCATGTTTATATAATGTTAGCGCTAATCCCCCCAACAGCCATTGGCCACACTACTGTACAGAGCACAGATAACATGGATCAGATCTTTGACATTTAATGCTGAGCTACACATTTCACAGGTATGTCCCACTGCCCAGAGGTACACACAGTATTGTCCATAGCAGTAGTTAAGTAGAACATCTGTGCATAAAGAAGTACTGCTGCCACATATGAATGGTTCACATTATGTAGACCATTCTTCAATAACATCTACTACATGCCAGTAAATACATATGTGTCACATATCTTTCCTTTGTGTGATTTGGTAATATTTCTTTTTCCTTTTCTCTGTCTCTCTCTCTCTCTCTGTCTCTCTCTCTCTCTCTCTGTCAGTCGATGCAAAGGAGTGATTGAGTTTGTTGGCAGAGATTGCAGCCTGCTTTTGTAGGAATTTGCACATGAGCATGTGATGGCCTCTGCACCAATTAGTCGCCACCATTTGCTAATTGCATGCAGCCTGCTGTGTAGTAATTGCAGTAATCACTGTCATAGCAACCTAGTACTATAAATTGCTGACTCATGTAGGTGTGGCCCTTTCAGCTTTCCAAGATTATCCTTGTTTGCTGTGGATATCTTTGTTTAAGACAGAAGGTTGGTATAGTTCTTATATCAGAAGCCAGGGGTGTAGCCAGAGATTTACATTTTGCACTCAGACCTAATGTTGCTGCTTCCAGTATCCACTTGTCAGTGTAGAAATGTACTCACCCCTCAAAATGCTACCCCAAGATACATGGAAAGATGTACTTTCTTTTCAACTGTTACAATTAACTGCCATAGAAAGCTAGTTATTGAGATGTATTCCTTTGGCACAAGAATTGTTTGTGAACTGCTATACTGTGAATATTCATTTACACAGTTCTAAACAGTTTGTGCTTTTTTAGTGCTGATATTAGCCCAAGCTGTTCAGAAAAACTGGACACATTTCAGTACTGTGAGTATGCTTACCTACATCCTTGGTAGACCCTGCACATACAGGTATATTCTACATTTGGGTAGGGTTGCAGAAGTACAGAAAACGTAAGTAGTATTGTGTGGATTTTATATTGCTGGACTTACAGGTTTGTTGTACACATGTTAGTTTATCAAGGCAAGTAGTCTGTCTGCGTAACTCCCAACTGTGGACCTATCCACATGATAGCCAGAGAATAGCCTGTTATCTTTTGTCTGTGCACCACACAGGTCTTTTCAGCAGTAGAACAATGGCATTCTTACAGTTGGTTGCTACCAGTACATGTCTACATCCATTTGTATTTCATTGTTGTATTCCTACATAAGGATATGCTTCCGAAACTCCATCCAAAGCTATTTGCCCAGTGTGTAACAGCAGAAAGATGGATATGCCTCTGTGTTTCTGCCTCTGCCAGACCTCTCAACCAATCAGGTACATACTTGAACAGACTCAGGGAAAAGTCAAGAAAAAGTCAGGGACAATCAGGGACACCTTTAAAATATTAGTGCCATTAAGTTGAGACACTGAGAGAATCAGAGCATATGAATTAATACATCTTTTCTGAAGTAAAAGAAGTGTCTAACTCTTAATTATTGTCATTATTCATTAAGTGTAATTCACCACCTTTTTTCCCAAAGTCAGTAGTTTTCGGAGGGATTCAGAGGGACAGAGCTAAAATTTGTGTCAAAATCAGGGACATCCCTGAAAATTAGAGACAGTCGGGAGGTATGGCCTCTACCCTAAACAGATATGCCAGTGTTTGTCCTGCTGTGATACTGTGTGGGGTTGTAAAGTGATGGTGTAACATTATTTCCTGCTAGAATGGCTGCTTCTCTTATCACAGTCATGTAATGTAATCCCACAACAACTGTTGGTCAACATCCACAGAACAAGTTGTGTGGTATGGTATTCCTTTTTTTCCTTTACATTCACTCATTCTGATGCATGATATAATTATTCAAGCACCAACTTGATGTATACCTACCGTGGCTTAGAGGTACTTCATGTTGTGTAGTGTGTGCAAGGTCTGGGGTACGAGACTTACAGAGGTGTTTTATTTTGCTCCTGAGCAGAACAAGGGCCCTCACATACCAGAGTGACTAAGGCACTTTTAAGCAGTTGTAAGTGGGGTGTGCATGGGTTTGCACAATGCTGCGCATTGCTTAGCTAAGCGCAAACAAGTGCAAACCCGCGCAAACCCATTAACTGCTGCTTAATAGTGCTTACTCCTACTCACCCACATGCTCATTTCTTTGAAAGAAAAGAAAAATGGGGAGATAGGAAAGTGGTGAAAAAGGGGCACAAAGAGGGAAAGACAGTATGGAAAAAAGCTCGGGATGTGCAGGACGGGTGAAGGGAAGGTCCATAGCTGCCCATTTCTTCAACAACAACAGCTGTGCATTTGCAATAAATTTGGAGGTAGACATGAAACCTTCAACCCCTGAGAGAGGGGTGAGGACAACAAAGTATGTTGTAATGCCAATTAAATAACATTTCATGTGTCCAGTGGACATGTGTGCAAAATGGGCAGCTATGTATGGGGCGTAATTTTTTTTTTTGGGGAGCAGATTGCCCTTTTTTTTTCAGGTGAGAGTGGAATGTGGAGTAGGGGAAGTAGATATATTTGGGGAGGTAGGTTGGTGAGGTAAACAGACAAGACAAACAAGACGCATACAGGGGCGGTATATGACACATGTGGTGGGTGAACACCTTTGACAGGGAGGGATGTTTGGAAATCGCAAGCCCATGAGCCCCCAGATGGAAACAGTGGAACTGAGGTCCCCACCCATTGGCAGTCACCACTGCACCTTCACGGCCTAGAGGGTGGCTGTGCTGGGGGCTGTGTAAGAGGGGCAGGCTGACCCGGGAGTTGTGCCACTCGGGCCTCAAGCTGGCATAGAGGTTCTGCAACAAAATGTTCAATCTCTCTACACACCATAGCCCGGACCATTCGAAGGGTGACAGGTGCCCCTCCTCCACCCACGCTTGCATAGGGGGGTCAAGTCCCATCCCCTGCAGCGCTTCCACCTGAAGGTGGCACAGGGCCAATGGAGGAGGAGGTCCCAGGCTGGGCACCAGATCTGCTGGTGCCAGGTGCCATGGCCAGCTGAGGTGGGACAGGTGGGTCCGCTGGGACCGGACTTCCCATACGAACTATGTTTTGGAGAGTTTAATAAAGATATGGGTTAGTAACAGTCAACAGCATTGTCAATTAGTTATAACAGCATGCAGAAGTATTCCCATTAACCCAACACACCAGATTTTCAACAGTTGAAAAGCAAGCATGACACATGCATATATAGAACAATAGTGGACATTACAACAGCATGCAGGTTAAATTGATGGCAACAGGCCACCAATATTGTGGTATTTTAACAGGGCACATGCATAGAAATAAATGCAAATATTACCAATCGGACATATGTCCCAACAAATGTTTTGAGATTAGACATACCGTTTGAGGTGTGGAATTGCATGTTTTATGCACATACAGTAGGGTGGAAAAAGATAGCTCAATTAACAACTTATATATCCTTCTTGTTTTCACTACATTCCTATTAACTGCAGTTATATGTCCCTTACATGTATTATTACACTACCCAATGTCCTTATATTGTGCAATTAGATTTTGCTAGATCATTATATACATGAGCTGTATCCTACATACAAACTGTCCAAGATGCAGATGTTACTGCAACATATTTTGAGAGTTGCTCACACACACACTACTGCTAAGATGGTACACTGACAGCTCTACTTTCATATAATTATCTAGATATGTTCAGGTGAATGTATCAGTTGTATGTTAACAGCTCCCTACATTTCTGGCAGCACATTGACATTTCTGGGGAACACAATACCGAGCTACTTATGTGCCAGATTAACCTGTACATGCTGGCCATGAACCAACAGTCGAGGGCTGTACATATGCATACAAGCTACTGACACTCCCTTCATCCACGTTATATGGGCCTACCCAAGTGTGGGTTGACACTGCTTAATACAACACTACTATTTGGAGAATGCAACAGTACAAAAACATATCAAAGAAAATGACACAGACGCACTCCATGAATCATACATTTATTAAAGGATTATTACACCTTTATTTATTGG
>NC_056735.1:651265862-651363362 GCF_019279795.1 Protopterus annectens | reverse complement strand
TGCTAGAAAACTGAAAATTACATTCTCTCACCAGATCTGCAGTCATTCCAAAAAAAAAAAAACTAGTGGTCTTAAAAGTTCATTGATGAGCTCAGTCATAATAATTCCCAAAAATCATGAAAAGACATTAGACATGTTAAACTTTTAATTACACAGTCGTTATAGGAATCAAGATGACAAAGCCTTTCACTAATTAAAAGCAATAATGCAGAGCACTTTAAAACATCATAAGCATCCATGGTGCTGTATTTACAAATATTTACATTAGAGGAGTATGCAGTTAGAACTTGTCTGATCAAAGACTGCTGGAACAGGGCTCAGTTTTTAGCTTTTTATTGGTTAATTGGTAAATTTGTTTAAATCAGTTTGCTCATTTGCTACTGTTATATTTAAAAAAAATATTTATGTATATATACACTTTACGCATCGCCGCTTAGCTAGGGTTAAACTATTCCCGGCGCAATAAAGTCTGTTCTTCAAATTTTCCCTTAGAACTAGCCAGTTTTTTAGTTTTAGCACTCATATCTGTTTGTTGGAGCTCAGCACTTGTTCAGAACTCGTTGTAAGCACAAAATAAGCTACAAATTACTACAGCACTCAACTTTCCTCATTTGTCTAGAGCAAAACAGTTTTTAGTACTTAATAAATAAGCACCTATCCAGGCATGTCGAAGGGTCAGCTCCCGGTGTTTTCTCCTGTCTACCTGATTAATCTGGGCATCTTGGGGCAATGCTGCAATTGCCTCATGTACACAGACAACCCTCTCCTCCTACCACTCAACACTACAACCTGTGAGAGATGAACTTATACAGCCAAACTGGAAGCAAAGCTCTCTTCACCCAAGACTGGACTAGACAGTCAAGAGAAGAAGGTAAACACTTGCACCACACCACACTCATCACATAGTCCCTCAAAACCTACACTACCAAAACACACACATAGCAACACAAAACATACACCTACATTCACGGAGGCTCTCAATAAAAATTTGCTCAAGCAACAGAGACCACCAGACCAGAAACACAAGCAACCTTCACCCCCCAACACAACCCAAATGACACATAAGCCACAAACTCAGTGTGCCACTCAACCACAGCCCATAAGGCATAACAACGTACCCAACACTCTAGTCATAGGTGACTCTATAGTCAGGCACACTGATGTTCTACTCACCAGGCTAAACAATGACAAAGTTACTGTCAGCTGCCTGTCGGGTGCCAGGATCTGCCACATAACGCACGCACTCAGGTCACTCCACAACAAGTACAAATATAACTCTGTCATTGTCCATGTTGGTGTGAATGACCTGAGATGTACCTCCCTGGACTACATGAAAAGAGACATGGAGGAGCTCTCCGATCTTGTAGGCCAGGCAGGTATGACCCTAGCCCTGAGTAGCATCCTGCCATCACCCAGAATGATACCACTGTACAAGGACAAAATGATTGACTTCAACAATTGGCTAAGCTTCTTGTCATTCTATGGGGATCCAGTATCTGTCTGCCTGGGATGACATGATCGGCAGACCACGATGCTTTGCCAGAGATTGCCTGCACCTGTTACCCTGGGGATTCCAGATACTGGTTAAGGCTCTTACCACCCCTATAGTGCCTTTTTTAGGCAAGGTTCAAATGACAAATTCACCACCGTAACAGGTACAAGCAAGCAAAATCTGAGGGTAATGCTACTCAATGCTAGAAGTCTAAACTTCAAAATGCATTCACTCGAGGCACTCCTTAAAATGGAGAAAATCGACATCTGTGCAGTGACAGAGACCTGGTTCAAGGCTCCAGAGAGCACCCTTGCATTACCAGGCTATAATTCATACCATACCTTGCAGCCACCTAACCTGGACCGAAACACTAAAGGCAGAGGCGTGTCCATATTCATTAAGGATATCCACACCTCCAGGCTAGTTGCTCAGCATAATGCATCCAAGATTATCCAAGTGCAACTAACTCTGGGCAAGACCGCAATCCAAATTGTAACTTGCTACAGATACCCCACCATGACCTAGGATTCCCCTTCCTCATTTCTTGATACACTGGGAAATATTAGGGTACAACCCAACACCCTAATAATGGGCGATTTTAACTACCCTGCTATTAACTTTAAAAAATACTCATATACCAACTCTTTTGCTCAACGTTTTATGGAATTCATAACTTACAACGCCTTGGATCAACTTATCCACAGCACCACCAGGGACAGCAATATCCTAGACCTGGTCATTACCAACATGGGCAACTAGTGTTCCACATCAGAGGTCAATTCCTCATTGGTCAAATCCGACCACAACCTAATCAGCCTAGACATCCACATACCGCCCCTGCCCCCAATTAGGGAAATCACCATAAAAAATTTCCCCAAAGCCAACTTCACGCTTCGTAAGACAGAAGTGGCAAACTTCACGATACCCATGCAGATGGACAATAGAGGTACGACTGCTGAATCCTACACAAATGCACTTTATAAGCACTTATACAAGTGCATGGATTGTGCCATCCCTAACAGAACCAAGATGCTATCCTCCAAAAAAAGGAAGCCAATCTGGTGGTCCCCTGCCATAAACAAACTCTACAATAGAAGAAAGAAACTGTTGCAGAAAAGAGTAAAATCCCATGATTGGGGGAACTCCCTGGTCAGCCTCAGTAAGAAGCTGAGATCCCTCATAAAATCCTGCAAAGCTAGTTACGAAAACAAAATTACCACTGATTCTAAAGACAACCACAAAGCATTCTATAGCTATGTCAAGAATCTCAATGGCAGCACTCAGATTTGCTCTGAGTTACAGTACAATGGCACTAAATATACAGAACCAACTGATATTGCCAACATCCTGGCATATAGGTTCAGTGCTAACTTTACCCCCCTCCCACCCCCTAAAGGGCCCATCTCTATACTGAAGAATGCAAAGTTCCTGTAATCATGGCTGCACAGGAAAAAAAAAACACTCTTTCAAAGCCAGGAACACAGCATCCTTAGGCTTTGTGTCCACTGAATGGCGCAAAGTGACAGTTAACCCACTCCACAAAGGGGGGGTCACCAGAGACCCCGGGAACTACTGCCCCATTAGCCTAACAAGCCTGGTCTGCAAGGCCATGGAATGTATCATCATGGAACTTATAAACAAAGACATTGGTAATCTCCAAACTCTGGACCACACCCAGTTTGGGTTTGTATAAGGCAGAGCATGTCTCCTGAACCAGACTTCTTTGAAGCAGTCACTAAAGCCGTAGACAAGGGTAAGGTGGTTCACACAGCCTATCTAGATCTTGCCGAGGCTTTTGACACCATCCCCCACTCTGGAATTATAGATAAACTCACTAAACTAGGTACAAATTCCTATGTCACAAGATGGGTTGCCAACTGGATCACTGACAGACCCCACACTGTGAAAGTAGCAGACTCCAAATCTGACTTCAGACCAGTGACAAGTGGAGTAGCACAGTGTTCAGTACTAGGTCCGCTCCTGTTTGGTATCTACTTTTCTGAAGTACAGGCTAACACAGAAGGTCTTTGGCTAATTAAGTTCGCAGATGATTGCAAACTAGGAGCCATAATTGAAACTCCTAATGATGTGGACATCCTACAAAAGGGCCTCACTGAGACAGATGCCTGGTGTCAAAGCCATGGCCTCAAGCTCAATGCCAAAAAGTGCATTGTCATCCCCTTTGGTAAAAGCTCTGTACCCATGAGCTACCACATAGGTGATAGTCTACTTAACACCAAAAGTGTGATAAGAGACCTTGGGACACAGGTCGACAGTAGTCTCTCCTTTGATAATCACATTGCCACAGTAGTCAGGAAATCCTTCTACGTGGCACACCTCATCACAAAAGGTTTCTCATCCAGGAAAAAAGAGGTCATTCTTCCCCTCTACTCATCAATCATTAGACCCATTATAGAGTACAGCACCCCTTTTGGTATGTACCTCACAAGACATCTACAACAACTGGAAATGCTATAGAAATACCTCACAAAGAGGATTACCGACCTCAAACAGATGCCCTATGCAGACCGTCTCAAAAAACTCCAACTTTACTCCGTCGCATATCGGGTACTCAGAGGCGATCTCTGCCTAACATACAAAGCTATGTCAAACCTGGAGCTGTTGGACATGCTCCACTTAAAGAAATCACAATCCCTCCAAGCTACACACTCTAGGGACCTAAACCTTGGCACTACAATAAACAGAACATGCTGGAGTGATAGATTCTTGTCCCAGAGACTTCCCATACTCTAGAACAAACTACCTATCTATATCAAACAAAGCTCCTCATTAGCACTCATCAAGAAAAATCTTGATGATTGGATGAGAAATAGGAAATTCACCCCGGGGATCACCTCTGTGGCTCTGCTCGACAGGGCCACAGGAAACTCATTTTCTTGGGTGGCAAAAGCCAGGGTACCTTTTTGGCTTGGCTTGTATGGGCCCTAGGGCTGATAGCCTAGTACCTACCTATGAACCTATGAAGATAAACCAGACATGACTAGGCCATAGTAACAAAGGAGCATCCATGCTCATTTCTTGCTTCCATGCAAGATGAAATCATGATGTAGGAGCCCATTCCAAGAATTAAACAAAATGCCCACTTTGTACAATTTGTCCTTCATATCTGTACTAGTGCATGTCTTATTATAGATACCCTGTCTGCTACAAGCCTACACCATTAACATGCTCCTGAAGTATCAAAATTATTCAAGGATATTTTGAGCACATTGCATATTGTTCTATGTCAGCCTGTTTTGTAATTACATTTAGGAAAAATATACAAAATACATTCCAAAGTGTCAGGTAAATATTACATTTCACATGAAAATAATATGACATTTAATGTATTATAACAAATCACAGGATAACCTAGCTAATTGTTGATAAATCTTTGTGAGAGATTATCAGTGGAGGACATTCTAATTGTATGTCTAAACCTTCGATAGTGGTGCAATTCACCTAACCAGGTTTACTACCAAAATTTGTGTCCTGACATTTAAAGAACTAGGTCTGCTCAATGTTGGGAGCATTTCCCTTGGACCTTTACCCCAGCTTTACTCATTATTCTGCCAGGCACAAAACATAAAGTCACTTGGGCAGATTCCATATTTCCACAGCACTGTTGATATCTCTCATTTTGTTTCTTTAGACCATTAAGTATCACTACTTAGTATTGCCTCACTAGGTAAAATACAATTCCTCATAGTCTATAAGGAGATAAATCTCTAATGACTTCCTAGAATTTAATTGACCTGCAAGTTCATCCCCTTATTTTTGATGAGACACATGAAGGTTTTGATGACAGACGTGAAAGAAATCAATCTGAGACTTAACCCATTTTCAAGCTACTTTAAGAGCTCATCCTAAAGTTGACACAAGGCACATTATGGCAGAATATATAGCTCTGGAGAAAGCCATTCAATGTATTATAGGCAAACTGAAATAGCCGATGAATAGTTATATCAGTATGGTACAATATCTCCTCAGATGTATAGTCGTCTGGTAAAATGCTGTAAACCACAGGCCCAAAGACAGCTTCACACTTCCTCAAGAGATTGTCTAATGCAAAAGCAAGACTATACTAAAAAGAGTATCTAAAGATATCTACAGACTACTTTGCTAATGTTTCTGATGTTCAGGAAGGTACCTCAGATGATAACTTACCTGACATTTTTGGGAATACTAATTTCCGATCTACAATAAACCAATAATGACGTATCTCTCACCTGAGGCTGAAATATTCTATCAGTTGCAATATCTGGAATTGTCATAGGCATTAGGCCTTTCCGGGCTACCTCAAAAAACTTCTGTTTTGGTCTGCTGTGATGGTCATGGGGTGGATGAAGTCTAAAGAAATACTTTTCCTTTTTTAGAAAAGGGTAAAACTGACTCCAATATAAAAAAACAGGGAAAGTCAGTGGAAATGTTGGGAGGCATGTGGACCTGTTTCTTTAGTACTCTTGGAGTTAAGATATTTATGGGATTCGGAGCAAAGAGAATCAATCATTTTTTGATATCCTTAATAATGTAGATCCATGTGCCTTTGGTAACAGGAAGAAGTGCTTGGCACTATTTTTTCAAAAGCAGTTCACCTACTCACCAGGCCAAATTTATTGATCCCAACTTGACTGCTTTTAGATATTGAAAAGGATTTGGTTTGTCCTACGTGTATTGTATACTCAGTTTCAGAATCACCCAAGAGAGAGAATTTCATCCATGAAGTCTATGTATAGGTAACTACATACATGAATTCTTCTATTTTTTGTGGTTGAATCACTAACTAGCCATTCTCCTGAGTGGTGCTATATCTGAGCAACTAAGTGGAGAGGCTAGAGAAATGAGACATTGCACTGTTTGCAGATGACACTATTCATCACTCATCGTCCACAAATAATTTTCCTTAGGATATAGAGTATTTTAAAAACTCTTGGTATGCTGTCAGATTACAGGATAAATACTGAAAAATCTGTGGTCCTCATACATGCATTCCATCCAACACCAGATATTACTTTTCTTTTATGTTGGATGCTTTTCATTTTGCTGCTTAGGATCAAATTTTCTTAAAGGCCATAACAGGCAAAAAAGGCACTGACAAAAAAAATCAAGATTTCCTGGAGACCAATAAAAAAGGATGCACGCTCTCTAGACACTCCTTTGAAACAGAAAGAATATGTATTTAAAATGGTCCCTTACCCTTTTGGTACTCTATTTACTCCAGTTTCTAAACTTGAATGCTACTCTTAAGACTTTAAAAGAATGAAACTTCAGAATTGTAAAGTATGTTTGGGCAACCCTAAAATCAAGAATTAGCCTGATAAATTAATACCAGGAGAAAGAAGGGGAATACCATGAATGAAAAAATATATCATGACAAGCAAGTTAAAAATATTCCTGTTAGGTACACATCCAGGTCATGATCCAGGTCACACAGTACCATGGATGTCCTTATATGTGGAATCTTTAGTTAGTATGTACCTCTACTTATCATTGAAGAACTTCCTCTATGATCAATCTAAGCACAGTCGATCAAGAAGCAATGATTCAATCACATCTGATTGACAGCACAGCTTCCCATAAGACAGCTCACACTGGCCGAAAACAGTACATTTAGATGAGGCAAAGTCTCCAAGTACCCTCTATGTGTGGGATTTCTCCCTCATTTTCTCCATACTTATATAAATTAACCCCATGACTGCACAACAATGGGAAAATGAAAACAAAAATCACCTGAACAGTGCAGAAGTTATCTCACACACAGCAATAATGCACAATGCCTATAATATCAAAAGGTTTCAGGGAAATGTGAGAAAAAGTAACAGAGAGGAAATTTAATTGCAATGTTATAACCAAATCAAATGTTGCTCACAATCTCTTATAGGAGCCCAATGAAAGATGAGAATCATCATCATCTCACTTTCAGACTACCAGATGGTGTTACCTGCATAGTATTCTAAAGTAAATCCTAGATCATCTGCAGCTTTCAGTATGTGGATTCATCTTGTATAATACAATGTAGTGTCCTGTGAGGGGCTCCTGGGCTGTGCATCTACAAGAAGGAACTGAGAGCATCTTGTTTAATGGTCTCTATAAACCCTTAGTTTGTCAAATATTAACATTATTCCTAAGTAAAGCTATTATCCACCACAGGCCAAAGGAGTCATGTAACATCTGCCTTCTCTATTATAATGCATTTTCAGAGTGCAAGAAGAGCAAATAATACAAACTAGATATGTTTCTGTTGCATATAAGCTTCTCAGGAAAGACTTAATTAAATCCAGTCATAAAGTATGAGAGGAAATATCCGTGGATTTAAGCATACCTAACAGTGATGAAGAAAAGCAACTTTTCTAAGGGCCCTTACACTAGCAGCATATTCAGTTTATATGGCCAAGATGTTCTTATGGCTTAATATTCAGTTATAGCTGCACTTGTCCAGGAATAAAAAAGTGCACAACACCGTCAAAGGCACTAGGTTAAGGGCTGATAAAACAGCCAGTGTAAAGTCCTCGAAGAAGGATAGAGACCTTGGGATAGTTGCGACATTTTGCAGGCACTTTAATGTTTATGGGTATCGGCTGAGTTTAAAGACCCTGTGTTTCTAAAGTATAGCTAAACAATCCACTTATACTGTTCTGCTGAGGTCAATAAATAGGCCAAAGCATGAATGTCCAGAGTTTGTGATGTTTGGTTTTATTGGCCTGAATGTATCAATAAAGAAACTTGATGTCGTTAAGGGGTAATTTGCATATATCCCATGAGCCACCATTACAGCAGGTTTAAGGTATCTCACAGTTGCAGGTTTTACTGAATGGTTTGTCAGTATGACCTTTTTACCATTTGGTTTCTATGTGGGAAGGATGCACATTTCTAAAATTGTTTAATTACTACTGCCATATCTAATAAAAATGTGTTTTTAACCTTCATGCTGCTAAAAATGTAGATGCTGTGTCTATAAATAATGTGATTCCTAACTAGCATGTTTATAATGGAAACATGCTGATGGAATGTGATAAAGGAATTTCTAGAGTAGTGCAATCAGCATTTTTTTCTCTGTGCCTCCACTAATTTAACCAATTGTGTGGTATTGGTAAATGGGAAGATACAAGAACTCAAGAGTTTAAAGCTGCTGTTTAACTACACTGATTTTTGGATTTTCTGCAGTTAATGTTTGTATATTTCCATTACTTTTTGATTTTGGTATTATTATTATTGTCATTATTATTATTATTTTTTTATTATATAACAGTTTGCTGTATTTTAAACTTTGTTTTACTACAAAGTTTTTTTCTGTTGTTGAAGCCTTAAAATTTGTTGGCTAGGGCCAGTTAAGAAACATTCCTTTTGTATTCATTGACTGAATAGGAATTAGATCTAGCTAATTAGTGGAATGAGCTGAGAAACAGTTTTCTTATTAAATGTAGTTCCTACATTCCTGTTTAGGTACAATAATTCTTAGTTCAAAACTGCTCTTTGATTCCATTCATTTTTTTTTTATTTTCTGCATTTAAGGTTTGGCTATTTCCATTACTTTTTGATTTTGGTATTATTATATTATAGTATCTTGTATTTTAAACTTTGTGTACTGCAAAGTTTTTTTCTTGAAGTCTTATAAGTTGTAGTTACTTGGATCTGAGCCTCATTTATCACATTTGTACTGCATTTTTTGCTTGCATTTTACTTAGTCTAGGAACCTTAGTCTTGAAGAATCTCTCACAATAGTGAGAGAATGGTGAATTGCTGTAGGATCTGAGCCTTATATATATATATATATATATATATATATATACACACACACACACACACACACACACACACACACACACACACACACACACACATATACATATACTGCCTTACTGGTTGGATTCCTCTCTAAATCATCTCTTTATTACATCTGCTGAGCTGTGCAGCAGTGATTTGTGGTGCGCTGTAGTGAAGCAGGCAATGGGAGTTGTACTTTTCCATTTAAAACTTCCTCTGCTGCTTTCTCAAGTAACTAGCTGAGAGTAGAGGACCTAGTTGCTCACTGAGAACCATTAACTGAGAGTATTGTTTTAGATCAATCCTAGACCTCTCCTCTCAGCCCAACTCTAAACCCAGATTGTACCACCCCCTCAACGATAAAAAACTGGATCCACAGTCATGGATGTGCACTTTCCTACTGTCTCTGTAGCCATCCTTGTGGAAACAAGGCATCTTGAGATGATGTAGCAATTGTCTCATGTTTATGGACAACATCCTTATTCTTAAGCACACTATGTGAGAGATGTAATTACAGCATGTCTTTGCAGGCAAAGCTCTCTCGTGCACACACTGATATCTCCAAACAGGCTGAGTATAACACACCGGATCTACTATGGATCAAATACATAAACTCACATATACATATAGCTGGCCTTAGGCATAGGTCAACTAGGCGGCCGCGCCGGTCTAGCAGGGGTGCTTTTCCAGTATTTATTAGGGGTAGGTAGACCAGGATGGGGGCACTGAGTGGTGTGGTGGGAGCACCATGGAGCCCTTTTGCCTAGGGCACCAGTTGACCTAAGGCCGCTCCTGCATATACAGAGGCTCTTGATTGCATTCTACCCAAACCTAAAAGTCCTCCCATAATCTGCCATCAGCAACCTCCCAAACACTTTAAAAAGACAACACTCCCTAAGACATATACAACCACATCTCATAATGTCTCAACCTAAACTCTTAAAACAATCTGCCACACAAGCCAGTATACTGGTCATTGAAGACACTATTGTGAGATGCACTGATGCCCCCTTCACCAGGCTGAGCAAGGAGACAGTCACACTCAGTTGCCTATCAGGGCAAGGATCCACCAGATCAAACATGCACTCAGAACAATGAACCACAAGTACTGGTGTGACTCTGTCATAGTCCATGTGGTTGTTAATGACCTGAGACATACCTCCCTGGACTATATGAAGAGAGACATAATAGAGCTTTCAGATTATGTGTCCCAGGCAAGTTTAAGCCCAGCATTGAGCAGCATTCTACCTTTTCCAAGGATGATACAACAATATAAACAAAAGATAATTTACTTTAATAATTGGCTAAGTTACTGGTGCCATTCTAAGGGGTCCAACATTTGTCAGCTTGGGAAGACATGATGGACAGACCACACTGCTTTTCTAGGGATGGTCTACATCTGTCCGCACTAGGCTGTCCAAAATTGGCCAATACATTATCGACGCAAGATAAACTAAAGATATTACTGCTCTACGCTAGGAATCTCAACAAGAAGGACAACTCCTTGGAAGCACTTCTCACTCTGTTGAGTGTTGACATCTGTGCAGTTGCTGACACACGGTTTAAAGCCATGGAAGGTACACCAGCCTTCCACACATTAAGACCAGCTACCGCAACAAGAAGGCACAAGAGTTGAAGGTGTATTAATCTACATAAACAGTAAGCACACCTCACGATTGCTCAAACAATATGCCATGCTTGAGCTAATCCATGTCCAACTAACCTTAGGAAAAGTCCAATACCATATCTTTGCTACCTATAGGTCCTTGTCTATGACAGAGGATAACATTACTGCATACTTGAATGTACTGGAGTCACTCACAATTTAGCCCAACACTATATTCGTGGGTGATTTCAACTATCCCACCATAAACTGGAATACATACACAAGCACTAACATGCAGGCTTAAAGATTCCTGGATTTTGTCACTGCAAACATCCTGGATCAGCTAGTATGCATATCTACTAGGGGTACAAATATCTTTGATCTGGTACTCACAAATATAAGGAAACCTTGTACGCCCCTGTGTAATGTCCTAACTGGACAGATCAGATCACAAAGCAGTAACAAATGAAATAAATATAAAGGCTGAACTTCCAACAAACCTCAGAACCTTTAAGAACTTTTCCAAGGCTAACTACCTCCTATTAAATTAAAGCATAGCAAAATTTCAAGCACCACCAAAACTTTGAGAACACAGTTGACTATGAGGAAGTGTTTACAGAAAACCTGTACAAGCATGTAAACAACTGCCTAGAAACAGCAGTACCAAACCAAAATAAACTTAGGACAAACTCCAAAAACAAACTGCCTTGGTTGGTCTCCAGTATAAATAGCTTGTACAACAAAAGAAAAAAAATCCTGTCCAAAAATAGGAAGAGATGTGTTGTGTCCACAAGACTAAAAAACTCCCTCATCAGTCTTAACAAGCAAATCAGGGGACTAATCAAGACCACCAAAGCCAACTTCAAGGCAAAAATAGCTTCCCAGGCTAAGGATAACCATAAGGTATTTTTCAGTTATGTATGCAAGCTTAAAGGGTACACCTAACATAGTGCTGAACTTCTAGCAAATGGAACTTCCTATATTGAATCAGGGGTTATAGCAGATTTGCTGGCTGACAAATGTAGCTTCAGTTTCACCCCGTATCACCACCCACTTTCTCCCCACGAAATACTCTGTACCATTTCTCCTCCAAATATCACTAAAGAACAGGTCCTGCACTCTCCAGAGATAAAAATGCTTCATTAGTGGGTCCTGATAATATCACAGGATTTCTCTCTCTTTTTAATTTCTCCGAGTCTTTTGGGTTTCTAATACCATGTCAGGAATGGACTCCATTCCTAAGTCAAAGTATGATTAAAGTACAATGAAATTAGTATTGCTTCAATCTTTGATGTTAGCCATAAGTGCTCTTCACAGCACCCACAATGTGCCCAGTACTTTCTCCTGCAGTTCATACAGTGTTGCATGTATTGGTAACAGTAAGTATGATTATAAATTCTTTTTTATAAGACCCATTGCTCCTACCACTATTGGAACTGTCTGGGTATTCTTACACATTGCCCTCATTTCTTCCTGCAAATCCTGGTATTTTATGACTTTGTGTCTCTCTGTACATAAGACACTGCAGTCACTGGGTGTAGCCATTTTGATGATCAGTGCTTCTTTTCTCTTCTTTTCATAGACTACTATATCTGGTTTTCTTGCATGTATTTTTTGAACTGTTGGTAATGGGTGATCCCATGTGATATAAACTTCATCATTTGTATAATGTTTTGCGACCAAAGTCAAATCTAGAGGGTCTTTGGCTGCCAAATTCGACACTGACTGCATTCTGGGTACAATCCTTAAATCTCCCAAAGATGTAGATACCCTCCAGGAAGGTGCATAGGTTCATAGGATGATACTAGATTATTGGCCTGGAGGCCCTTATAAGCCTAGCCAAAAATTTTGCCTATGTTCCCTCAAAGTCAGCACCTTTCCAACAGGGACACAGGTGGGATCCCAGAGGTGTATTTTCTGTTTCCCTTCCAGTCATCCAGGTTCATCTTAAAGAGAGCTAGAGAGGTACTCTGCTTGACATGGAGAGGGAGTCTATTCCACAGATGGGGGAGTCTTTGGGACACAAATCTATCCCACCAACAAGTTCTATTAATGTCACAGACCAGGTTAAGGCCATGCATGTTTGGTTGCTCAAGTAGAGTTTGACTTACGGATATGCAGCAACTCCATCAAGGCTAACCACCACTGCCACGGCTCAAACCCGGTCCCTTGTCAACTACAGCATAGTGCATTAGCCCACTAGGCCACTCAACTTCTGACAAAAATAAATAACTGGTGCCAGAACCATGGCCTAAATAGCTTGAAACATGACCTGTCAGGCCCACTAGAGCATATTCAATCACAACCTCCAATCAGGCTTCATCCATACGGAATGGAGGATGGCAACTGTCATCCTTCTACACAAAGGCGGACCATCAACAGACCCAGGAATTACAGATGCACAAGTTTGACTAGTCTTGGCCTTGCATGGCCATGGAAAGAATTATTATGGACCTGATAAAAACATAGGAAATTTTCAAACACTGGACCCATCCCAGTTCAGTTTCATCAAAGGCAAGTCATGCCTACTAACCTTAAGGGACTTCATTGAGAAGGTCATTCGAGCCATGGGCAAGGGCAAAACAGTACATACTACCTACCTTCACCTGGCAAAGGCATTTTACACAATGCCTTACCTGGGTATTATAGACAATCTCACAAATTTAGTCATAAATCCCTATATCACAAAATGGATAGCCAAATGGCTCACAGATAGGACACACAAAGTTAGGGTGGGGGAATCCACCTGCACCAAGAGGCCCGTTACTAGTGGCATCCCGCAGGTTTGGAATATACTTCTCTGAAGTCAAAGTAAATGTAGAGGGCCTTTGGCTGCCAAATTTACCACTGACTGCAATCTGGATACAATCCTTGAATCCCCCAAAAATGTAGATATCCTCCAGGAAGGTTTGACACAGACAAATAACTGGTGCCAGAACTATGGCTTAAAATTCAATGCAAAAACATGCATAATTATACCCTTTTGGAAGATGACGACCCCTGCAAATTACAACATTGATAACACTCACCTACAAGTAGACCCAGTGATAAGGGACTTGGGAACTCATGTTGACAGTAACCTGAACTTTGATCTCCATGTGTCCATGGTAGTGAGAAAAATCCTTCTAAGTGTCGCAACTTATAAGTAATGGCATAGCATCTAGATTTAAGGAGTTCATAGTCCCACTATACTAGGCTCTCATTAGACCAATAAACAAGTACAGGTCACCCTTTGGGATGTACATGATCAGACATTTGCAACAGCTGGAGCAACCACAGAGGTTCCTCACTAAAAGAATATAGAGTGCAAAAAATATGACCTATGCAGACCGCCTCAAAGCCCTGTCACTGTACTTGGTCTTCTACAGACTACTAAGGGGCGATCTCTGCCTAACTTACAAGGCATTCTCCAATCCAACCCTGATGGATCTGCTACAAATTCACAAAACAAACAGCACTAGAATTACCCAAGCTAGGGATCTAAACCTCGTCTGCGACATAAACAAAACATGTTGGGGGGACAAGTATGCATTTTAGAGATTACCCCTTCTGTGGAACAAACTCCCATTTATGTGAAACAGAGTTCTTTCCTAGGCTATTAAAATGCAATTTGGATCAATGGATGGGAAATCGCAAGCTCACCCCTGGCTTGTCACCTGTGGCCCTTATGCACAGGACGGTCTGTAGATGCTCTAAGGCACAGGTATATCCCAAAGCCATTCTAGCTCATGGGTATTGATAACTGGGAAAACTGGGGCATGAATAGCTAGGATGAAAAATATTTTAGGTCATTATCTTAGTAAACTCCTATGAACTGAAAGGACTACTAGATTCTGGGAGAAAGATCATACTTATCAATGAGCCAAATGTCTGTAGCCATAAAACAAATGACAAGCAGAAGGTAGAAGTTATGTATGTGTCTATTGGGACAGGAAGAAGTATCCCATATTACAAGTTAAAAGGTACTATATCCTGCAGCTTTGGTTTTAGCACATAATATTATAATAGGGAAATACTTCTCTCATTTCAAGGAACTGTGGAAATTGTGTGTGTGTGGGGTCATGAGTAGATTCACTGCGCCCTGAACCCACCTCTTGTAAATTGGGAGTCAATATCATCCTGACACACTATACAATCATGAATATGCACCCAGTGAAAAAAGGAGGTAAAACAGAAGATTGACACACTGCTAAAAACGCATAAATCTTACTAAAAAGGGAGGAGTGTAGAAACATCAAAAGTAACAAAATTATTGGTTTGTCTAGAAAATATAGAATAACCTTAGCATTATTGGAAGCCAGTTACTAAGTTTACAAACTAAAAAAAGTTAAGTTACTGAAAGCACTCAGTGCAGAATCTAAAGGGAAGGAAACAAGAGTGCATGAATTGGAGCCTTTTCAGGCGGTCCCATCCATTAAAATAATGAAGGAGATCTCTGAAGGGTTGCCAGACACTCTGTCAAATACCAGTTTGTATAACAGTGTTTTCAGGTGTATAAGTACATCAAATGCACTTTTTGTCAACTGCCTTTAACAATGAAAGCAGGAAGTTCAAATATTTGTGTTTTTGGTAAGTCAGTTGGGGTGGAAGCCTGTGGAAGTGCTGGAGTAATGGTATGTAAGGGGAAAGTGTGTGTGTGTGTGTGTGTGTGTGTGTGTGTGTGTGTGTGTGTGTGTGTGTGTGTGTGTGTGTGTGTGTGTGTGCGCGCACGCACGCATGTGCATGTGTGTGGGTGTGTGTGCATGTGCTTGTGTGTGAGAGTGTTTGCTGGTTAGAGAAAGAGCTAGATGTGGGGATAGATTTAGTGGTGTGTGGGGGTGGAGGTGAGTGTGATTGTTTGTGGGTTAGGATGACAGTAAGGACTAGGTAACATAGGAGCATAAGAACATACCAGGCAAGCTATTATGGGAACCATAAGGTGTCTATCCAAATACACATTTAAGCAAGCAAACTTAAAAAGTTCTTGTCAACCTTTTTAAGCACTTAATAGTGTTCACCTCCCAAATTGAGCATAGCCATACATGACAACCCTGGTGTAAATTTGTGTCTACCCATCCAGTCATCAATGCTAGCTTTAAAGGTAGCCAAAGTAGTGCATTGCTTGGCCTGTAGTTGTAACTTATTACCACTAGGAGAATTAGGAAATTATCTCTCCAAGGAGCCCTGTTTGTTTTTTTGGTGTAGATTTAGGTCCTTAGTGCAGGTGTTTATAGAGCTATTGGTTTTGTGAAGGAATAAGAGATCAAATAGGACTGGGTCTTTTGTGGCTCAAAAATCAAGTCTTTTGTGGCTCAAAAATCAAGACAGAGATCAACTCTCAACAACTTGTAGGCTATTGAGTATAAGGAGAGTTCTGATAACCTATCAAGGTAGTTGAAGGATTTAAGACCTTACTGTGGTAGTGGTGCTGTGGTAGCATTGTCGCCTCACAGTAAGACGTTGTCCTGTTCAATTCTCAGCTAGAGCATCTTCTCTGTGGAGACATGCGTGAATGGGCGTACCTTGTTGAAAGTTGTGCATCAGGGCTGGCAACTCGGCACATAAAAATCTACTGCCAATCAGTAGCTGTGGCGACCCCTAACTGGGAAAAGCCGAAAGACGCAACAACAATCTTTGGTTAGAAATCTTTGGAGCCTTTCCAGTTGAGCAATATGCTTGGATTTATACATAACAAAGTGGCATTTCATTCAATGATGGGTCTGATAAGGGAAGAGTACAGTGATAGGATGACTTCCTTGGATCCTGAAGATATTCCCTTGAAAATGAACTGGGCCTGATAGAAGGATTTCCTGAATATGGTAGCACTATGATAGTCAAATGAGAGAGAGAGTTTTCTACTTAAGTACCTAGGTCTTTTATGACTGTATCTATCTGAAGAGGACATTTATAACATATGAGGTAGGAGAAACATTTCTAATAAATGCTACTATACAACACTTTTGTCTTTTAGTTTGAGATCATTTTTGATACCCTATGTATATGTGTATTCCAGACCTTGCTAGAGGTGTTTTGTAATAGCGGATGAGTGGTTAACAGTGCCCAATGTTCTAGTCATAAGCAAACGTGGTCAACCACAATTCTTTGTCATTGGCTCTGATATCTGCAGAATAAATGTCAAACAGGAGAAGAACTCATCCCTGTGGCCCCCCACAAGGTATAATTCTTTATGAATAAACACAGTGAACTTTTGGATATTATTCTAGAATTTACTTGCATAACTGAAGAAAGCTATGTAGCTTCCTTTGGAATATGTAGAAACCTTAAGTTCATAATCTGCTTTACATTTTCTAATAGCATTTTTAAGTTCCTTTCTGGCCCGTTTCACTGTAGTCGTGAGGTAGGGAGATGGGAATTTCATGCAACATTTTATAATTTTCCTTCTTTTATTGTACAGTTTATTAATACAAGTGCTCCTGAATTTATTGTTATATTTAGGATGGACGGGTACTGACTTTTCTATATAATTGTTGAGGTGTTGGTAAAGGATTAGCTTTTCTGGTGTGTGTGTGTTTGAATGGCTTTGAGCATGAGTGACTTTGTCAAACTTAATTTGTTAGAGCACTGAGTGAATGCTGTTAGGTATACATATGAGTACTTACTGGTCATGTTTAGTGTAAGGGTTGGGTTATAAATTTATTGTTGAGCATGCTGGTTGGTTAGTGTCTGTTTTTCTGAGTATCTTGTGTTGTGGTACACTTAGGTAAAGAGGTTTTCATAATTTCATGTGCAGGTTAGGGCAGAGGCAGCCTTAGGTGAAATGTTGACCTAGGCAAAAGGGTTCCATTGTGTCCCCCCAGTTGCTCACTGCCTCTTCACACACACACACACACACACACACACACACACACACACACACACACACACACATGTGTTGCATCCTTACCTTCATGCAAATTGGAGGACTGAGAATTCACCTATGGCATGTCTTTGGGGTGTTAAGGGAAACCACAACTTGGATAAATCACACAGAAATTGGGAGGACATACAAATTCCACACAGAAGAAGACAAAACCAAAATCTCAATCAGAGCTAAGCACTGTGAAATAGCAATGCTACTTACTGTACTGCTGTAAGAATTAACAATTGCTTTTACATACATCCTGCTCCTTCCAAGCTCCAAAGATAGCCACTTATTATATGCAATGCTGTTGCTTGTGATGTAAAGTGAAACAAATTATGGCCAACTTGTTAGTCTTAAATATACACACACTCACACACACACACACACACACACACACACACACACACACACACACACACACACACACACTCACACACGCCATAGCTGTACTAGGTTTTAACACTGATTTGACCAAATGCAATACACTGGGTGACACCTGTTTTGCCAATCCAGATCAGTGGTTGTTTAAAAGTGATCAAACAACATCTAGGGTGACTCACTTTTATCCACAGACAGTCTCTGCACCCATCAATTACATCTACTTTGCTCACTGCATACATAGGTTCATAGGTTCCTAGGTGTGTAGTAGGCTAATGGCCCTGGAGCCTTTACAAGCCTAGTCCATAGAAGTGCCCTGGCATCGTGCCACCCGACGTTAGCTCCCAGTGCCTCTATCAAGTAGAGCCACTGGAGTGATCCCAGGGGTGAATTTTCTATTTCCCATCCACTCACCAAGATTTCTCTTGAAGAGGGACAATGAGGTGCTCTGATTGACATGTATGGGAAGTCTATTCCAAAGCATGGGCAGTCTCTGGGTTATGAACCTGTCCCTCCACCATGTTCTGTTGATTGTCGTAACAAGGTGGAGCATGTGTTGTGGAGGGATTGGGATTTCTTTAGCTGTAGCATTTCTAATAGAACTGGGTCAGACATGGCTTTGTAAGTCAAGCAGAGATCGCCTCTTAATAGACAATATGAGACAGAGAATAGCTGGAGTTTTTTTTTAATCTGTCCATGTAGGACATGTGTTTAAGGCCAAGGATCCTCTTTGTGAGGTAAGTTTGTGGCTTTCCAGCTGTTGCATGTGTCTAGTGAGGTACATGTAAAATGGGGCATTATACTTGATGATTGGCCTAATGAGGGAAGAGTAGAGAGAGATGATGATCTCTTTCTTCCTGGATGCGGAACTCTGGTAATGAGATGTGCCACATAGAAGAACTTTCTGACCACAGTGGCAATGTGGTGGTCAAAGGAGAAGTTGCTGTCAACCTGTGTCCCCAGATCTCCTATAACACCTTTAGTGTTCAGTGGGCTCCCATCGATGTGGTAATTAGTGGGAACTGAGCTTTTCCCAAAGGGGGTGACGATGGATTTTTTGGCATTAAGCTTAAGGCCATTATTTTGACACCAGTCAATGGTCTCAGTGAGGCCTTTCAATAGGATGTCTACATCACTTGGGGAGTTAATAATGGCTCCCAGCTTGAAGTTATCTGTGAGCTTGGTCAGTCAGAGTCCCTCCGTGTTGGCCTGGACGTCTGAGAAGTAGATGCCAAACAGGAGAGGACCCAGGACCGATCCCTGTGGGACTCCACTTGTGACTGGTTGGCAGTCTGACTTGGAGTCCACTATTTTCACACCGTGGGTTCTATCTGTGAGCCAATTTGCAACCCATCTAATGATATAGGGTCTATATTAGAACCTCAAAGTGTCACCTCTCCAAACACCTAATAGTCGACCCATAAACAGAGAAAGCTGAAAAACAGAAATGGCCACTTCCGTCAATTTTTTCACAGGGAAAAAAAATTGCCTGGCTGTTATCAGGAATTTGCCCTTTTCTCCAATGTAGAGCGATCTCAGAGTTGGTATATTTAGCTAGGGGGGAGGTGTGGGGGGTTTGAAAGTTTATTTGTCTGTTCGCTGGCTAAGCACATTTTTTCCCTGTAAAAAAATTCATGGAAGTGGGCATTCGAAGTTTTCAGCTTTTACTGTTTACGGGTCAATATTTATGTGTTTGGAGAGCTGACGCTTCAAGGTTATAATATAGACCTGCAATATAAGGGTTGATGCTTAGTTTGGTGAGTTTATCAATAATTCCAGAGTAGGGAATGGTATCAAAGGCCTTGGCCAGATCAAGGGAGGCTGTATGAACTGCCTTGCCCTCATCCACAGGTGTGGTGACTGACTCAGACGTCAACCAGGTTGAGCAGGCATAATCTACCTTTCACAAAACCAAACTGCGTGGGAATCTAGAGTTTGGAAATTTCCTATATCCTTGTTAATTAAGTCCATGATGATGATGTGCTCTATAGCCTTACATATCAGACTCATCAGGTTAATGGGGCAATAATTCCCAGGGTCTGTAGTCACTTCCCCTTTATGGAGAGGGATGATTGTAGCAGTGCACCATTTGGAAGGGACAAAGCCTGAGGTGAGGTTGTGATTGAACAGGGCACACAGATGTGGTGCCAGTTCACTTTGTAGTTCATGTAGAACACATCTAGGGATATTGTCGGGTCCCATGGAAGCTGTATTCTTGGCCTTGGACAGTGCAGCTTTAATCTGTACTGCAGTAATGCTGGGTGCCTGGCATTCCTCCGGTATTGTGATTGGTCCTTGGGGTTAAAGTTGGCACTGAATCTGTCGGCCAGTATGTTGGCAATATCTGTTGGCTCAGTATAGGAGGTACCATTGTGCAGTAACTCAGAGAAACCTGGGTGTTGCCATGGAGATTTTTGATATAACTATAGAAGGCTTTGGGGTTGTTTTTAGTGTCTGCCGCAATTCTGCCTTCATAGCTGGCTTTAGAGGTGTTGATGATCTGAGGCTAATAAGGGAGTTTTTCCAGTCTTGGGACTTCACCTTTTTCTGCAACAGTTTCTTCCTTCTGTTGTAGAGTTTATTAATGGCAGGGTACCACCAAACTGGCTTCTTTTTTTTGGAGGAGAGGGTCTTGGTTCTGTTGGGTTTGGCTAGTTCCATGCATTTATGTATGTGTTCGTACAGTGCATTAGTGTATAATTCAGCAGTCATGCATCTATTTTCCATTGACAGGGGTGTCGTGAAGTTAGCCACCTCTGTTTTTAGGAGCTCAAAGTCAGCTTTGGAGAAGTTTTTCATGGTGGTCACCTTTACGGGGGGTGTGGGTGAGATGTGGATTTCCATGGTGATTAGGTTGTGGTCAGATCTAACCAGGGAGGAATTAACTATTGGTGTAGAGCAACAGTTGCCCATGTTAGTAATAACCAGGTCATGGATGTTGCTTCCTCTAGTGGGGTTAAGAATGAGCTGGTCCAGGGCATTGGAAATGACGAATTTCATGAAGTGTTGGAGCAGTGTATTGGTGCACGAGTAGTTTTCCCAGTTGATGGAGGGGTAGTTGAAGTCACCTAGTATGAGAGTGTTGGGTTGGACCCTAATAGTTTCCAGGGTGCTTAGGAACGTGGAGTGATAGTCGTGTGACATGGTTGAGGACCTATAGCAGGCTACAACCTGAAACATTGCCTTACCCAATGTTAGCTGTACGCGAAGTATCTCAGATGCATTATGCTGGGCTACTAGTCTGGAGGTGTGCATATCCTTTATGAATATGGAGACATCGCTGCCTTTGGAGCTTTGGTCCATGTTCTGGGGCTGAAAGGTGTGGAATGAATTATAGCCTGGTAGTGCAGGGGTGCTTTCTGCTGCTTTAAACCAGGTCTCCGTTACAGCACAAATGTCGATGTTCTCCATTTTGAGGAGTCCTTCGAGCAAGTGCATCTTAAGATTTAGACTTCTAGCGTTGAGCAGCATGACCCTCAGATTGCATTTATTTATAGCTGTTATGGTGGTAATTTGGTCTTTGGAACATCGCCTAAAAAAGGCACTATAGGGGTGGCAAGAGCCTTAGCCAGTATCCGGAAACTCATGGGTGGCAGATGCAGGCCATCTCTGGCAAAGCATCGAGGTCTGTCAATCATGTCATCCCAAGCAGACAGATACTGGATCCCCTTAGAAGGACACCAGAAACTTAGCTAATTGTTGAAGTCAATAATTTTCTGCTTGTACTGTGGTATCATTCTGTGTGATGGCAGGATGCTGCTCAGGGCTATGGCCTTACCTGCCTGGGCCACATAATCTGAGAGCTCCTCCATGTCTCTTTTCATGTAGTCCAGAGAGGTGCGTCTCAGGTCATTCACACCCACGTGGACAGTGACAGAGTCATACTTGTACTTGTTGTGGAGTGACCTGAGTGCTTGTGTTATGTGTTGGATTCTGGCACCTGATAGACAGCTGACTGTTACCTTCTCCTTATTCATTATGTGTCAGAGTCTGGCACCTGATAGAGAGCTGACTGTTACCTTCTCCTTATTCAACCTAGTGAGTGGGACATCAGTGTGTATTAGGCAAGCTATTTTGCTTAGGGGCTTACGTTGAGGGGCACACAGTATAAGTGAGCTATGTGTCTTGTGGTTTGTGCTGTGTTGTGGTGGTCGAGTGTGTTTCTGCCTTGGAGGTCTCTGCTGTTTGGGTAGATTTCAATTAAGACCCTCCCCGAAGGTGGGTTTGTGGTTTGTGTTTTTATGTGAGAGCTGTGATGGTGAGTGTTCTGGCGGGCTATGTGTTGCATGTGGTGTGGTGCAGGTGTTGACCTTCTCCTCTTGACTAGCTATTCCAGTCTCGGCTTGAGAGGCATGGCTTCCAATTTGGATATATAAGTGCATCTCTCACAAGTCTGAGTGTTGGGATGTAAGAGGAGAGGGATGTCTGTGTACATGAGGCAGTTGCTACACTGCCTCAGAATGCCCAAGTTCACCAGGTTAATAGGAGAAAGCACAGGAAACTGACCTTTAGACATACCAGGGGGGAATGGTCATTATTCCTAAGTACTGCAGCTGTTTCCTTATATAGTCCTTTTACAGGAAAAAGTCACTCAAGGTGTATGAGTCTGTACAGAGCACTGCCAAATACTTGAGAAGAAACTAATACATAGACTCTGAAAATTTAAGGATGAAGTACTTAGGCAGATGTTCTGAAGTTAGAAAGAAATCAAGCAGTACTTACTGAAAAATAAAGAATTAGCTTGACAAGAATAATGAAAAGAGGGGAGTCACAGGAATGGCTACTGCCTGGCTACTACTAATGCTGGTCTCAGCACAACTTCACTCTTTTGGGATACAATACTCCTTTGCTTTTTCTCTCATCAGAAGCAAAATGTTAGCACCAATCCCAAGAAGAGAAGCAGGCCATGGCCTGTTTGTTGATCTAAGGTCTTGTCCCAGATGATGCAAGCGTCTGCAGGCTTGTAGCCTTTTTCTGGTAGATGCCTCGAATAACAACCAGATCAATCAGGTACGTTAAGCACAGACACTCACTCTCCAACCAGAAAGCGTCAGAAATCAATGCACTCTGCTCCTACTCCCACCAGGATCAGAATATATGCACAGATTCCAAGCTGTCACCTATACAGGAGTTATTAAGCTTTCTGGTGATCAGCAGTCTCTAGGAAATAATGTAACTGCACTCCTTCTCTCACCAGGAGAAAACAGAAGCACTAATCCCTAGACGATTACTAAGAGGCAGAATGTGGGCTCTCCAATAACTGATGGTCTTGCAATAGATTCTGTTATGGGACAAGACCAGCTTATTACAATGTATATTAATTTCAGCTTATTAATGATGCTATAATATGATTGTTAAAAAGCAAATATAATTTGTATGCAAGGCTGGGAAAAAAATACAGCTTTATAAGTCACAGTTTTACTGTTTATTTTAAACTGCATTTTTTTAGTATGTAATAAGAGAGAATAGTATGTGTTGCATGAAGTGAGGCATGTAGTTATTACAAAAAGGAATTTGATAGCCTGATGCCTCCAGGCTAGGAGTGCATTGTTGCTAGGGTAGGTTTGAAACATTCAAGGTCAGAAACAAGACCCCTTGGAAGCAGGTGAATCATGTATAAAAAAGTGTTTATGTGAAGTCTGAGGCGAAAATCACAAGGGATGAGGACATTTGCAAAGTTTTCTATAGGACACAGTCATAACGTCATGAAACTGAATGAGCAGTTTGATAAAAAAATGTATAAAATTACAGTTTTTGTATGTTGTATCTTTCGGCTTTTCCCGGTTAGGGGTCGCCACAGCGGAAATCCGGTCCGCTAATGATTGGCAGCAGATTTTGATGTACCGAGTTGCCAGCCCTGACGTACAACCTTCAATGATGGTACTGTCTCTACACAGAAGAGACGTTTTAGCTGAGAATCGAACAGGACAACGTCTTGCTGTGAGGCGACAATGCTACCGCAGCACCACCACCGCAGTTTTTTGTATATAAAGTAAAAATGCTTCATCAAGAATTATGAAGACCAACTCCCAGCGCTGTAAGAATAACATTTATGTTTGCACATCCTGAAGTGTTGTTCCTGACTAGAGGCATATAAGGTAAATTCTTAATGTTATTTATTTATGACTTTAACAATTTGGTGCTGTTCTTGCTTCATCAAGAATTATGAAGACCAACTCCCGGTGTTGTAAGAATAAAATTTATGTTTGCATATCCTGAAGCGTTCTTCCTGACTAAAGGCATATAAGGTAAATTCTTAATGTTATTTATTTATGACTTTAACAATTCTTAAAGGTAAGATGAAAAAATGGTTTATCCTAAACACTGCAGTATGCAATAGAGGAGTTAGATGTGAAAGTAGGTAACTTAAGTTTTACCTGTTTAAAAAGGTAAGCTTTAGTGGAGAGTCATTATTTTTAAAACAAGATAGATTGAAAGGGGATGGTCACTTTTGTATTCTGGTATTACGGAATATAGTAGGATGGACAATAAATTTAAATAGTTGAAGTGGAGTGATTTCAGAAAATGATAATTTTGTGCTTACTCACACCAGCCAGTAAAAGCAGAGAGGAAATGAGATATATGGTCAAATTAACATAAGGGGCAGTCAACTAGAAAGACAGTTACCGGGTGGGAAAAATGTCTGTCTGACTCACAAGAGACAGAGCTGTGGTCTCTTTTCAAGTTTTAATATGCAGTTAAAAGCAGAATACAAGTAAAACACAGTGTAAAGAAAACAAATCATAGTATACAAAATAGAAAAGGGCAATAAAGCAACACAAAATATAACAAATAAAAAGCAGACTAACCTTTCCCCTTCAGCAAACTGATTGTTGTAAAAAAAGCAATAATAATAATTATTATATTAATGGTTACAGTAATTCAGATTTGTGTGACACAAGGACACAGTAATTGTAGCAAAGTCATCTCACCTCCCACAAATGCATACCAGTCCTGCAAAGCCAGATTAGCAATATTTAAACTGAGCAAATGACAAAAGGGTCAGATACTTTTAACAGTTAGCCCCCACCCTCACATAACAGTTATAGGCACCTCTGGATACACTTCAGAGGCCTGATTGTGACAAAAAATTGATGGCCATGTGATACATTTCAACTATGCTATACACAAACAATAGCCATACAGGAAAGTACTCCAAGTTGATTCCCACAAATCACATTAGCCCTGCAAAGCCAGAATGATAAACAAACAGCAAACTTTAATTATCCTCCATAGAAAACTCCAGCAATTATAACCACTAATAAATAAAATAAGGGGTACACTAATGCAGTTAATAACAGTGAATGATACAGTGGTTAAGCTGTTTACCTCACTGATACAAGTTGTTGTTGTTGTTTCTTTTGGCTTTTCCCGGTTAGGGATCGCCACAGCAGAACTCCGGTCCACTAATAATTGGTAGTTGATTTTTACGTGCCGAGTTACCAGCCCTAATGCACAACCTTCAACGAAGGTACGCCCAATCACGCATGTCTCCATGCAGAAGACGCTCTGGCTGAGAATCGAACCGGACAGCATCTTACTGTGAGGCGACAACGCTACCGCAGCACCACCACCATGGGTACTTCACTGATACAAGTACAGTGTACAATTCTCACCTTTTGAGGGGAAATTGGTTAGGCTTACAATTGCCCATAGGGGCAACTTGCCTAGTACTTACCTCTGACTTGTCAATCCCTTATCGCAAGAATCATACCCAGAAAGTTGCTAGAATAATAGAATTTGCATTAGCACACATTTTCTGAGGGATACAAAGTATGAAACTCAATTATCTGCAACCATCAATGATAAACAATAAAACCATAAGTTTTACTAGGAACCAACTAAAAACGTGAGGTAAAATCAGCAACAGTAGAGAATATATCTCTCAACCTCTTTGCTCGAGAAGCCGGGACAAAACACAAAATAATGGGGGGGTGATAAAGAGAATAAGTTTTCCAACAAAATGCATTTTCTGAGAATAAGAAATATGAAACTCTAATATCGGGCATTACTGAATAACTACAATGACTGCAATTTTCAGGAATTTATGAGAAAACAAAAAAATCTATGAGGGACAGCAAAGTTGGCAAAATCAAGAACATTTGAAATTTCTGACTCTAGTTTCTTGTCAGGCATACAAAAAAATTACTTGCTGCCCTCATTGTATCACTGACTATAAACCCCTGACATTGTTGTAGCACTTACCTTACATCATTCAATGTTTCCAGGCTTTCTGCTTGGTCCCACACACTGTGATCCACACAAAAATTAAAGATATCCACAGAGCTTTGAGGCATTGTGATTCATTGTGCCGTTCACAGATATGACTGAGCAGAAAGCCTGGAAAGTAAGAAGACTGCAGCGCTTTGCATTTAGGACACTGGAAGTGTGGCTGTTTTGAACAGTCACCACTTTATGTTGATGGGGGTGCAAAAGCAAAGTCAGAACAGCTCCCCTAGCTGAATGGTGCCATAAGAGACATGAGCGCCAGACCACGGGTAAATTTACTATTTCCCATCCAACTGTCAAGGCTTCATTTGAATAGGGTCAGGAATGAACTCTGTTTTATGGAGAGCCTATTCCATAATGTAGGGATCATTTGGGACACCTATATGTCTCTCCAGCACATTCTGTTTATGTCACAAGTGAAGTTCAGATACCTGGATCTACTGTCCCTGGTGCTGTTTGTTTTGAACATGTGCAACAGATCCATCGGAGTTGGGTCTGAGGAAACCGTGTAATCCAGGCAAAGATCCCCACTGAGCAGCCTGTAAGAGACTGAATACAGAGACAGATCCTTTAGGCAATCAGTGTAGGCCAGGGTATACATGCCAGGAATCCTCCTGGTGAGAAACCTTTGTGGGCATTCCAACTGTTGCAATTGTTTTGTTACATACATGCCAAAATGGGCATTGTATGCAATGATTGGTCTGATAAGAGCCAATTAGTCTGGTACTATAACTTCCTTGAATCTGGCTGCAATACCCTTACCTATAAGATATGTAACATAGAATGATTTTCTTATTATCTTAGCTATGTGTTGATCAAAGACCACATTGCTGTCTACATATGTTCCTAGATCCCTTACTACTGAGTCGACTCTTAGGGGCCTTTTATCGATGGAGTAATTAACTTGGGTTGACAGTTTTCCAAGTGGCAGTATAATGCATTTTTGACACCAAGTTTTAGGCCATGGCTTTGGCACCAGTCATTTGTCTGTGTTAAACCCACTTGCAAGATGTTGGTGTTTTGGTGGGAATCTATAATAGACACCGATTTACAATCATCTGCAAACTTGGTGAACCAGAGGCCTTGAACATTAACTTTGACTTCCAAGAAATAGATGCCAAACAGGAGCAGGCCTAGCTTGGAACTCTGGGGTACTCTGCTGGTGACCAGTAGGTGAGACACAAATCACCTCTGAGCAATCTTTATGATACCGGGTAGAGTGATAGTGATTTGAGCCTGTCCACATAGGGCAGGTGCTGCAGGCCATGGATTCTCTTTCTGAGGTATTTCTGTGGCATTTCCAGTTGGTGCAGGTGTTTAGAGAGTTACATACCAAATAGGGCATTATACTCAATTATAGGTCTAATGAGGGAGGAGTACAGAGAGGTAATAGCCTCCTTTTTCTGGATGCAATCCCTTTACTTATGAGATGAACCAAGCAAAAGACATTTCTGACCACTGCCGCCACATGATGGTCGACTGTAAGATTGTTGCCAATCTAAGCACCCAGGTCTCTCACCACAGGTTGTGTGTTTAGGGGGTTGCTGTTGATGTGGTATTCTGTAGGGATCATGTTTTTGCTAAATGGTTCAATAACACATTTTTTGTGTTTAGCTTAAGGCCATGACTTTGGCACCAGTTATTTGTACCTGTGAGACCTTCTTCCAATATGCTAACTTAATTTGGTGAGTCAACGACAGCACCCAACTTACAGTCATCTGCAAACTTGGTCAGCCACAGGCCCATTGTTTTGCCTGGACCTTTGAGAAGTAGATAACAAACAGTAGAGGTCCCAGGACAGATCCCTGGGGAACACCACTAGTTACAGGTCTGCTGTTGGAGGTGGTGGCACCTATTTTGACCTTGCGGGTCCTATCTGTGAGCCAGTTGGCCACCCATCTGATGAGATAGGGATTAACACCAAGTTGTGTTAGCTTTTCATTGATGCCCAACTGGGGGACTGTGTCAAAGGCCTTGGCCAGGTCAAGGTAAGCTGTATATACTGACTTTCCCTCATCCAGGGCCTTGGTGACAGTCTCAAAGAAGTCAGCTAGGTTCAATAGGCAAGATCTGCCCCTGACAAATCCAAATTGGGTGGGGTCAAGTGCTTGGAGATTGCCTATGTCCTTGGTTATGAGATCCATAATAATATGCTCCATGGCTTTACAGATCAGACTTTTCAGTCTAATGGGGCAATTGTTTCCCAGGTCAGTAGTGGCACCACCTTTGTGCAAGGGGATGACAATGGCAGTTCTCCACTCTGCTGGAATGAAGCCTGTAATTGGGCTGTGGTTGAACAGGGTGCTCAATGGTAAAGCTAGTTCTTGCTGGAGATGGTGCAGAATACAGTCTGGGATACTAACAGGTCCCATGGAAGCTGTGTTCTTTGCCTTGGATAGGGCCTTTGACACTTGATGAGGATGTGGCATTGGGGGAAGGTGAAACACTCTCCCATGATAGTGAGATCCAGTATGTTTGATCCTCTGGGTGGAGCATTTCTATCTGTTCCAGGGTATTTGTGTTACTGAAGTCCAGGAAGTATTGTGCCTGTGAGTTTGAGACAGTCTACATTTCCCACTCTATAGAGGGTTAGTTAAGTCCTCCATAAATAGGGTGTTTGGTTGGATGGTGAGCACCTCCAGTAGGTTTAGGTAAGAGTCTTGAAAGTCTAGGGGCATAGATGGTGACTTGTAGCTAACCATGATATGGTGAGGGACCCTATCTATGGTGACCTGTATGTGGATGAGTACCATGAGATCATCCTGTTTAACCAACCTGGAGGTATGTTTGTTGTTAACATAGATGAATGCACCTCCACCTTTGGCCCCAGTCTGTGGTGTTGTTGGTCTAAATGTGTGGAAGAAACTGTAGACTTGCACTTCTGCAGTACTTACTATGGTTTTAAACCAATTCATAGCACAGATGTCTACATTCGCCAGAGTGAAGAGGGTTGAAAGGTGTGGAGTTTTTTTGTTTTGGCTTCCAATCATTGAGCAGTCACACCTTAAGGTTATTTGTAGACTTTTTCTCTATGATGTTAGTATTTTTCTTTTTGGCATTGCCAGAGGAAGGCTCAAAGGGGGTGGATAAAGTTTTAGCCAGTATGCAAAAGCCGAGGGTGGACAGGTACAACCCATCCTTGGCAAAGCAACATTGTTTTTTGACCATGTCTTCCCATGCTGACCGATATTGGATCCCCTTGGACTGACACCAGAAACTAAGCCAATTATTAAAATCAATCATTTTATGTTCATACTGTGGCATCATTCTTGGTGAAGATAGAATGCTGCTGAATACAAGGCTCATACATATCTGTGACACATATTTTGAGAGCTTCATTATGTCTCTTTTTTATAGTCCAGTGAGGTATATCTCAGGTCATTTACACCTACGTGGACTATGATATCCATGTAGGACATATGAGTGCATGTGTGATATTGCAAATACTGGCTCCAGATGGGCAACTAACCATTATCTTCTCCCTGTCTAACCTGGTGAGTGGGGAATTTGTGTGTTGCACAATTTAGTCCCCAATGACAAGAGTATCAGGTTATGTATATGCTTTCCTTATGGGCTTTGCTCTTGGGGAACCATTGGGTGTAGGCTTATGTGAGATGTTTGGTGTTGATTTTGGTGTGTGGCTTAGTGATTGCTGAGGAACAATGTTGCAATTTGGTGGCTTTGGAGGTCTTTGAGATTTGGGAAGGTTTCTTTTAAGCGTCACAGCACAGAAAAATGTGTGTGTGTGATGATCAGTGTGTATGAGGGATGCAGTGTAGATATTCCTGACAACCTGATTTGTATGCGAGATTTTTGCGTGCAAGGAAGTTGTGCATTTACATCTCTCACATACTGAGTTATTTTCTTTAATAAATCTCATTACAGCCAAGTGCACTTCCAGGCATTTTTGCAGTTACATCCTACTGTGCTTCTAGGCATCAAATATTGCTTGTTCATATTTGCATTAATAATTCCAAAGTCATGCAACATGCAAGGTATCAGAATATTTTATCCTGAAACATGCACGATGGCAAACACAATTGTACTGATATTTGATCTCTATCAATGAGTATTTGTTAAAACTATAAGGTGATAACTTCATTTTTTAAGACTCAAACCACATCCACTGGGAGTTAAAGGTACACACCCAAAAGAGCTGTACTGGAGGGAATGAGTTAATTCACAAGGATGTGTCCGTATGTACTTCACAATAGCAAGCATAAATGCTAGTTATAGGCAGTGAAAATGGGTTGTGTAGGAAGAAACATAAGCTAACACCATAAACGTTTTCAAATAATATATATAGTGTAAAATAAACAGTTACAAACAATAACAAGAATTTTAAATGTAGACTGCTTAATTTGATATACCCAGTAGAAAAATGAGAAAAAGTTACTTACCAGCAAGATATAATACAGGTAAATTATTTTACTTCTAAGTAACTGGTATTTGCAAGATACTACTAGAGGAATACAAAAATATGCTGTGGAGGCTTGTATTGAAATTGCCCAAGTATTTGAAGCAAGATGGAGGCAAAATATATTGGTTTTGTTGATGCAATAATAACTGGAGAGAGCAGAGATGAGGGTGGTGAAGAGTTGTGCATAAGAGAATGAATGAGAGGGACACATCTGAGAAGTTCTTTGTTGAACATAGTAGTGAACAACTAGGAGTAAACATCACTGCAAACTGAAGGTATGCAGAAGAGTTGGTATTCATTTCAAATGCCAGGACCTGATACAACAAGTCCTGAAACATGGAGACCGAATGGCCGAAAGAAAAAGAGTAATGTTCAAGATTCACTCTTCTACAGTTCCAGCCTTTTTTCTGTCTGTTGATACTCAGCATTTCAACTGGAAGCCAGACAGTTATATAGAATAAGCTGGAAGATGGTTGCAGCAAATGTGAAAGGGAGAGACAAATAAACCGGACTTAGCAAGAAACAGAGATGGAGTAAGGCTAAAGAGACAGGTACAGAAGAAGTAACAGACTGATGAAGATGCAGCTGTGGGGGATTTTAATGGATAAAGTGGCTGAAATATGCTTGCTGCAATGTAAACATTGTTAAGCTGACTCCTGAGGGTGTGTACCACATTGAAAGAGGACATATCAAACAGATGAGAGAATAGGGAAATGTTAAAACATAAGAGGTGTTATAGCAGCTGGCATTTGGTGGAAATGGAGCAGTCAATACCTACTCACCCACCTTGAAGGGAAGGGGCCACAGATGATGTATGGAAAAGGACTAAAGACTCTTATGTCACATCTGGGAATTGCATATGTGGTGATAGCGCGCTTGCATTCTCAGATGTAAGCATGCCGTGGAAGTCATAGCTACAGCAGGAAATGCTAAGTTTGAAATGGCAAATCCCAGCCCTCACAACAGATGATGGCACCACTTCCAGCTCCTAACTCTTGTCATGAGAGAAGTAATAAGGTTATTGTCTCAGGGGAAACAAATGTGAGTAGGAGGTCCAGGAAAGTGATGATGGTTAGGCTGGGGAAAGAAAAACACAAGTTGAAAAAAACCTAAAATGCACAAGCAGTAACACACAAGAGATGGGCTGTGAACAGGGAGTTAGACTTGGAAATTAGGGAGAATATCACAGCAAGAGGTTCTCCGGTTCGATCCTCAACTGGGGTGACGTCTGTGCGGAGTCTGCATGTTCTCCCTGTGGTCACGTGAGTTTCCTCCGGGTGCTGCGGTTTCCTCCCACATCCCAAAGACATGATGTAGGTGGATTGGATACTCTAAATTGGTCCTAGGTGCAAGTGCATGCATGTGTGTGCCTTTTGTGGAAGGTTGGGTGCCAGGCTGGCAACTCGACACCGTAAAACTCCACTGCCAATCATGAGCAGACAGATGATCCGCTGTGGCAACCCCTAACTGGGAAAAGCTGAAAGAAGAAGAAGACAAAGTTGTGAGAAAAGCTGAACACCAAACTCTTCACTCACTCTGCTGGTTTTAAAACAAAAGCAAATGCATACAAGATAGACAAAGAAAAAGGGGAAAAGGAATAAAAATAAGTCAGAAATGTAAAAGCCAGAAAAACACAGTAGATATAAACAGCAAGACAAAGGAACCAAGTTTATAGTCAATGAGAGAAGAGAAATACACTTTAAAGTTGAGAGTATAGAGAGTAGCAATTGGGACTTGTAATAACTGATTAGGGTGACACAGAGCAAGCCACAAGAGGAGAAAGGTTTAAACTTTTTAAGAGATTACCAATTACAACCATTTATTATGGGTTCAGGAACACTGTTTGGGGCATATAACGTGTATATAAAGTGAGATAAAAATCTCAAGAGTATAATCACTGGTTTACGTGTTTTTTTTACAAAGTCAGTAAACAAAGTAGCATGTCCCAGAAGGAACGTGGATTCAAAGCTCTGTGAATCAAACATTTGCTGAAAATCACAAAATAAAGGAGAAATGTCACCCAAAGACTAAAACATTTGCTGAGCAATACTGGGCAACTTGCTTTATTTCGTAAAGCTATAGTGCTACCAACATATCACCACAAAATGGCAGAAACATAATCCCAGAACAAAAAATGATGTGTCTCATTACATTTTTGTAATCATTAAATTGAGTCACTGCTTTATTTCAGGGTGAATATATCTGTGAAAGACCAGCAATTTGCATGTAAAATTTGATAGATATATGCAATCATGCTATCAGTTTATTTTTATAGCTTATTTCTTGATTCTGTCTCAGTTACACCGTTAAAATTAGGTCAGCTTATTTTGCTCAGAATTATCTGAGATCACTGATTATGTATGTAAGCATGTTTCTATGATAAATTAAGACATATGTCTATGTATAACAGGGAGTGACAAGTAAAATGGCATGCTTATGTTAAAAATAGTGAGCACCAACATGCAATCAGTATCCATGGCATGGAGATTTTTGTCAGTTTCATAAAACATAGATTTCAAGATGTTTGCAGCATGCATTACCATTTCTTAAAAGGAACAAAAACATCTGTTCCTTCTGAATCCAATACTGTTTTCCTAACAGAGTACAAGGCCTTGTCACTGCAAGATAAATTGATGGGGAACTGAACAGAAAATGGCACATGCTTCTGCTGATCACTCAGTTTGATTTATTAGCGAGAGTGCTAGCACATAACTCAAGATGAAATCAAGAAAGCAACTGATGTGGCCTTTCATATAAACACAGAAATGTGAACTGCAGAAAATACATTTTCCTTACAAGATGTCAAATAATAGGTTTCCCTCAAAAAGAGTAATGATTTCTGCGTGACAAGAACTACAGTAATGTGAGTAATAATAAAGGTCCTTACTGCCTGCATTCCTGAAACTTTCATAAAACTGCACGTTAAGAAAAATAACCTTTTTTTGTGGGAGGGATCCCATGTGAACAGCTATGTTGTTTTTTTTTTTCTTTTTTCTTTTTTAATTCTGAATTAATTATTTCACTTATTCAGACTGTATTCTGTTGGAAAAGTAAACTTCTCATTTCAATTAAGCTATTCCTAAAATGTTAAATACTAAGTTTTAATGCCTGACCAAATTCTTAGAGGGAGAGAGTATGCAGCATTTCCCCTATGGAATACGTAGCAAACCAAGGAAATGTTTGAAATTGCTCTAATTTCTGTTACTAGAATGCAAAAAAACACCACACAAATACATTATTTAAGAAATAATTGACTGCCTAAGCTGCTAAACAGACATGGTGCATATTTATCAGTGATGAGTATTTCTTCCATTTTAAATGTAAACATACTTCACTGAAGTATATTTTGCTGAAAAAATGAAACCATATGAAACGGAAATTTAATGAGATCAACTCATACATTTAAGTAATGAAATTGTTCATGTATGACAAAGAATACGATTTTTCGAACAGATGGCAAAATCTGTTTTTAGGCAGAAAAGATAAGATATTGCAAAACAGTTTTATTTTAATTTTATTAGCAACAATACTCAAAACTGCCTAAGTTTAAATTCATGTTTGCCACTGCATTCTGGATCACAACCATCTTTTTTCTGTTCTTTCTTTTTTAATATCTCTGGCTCAAAGATTTCAAAATATTGAGTGATATATATGTTTGTCTTTTCGACTTTTCCCGGTTAGAGGTCGCCACAGCGGAACTCCAGTCCACTAACGATTGGCAGTAGATTTTTATGGTGTCAAGTTGCCAGCCCGACACCCAACCTTCAGCGAAGGCACGCCCATTCACGCATGTCTTTCGGAGGCCACTCGATCACGGGGAGAATACGCAGACTCCACGCAGAAGGCACTCCAGCCGAGAATAGAACAGGATATATATGAAAAATTGTAAAACCATAATGCAAAGTCTAATTCATGAGATACATGCAGGTTAATATTATGCAAGTAAGAGAAGCTGATAAATGAATAAACCAAAAAACTTCAGTACAGTCTAAATCCATTCTGTTACACATTATATTGTATATTGGAGGTAAATGTTTGTAGCACATGGAACCATACACTGCAAACCCTCAAGTTAATATAAAAATTATGAAGAAAGTCAACAATGGAGGGGCTTAGACAAAATAACATCAGTAGTATACACAATGTGAAATTAAGTCATTATGTTAACATATTCTAATGTGATTATCATACCTATAAAATTAGCAGATTATCATAACAAGGGACACAGTATATTAATGTAGTGACTCCAGCTACATTAATACACAAGAGATAGCCAGTGAACAGAATGACCACCTACACATGTTCAAGGTGAAATTACTTGAGTGCAAAAATGAATGGCATAACGCCAAACACTGTTTCCCATAGGAAATTATTGCCAGTGGAACACTAGTTGTGTGCCTGCAATTATTCACTTGTTTAGGGAGATTTCTCCTTTTTTCAAGTTGATGCAACCAGGAAGTTGATATATATATATATATATATATATATATATATGTATACACATAGAGAGAGAGAGAGATATAGATACATATAAGTTTGGGGGATGGAGGCATGTTACGCACAATGGGGGTGCAGGGGGCTTGCCCCCCCCAAAAAAACTAAAAATGGATTTTTCATCTTTTTGATTTTGGGGCATTTTATTTCATCCTTTTGGCATGTCTATTTTCATGAAGTCAGAGTTTCATACTAGAACCAAATGGACTTGATATGCAAAACACAAGTGAAAGGAAACAAGTTTGAGTAGGAATGTGATGAAAGCCACATCATTACAAGACAGCCCACCTCAATCAACAACTATGGTAAAAATGTCAAAAGGCCTTACCTTGCATTATATTTTGTATATCTCCTACAATGATATGCTACAGAAGCAGCCATATCAGTGGTCAAGTTGTGGTAGTTAATTCTAAAGGAAACTGTTCCAAATCCAAACAAATAACAGAATCAGTGGTTTGTTCCTTACTGCTACAATGACTTCTTTGAGGATATTTTATTATTATAAGTGCCCTTACACCACAAACTGATCTTTGTTCGGGGGGGGTCACTGAAGCAGTCATTTGTAACATAACAGGCAGATTTCCTCACCGAGGATCTCATGTAGTACTGTCATACCAAAACTGTTCCTAGCAATATACTGTGATGCTAAACTGTATTGTTTAGTAAAAATATGAACATTTGTCCCAATGTCAGCTTATAAACTACATGAAACTACTATTTTTATAAAATAAGCTGCAAAAGTATAATATATGGATTCTAAAATCTTTATAAAATAAGTTGAATAATTTGCTGCAATACAGTGTTCATTAACTAATTCTTGTAATGACGGATTTTGTCATACGTTTGTCATAACGCAGGATAAAGCAATGGGACAGTCTAGTTTTCTTCACTTGATCAAATTGTCTGAACTGATATACCATTTTCATATACTCATTTATTTTCTTTATGTATTTATTTCCATTTTTAACCAAGATAGACTGGTAGAGCAAAACCAATTTTCAATGGAATTCCGAGGAGTAAAGCCTGCAGTTTTAAATTACAAAAAAGTTGTAACAGTCAGCAAATTTGGGACATAACAGCATGCCACAAGAGAAAATATTTAACATCCACTTAGTTTCACAGAGCTGCAAGTATATTAGGCAGTGGAAGACTTTATATATTCAATGAAGGAAAGGAAAAAATAGCGACAGGAAAATCGTGGAAATGAGATAGCAAAAAGTATAACGGAATGACATATAATAGGAAACTTAGGGTTAAGACAGGCAGAAGTTAGAACAATGTTTAATTTGTGCAGAAATGCATTGTGATTGTCTGCCACAATAAAGGGTATGTGGTTCCGTAAGCTTGGTTACATAAACAGACTGTTGGATTTACTTACCCCACTGAGGTTTAAGGTATGTGATCTTAGGTTTTTGGCTGGAACGTATTTATAACAATGTATATTAAAAGACACTTAGGGGGTTCAAGTAATGTCTTGTGGGTGTTTTTAGTTTAGTGAAAGTTAGTAGGTGATTCGGTTCTAGCCCATTAACTTTTGCAGTGCTTTACAATAGTTACTTTACCTGAGGACATTGATGGTATGTTTGGGAACCTTATTGTAAGTCTGAACAAGCTTTTGTAGGTGAGTTTTGTGAATGTTAGTGGGAACAGATAGAGAGTATAGTAGGGTAATCAGGAGAAAGTTTAAGCTGTGTTTAGCTATGCTGACTCAGTTATGTAATGGCTGGATTTATGGCACATGCTTAATATTTATGGGTTTTTGAGGTAACATACTCTGTGTGTTTGTCAAGAATAGTTTGTGGTTAATGACTGCACCAATAAGTTTTGTATGGGTAACTTGTTCAACTGATGTACTGTTTTTAGAGGTAATAGAGATTTCTCTGTACCCAAACAATAGCAACTTTGTCTATTTGGTATTTAGAAAGAGCTGAGAATGAGTGAGCAACTAGTCTAAACTTTGAAACTTTTGCTAGGTAGCAAGTTTGAGATGGTGAAGGGGGTTAGTACAGCAAATGAGGATGTAATCATCTGCATATTAAATAATTTCTAGTTTGGGAATTGTACTATGCATTTAATTAATGAAAATACCAAATAGGATTGGATCAGAAATGGAACCTTGGGGAAAACCTTTGTTGATGGCTTTTCAGAAAATTATTGTGACCACCTGTTTGTTCAAGATCAATTAGAAAGGTAGCTATTGAATCATTGCAAAGTGCTGATGCTAAGATCTATTTTGCCGGAATTTTGAAGAAGCAGAGAATATGATATACTACAAAAGCCTCAGAAAGGTCAAGAAAAATAACAGCAGTTGTAAGGCCCAAGTTTTTGCTACGGTGAACACTGTTTAGGAAGGATAAAAGTGGACTTTTGGTGCTGTGTTCTGGATGAAATTCTTGCTGAGTTGGTGACAAAAGGTTGTTAGTTTAAAACTGTATACATTTTTGTCTAAGAATTTTAGAAAGTGGGTTGACAAAATGGCTATTAGCCAAAAGTTAAGGAGGTTGTTTTGTGCCCTTCCTTTATGAAGTGGTGCCATATAGATGGGTTTCCAAAGCTTTGGGACATAAAGTTCAGAAACGGATTTGTTAATAAGTATTAAAACAGGTGGCAAGTTGAAGATATTCCAAAGAAATTATATTAGGCGTAAGAGAGGTAGGCTTTAGTTCTTGTAACAATTTTTTAACTTGGGTAGCATTAATCGAATGTATATTAAATGAAGCAGAAAGGAAGCCTTTGAAAGTCCCATGATCTTTAAACTCCATTTCCACCTCTACAGGAAGTGTTTCTGACTGCAGCGTGCTTCCACTGAATTTAATGTAATGATAGGGATTTAATACACCCTGCCTCCTGCAATACCCTCAGCTAATGTCCTGATAGCGAAAATACACCTCCTGAACAGGAAGATGCAGTGCCTTGGGCACTCTTAAAGGTTAAACAGACGGCAAACGTCTGAGCATATTTACACCCTGCCTCCTGGAATACCCTCAGCTGGTGTCCTGATAGCCAAAATACACCTCCTGAAAAGGAAGACGCAGTGCCTTGGATGCTCTTAAAGGTTAAACAGATGGCAAACATCCAAGCATATTGTATGTCCAGCTCTTAAACTATCAATGTTAGACTACGTTGTATTTTAAAATACTGGAAGCCCACCATACAGAATCCCCCATTCCTCCATAGTCCTTCTGTTACCCTAATTACCTCCCTTAGCCTTTGCCTTTGTTATTGGCTGGTTAGGCAGGTCTCATACCCTAATTTCTGGTTAGACAGGTCTTATACCCTACTTTCTTGCATAGGTTTTGTCTATCTGTTATAGCCCTCCTGCAGCTATTTCCCTTACCTGATAGTTACAAACGCTCTATATTACCCCCCAGAAACCCTTGTTAACACACACTGCTTTGCTAATTAATAGTTTCTGGCTAAATAATTCTACAAGTACCCAAACACTTGCTCCTACTACAGTCTATCTTTGCTGCCTGTTAATATATTTCAAACAGTATAAAGCAAAGGTCTTTAGCCCTTCTAAGTCTTGCCATACCTGTAAAATTTGTGGACATTGTTTTTTTCTGGTCCTGGAATCACTGGATCTGTGCCAGCAATCCATACAGACCCTATCTGTGTCTTCTGTACCCCTCCCCTTTCCTTACTCAACTCGCGTTGGTTTTGACCAAGGTTTCTTACTCCCATCCCACCCCCTTGGCACCATCTTTAAACTCCATTTCCACCTCTACAGGGAGCATTTCTGACTGCAGCATGCTTCCGCTGAAGTTAATGTAATGATAGGGATTTAAGTAAGCTATCTCTCTTGCTCATATGCATTACCAGCCTAGTTCTGTAATAACTGTTTTCTTTGGCTCATAACAAACAAACAAAGTGACACATTGAATTTATTCAGTAGCAGTCCTACCGTGCTTCATTTCTGTGCATAGATTTACTGTTGTGTGAATGATTGCATACTTAATACTTTATGTAAACAAAAGGAATAGCTTGTTTTTAAGTTGATATATGCCCTGTGCATATATTATAGATTTACTGATGTGTGAATGATTGCATACTTAATAATTTCTGTAATCTCAAAGGATAACTTGTTTTTAAGTTGATATATGCCCTGTGCATATATAAAATGCTGTACTACAGCTTCGTTTGATGGTCATAGGTGTTTAATTTGGATATATGGCCTGTGTATGTACTAAGAAGTGTTTCTACTGCTTGTTTGATGGTCATAGTTTTCTACTGTTGGGTGAATGGGTAAATGTTAAACTGTACACCTCATGCAAACGAAGCAAACCTCATGTTTGTGATAATTAATGTACCATGTGCCTAGAACCAAGCAGCTTTAACCAAATAATAGCATTTCCTTTGTAACACTATCTAGGGTAGTCTACAGACATAACAACTGTCGTAGATAATGTAATAAGGAATTTACTTACTGTAGTGGCTGTGGTATTGTCTTCTGGTTTGAAACTGTTCAGCGATAGCTAGGTAGCATTTCATGTGGAATACAAACACTGTTTTTGCAAACTGGGAAATGTTTAAGGCGGGAACAGGGCATTGTTTTTGTGTTGCATTTCTTGAATAGCATAACAAATCTAACCTCTAACAAGCCATTGTTGCATCTTTATTTATCTGTGCTTCTTCCTTTTTAGTACACCCTGCCTCCTGGAATACCCTCAGCTAGTGTCCTGATAGCCAAAATACACCTCTTGAACAGGAAGATGCAGTGCCTTGGATGCTCTTAAAGGTTAAACAGATGGGAAACGTCCGACCATATTGAATGTCCAGCTCTTAAACTATCAGTGATAGAATATGTATTTTAAAATACTGGAAGCACACCACACAGAATCCCCCATTCCTCCATAGTCCTTCTGTTACCCTAATTACCTCCCTTAGCCTAGCTGCCCCATACCTCTGAATTACTTTTCATTAGTCTGTAGCCTTTGTTATTGGCTGGTTAGGCAGGTCTAATACTCCAATTTCTGGTTAAACAGGTCTCGTACCCTACTTTCTTGCATAGGTTTTGTCTATCTGTTATAGCCCTCCTGCAGCTATTTCCCTTACCTGATAATTACAAATGCTCTATATTACCCCACAGAAACCCTTGTTAACATACACTTCTTTGCTAGTTAAGAGTTTCTGGCTAAATAATTCTACAAGTACCCAAACACTTGCTCCTACTACATTCTATCTTTGCTGCCTGTTCATATATTTCAAACAGTATAAAGCAAAGGTCTTTAGCCCTTATAAGCCTTGACATACCTGTAACATTTGTGGACATTGTTTTTTTATGGTCCTGGAATCACTGAATCTGTGCCTGCCTGCTCCGTTCGCCCTTCGGGATCACTCCGCACCTCTACCCTACCCCCATTCCCACCCACCCCAATGTCATTACATTTATACACCCATAAACCCCACCCCTACCTATCCCATCACCTGTAAACCAATCAGCTCACACACTCTAGCTTCACCCCTGTTTTCCAACCACATTTAATTTACACCTACTCTCCATAGAAAATGCCCTGCTAAATAGACTCACATAGTCTCACAGCATACATCATTCTTATTCCTACCCTCTTTACATCTCTAACTTTATTAACCCTAACTACCACTAATTATTCAACCTTGCCATCACTAACTCCAAGATCTAGTACACAAACCCTTCCACTGCCTCTTAGAAGAAACAGCTATTCAAACATCTCACCTTCCTTATTCCTACACAACGCATATAACCTAGACAAAACAAAACTTTTGCATACCCACTCCAAACTCATATTAAATGACACTTATCTTCCTAAACCACTTTCACATAAAAATGGCACCAATGCTATTATTCAACTCCTCCTCCTCTCTCTCACACAATGTGGCGACATCCACCCTAACCCTGGCCCTACATCTTCAACCACCCCAAAAAGCCTACAGCTTCAACTGGTAACAATAAACACACATAGCATATGTAGCAAAATTACTGAGTTCCATGCATGGCTATCCACCCCCCCCCCCAAATATTGTAGGAGTAACAGAAATGTGGCTAAAACCTCATATTGCTGATACTGAAATTGTTCCTCCAGGTTACAACATACTTCGTGCTGATAGACTCCACAAAAATGGTGGTGGCATAGCACTAATCTACAATCACAGCCTTAACATAACAATCTATCCCAAACAACCCGCCATTTTTGGCAATCTAGAAATCTTACTAACTTCCCTTCAAATCAATAATAACAAACGTATAATTTTAGCAGTAATCTACATCCCATCAGGACAAAATATCCCCCTCCTTGGTGACTTTTTATCATGGGCAAACCAAGACATCTCACAGGAAACCATAATTCTAGGAGATACAAACATTAATTGGCTGAACCTAACAACCAATTCTCCAGTCAATAGCATAAACCTACATAGCTTCACACAGCTCATTACAACTCCTACCCATGGCCTATCCACTAGATCTGAAGCCACCCTAGACTGGATATTAGTATCTCACCCACAAAATTATTCCAATTCAGGTACCTTACCTGATATACTAAGTGACTACCTCCCAGCTTTCATCCATAGGATCCACCTTCAAAAAACAAAAACACACACCTACAAAACATCCAGAAATCTCTCCCACTTTGAACCAGATACATTTGTAAGTATCCTAAAATTCCAAAATTGGCTCCCACTAAAATCACTCCTCCTAGATGATGACATTAACTATTTCAACAAACTCTTTCTGGACACACTAAATAGCTTAGCCCCTACTCGAACCAAATGTACCAAGGCTAACCATGCCCCTTGGCTAACTAAATCAACAAAACAAAACCTCCTTCATAGAGTTAAAGCATGGAAACAGTGGCAAAAATGTAAAACTAAACAAACCGAACTTGCCTATAAGCAACTCCAAAACAATTGCAAAAAACTAGTCATGCAAGATAAGAAAAACTACTTTTCCTCACAGCTATCCACCACAAACAACAATCCAAATAAGTTTTGGAAATCAGTTTCCACATTACTTAATCCTGGCACACCACAAAACCCATCCCCAACACCTGACAAAAGCCCACAGCAAATCTCTCATGCTTTTAACACCCATTTTATTACTACAATTCAAAACCTAATCAAAGACCCTACAACAGACTCCTCACATAATAATAAAACTTCCCCTATTCTAGACTCCTGCATTAATAATCCAACAGCACCTTCGTTCTCCATCCAACCCATTCCTACCTCACAAATATGCAAACTTCTCAATAAACTTAAACCCTGCTCTCTCTCTGCTGACAAACTCTCCCCCGAATATTTAAAACTAGCATACCCAGTCAGTATACTAATAAATTGATCTCTCTCTGAATGCTATGTCCCAAACTTATGGAAAAAATCTATCATTACCCCACTACATAAAAGTGGAACCTCCCATGACCTGTCAAACTACCGCCCAATCTCAATACTTTCACCGCTATCAAAATAATGTGTACATACTCAACTACTTAAACACCTCCTAGACAATGAGCTTCTCTCTCCCACACAACATGGCTTCCACCCAGCACATAGCACAATTACAGCCCTAATCTCTTTCACCGATACTGTCAACAAAGCCCTTGACAATGGTCTCTATACCTCAGTAATCCTACTAGACCTGTCAAAAGCTTTTGACACAATATCACACAACAAGCTACTGTACCAAATATCAAAACTAGGATGTTCCCCAATTCTGTCAAATGATTCACCTCCTACCGCAATAACAGGGAACAGTCAGTAAAATGGCAAAATGCACAATCCACCTATCAAAAAAACAACATAGGAGTCCCTCAGGGTGCCATTCTAGGGCAACTACTTTTCAATATTTTTATCAATGACCTTCACAAAGTCTCTCAGCTAGGTAACTAGATCCAATACGCTGATGATTCAACAATTATTTCTTCCACCAATAATTTCTCAATATAACCCAAAAAGCTTTTACTTCAATAGAAACCTGGCTAAATAATTCTCAACTACTACTAAATGCCAAAAAAACAAAACTACTCCTATTCACTTCAAAACCACTAAGCACAGACTTTAAGATTTTTTCTAAGGATGGAATTGATATAGAAATAACTAAAATGGCTAAACTTCTAGGCATGACAATAGATGACAAACTTACCTTTGAACCACATATTCATAACACAATAAAAAAGTACACTTCAAATTAGGCAAACTATATAGACACAAATTATACCTCAACAAGCAAACCAAAGCTAAACTACAAGTACCCTACTCCTCCCTTCCCTCCTATATGGAAGTGCTATCTTTACTAACCTACTTTCATCATTTAGTAATAAGCTGCAATCCTGCTATTATAAAATAGCTAAATTTGCCTCAGAAAAACCAAACCGTACACACCACTGTGAAGCAATTGCAGAACTCAACTGGCTCGAATTCTCAAGCCATCTTTCTTTTATCAAGCTAACATTAGCACATAAATTAATTTTCAAACCCCACCTCTGCCCAGCGCTTCACTCAGTCGTACAAACTTACACTCCTACTTGGTCACTTAGATCCTCTTAGAAACAACTAATAAAGGTTATAAAACCAAACAAAAGAGCTGGACAAAGTCTATACTCCTATAATATAGCCAAACTTTGGAACACATTATCCTCCCATATAACTCTAATGAAATCTTCTAAACTCTTTAAACCATCACTCAAACTACACTACCAAAATAACATCCTGTCACTGCACAATAACCAAACCTCCATAGCCTCCCCACCTCATGCTAAACCATCCTACAGGGCAATCTCAACTAACCTCTGTATACATACTGCCTGACTTTTTCTCTCCTACTCCCTACCTCTTGCTGCCCTTTACTGCCTGACTTTTCTCTCCTTCCCCCTACCTCTTGCTACACTACCCTATGTGACACACAACTTACCTCATTATTACTTCTGCCCCTTTACTCATGGGCTTTACTCTCTCCCTTGCTTGAAACCCTCTGAATTTTTATATGAAGATGAAACTATGATTATGTTCTCTTAATGTACTATATTGAATATGCTACCATTATGGTATATAACATGCTAATGTCTTTTAAAACTCTAAAATGTCATAATGTTTTTTGAATGCACTACCATGGAGCTTTTCTCCCCGGGCCTCCACTGAAAATGGGTTAATGGCCCAGTGGACTTTCCCAGTCAACAAATGTCAATCAATAAATAAACAATAAATAAATTATTGCATTCAATTTTTAAGATAAAGAGTTTGCAGTATCCATAAAGAGCTCATTGATGAGGAACGTAATGTGTTCATCTGTTTCATCAAGAAGAGAGCTTGATGTAATTTTCCCCAGCTTTTTAAGATTGCTAATAGTAGATCATTACTGTTTAAAATTGTTTCTCTGGTTAAGTAGTAGTTATTGAAACCAGGATTGTTTAGTATTTCTAATAGCATGTTTAACTTTGCTCCTGAGTGTATTGTAAGCCTAACTTGTTTGTATTGTTTGCAGTAGTTTCCGTTGTTTCCATGCCTTATCTCTAAGTGACATTAGTTGTTTGATCTCTGTAAACATCCAAGGGCAGTAATACTTTTTACTTTCTTTCTGCAGGTGGGGGGGGGGAGGGGGCAGTGAAGCTTAATATGGGTAAGAAGATGTTACTGAAGTAGCTGACTGCTTTATCTAGGAGAAAGAAATTAAGGGGATACCAGCATAGTCGGCGTTAAGCACCTGCAAAATCCACGGTGGGAGCCCCCAATTACTTCCCCACAAATGAGGGCCCCCATTCAGCAGCCATGGGTTGCTCTGACCAGCGTTGCTGTTCTTCAGCTCGGCTCCTCATGGCCTTCCGCATAGTCCAGCTTCCTGGACCCTGCCATCACCGCAAAAATCAAAACTGTGTTTCCATTTTTTTTTTTGATTCGCTGGCAAGCTGCACTCAGTCAGGTCCACTCATTGAAACAAGGGATCTGATTGGCGGCAGCAGCCTGCGAACTAAGTCCTTGTTTTTTTTTTTATTTTTTAAAGTAGGTAGTGATGAAGCAATGACCTGATTGGTCCTTGCAAATCACTTCCTGCACAAACTGCCTTTAAAAAGGCACCTGCAGCTAATAAGGATCACTTCTCTTGTTTTTAAACAGAGAAGTGTTCCTTAGCAGCAGCAGAGTGCAGAGATCGAGCAGGGTTTGGACCAGCATGAGGACGGACTACATCAGGAACGGATCAGCGGTGGATCAAGCCTTTGCAGCGGTCATGGTCTTTGGATTCTACTCTTTTTAAATTGTCCTTCTAAGGGCAACTTCTCAAAAGGTCTGACAAACTGTCCTTTTAAGGGCAACTTCAAAGGGACTGAGTGGTCTGAGGAAGGCAAGCAGAGCAGGTGAGCCTTCAGTCGTGAAGAGGAAGCAGAGTATTGGAAGCAGCCTTTTGTAGAAAGCATAAAAGGTAAGTTTTTGGGTTTAGTTTCAACTTTATTTTTTGTGGGGGGGTGATTGTTTTTTATGCATATTTCTTGTGCTAAGAGTTTTGGGGGGTGAGGGCTGTGGTTGCACTAGTTTTATTTTGGTTTTGTGTCGAGTTTTTGTGCTAAGAGGTTTGGGGGGGTGAGGGCTGTAGTTGTACCAGTTTTATTTTGGGGCTGTGGTTGTACGAGTTTTATTTTGGTTTTGTGTAGAGTTTTTATGCTAAGAGGATGGGAGGGTTGTGGCTGTACCAGCTTTATATTGGTTTTGTGTAGAGTTTTTGTGCTAAGAGGATGGGAGGGTTGTGGTTGTACCAGTTTTATATTGTTTTTTTGTAGAGTTTTTTGTGCTAAGAGAGTGGGGAGTCAGGTTGTGGTTGTACCAGTTTTATTTTATGTTCGTGCTCTGGTGGTAAGAGGATGGGGGATGAGGGGCTGTGGTTTTTACCAGTTTTTCACTTGTGTGGTGTTCTTGTGCTATGAGGATTAGGGAGGTGGGGACTAGTTTTATCAGTCTTAATTTGCTTTTATTGTAGAGTTCTTGTGCTAATAGGATGGGAGGGGGGGGGCTGTGGTTATACCAGTTTTACTTTACTTATTTTACATTTGTTTACTGGATAGTCTGACTGGGATAGAACCCATTTTCAGTGGAGACCCAGGGAGAAATGCTTTTTAGTACACAGGTGCTAGAAATATGTAAAATAAGTTTGGTTTATCTGTTTATACGAGGGACAATATAAGGGAATGTGAAATGTAATATACATTTAATATTGATTGCCCATTGGTTAGGAGAGGGTGTAAGTTAGTTATTTGGGGCAAGAGGATTTTGTTTTGGCAGTAACTATGCTGTATATGTAAAAGGTAGAGAGAATGGGGTAGGGGTGATGAAAAGGAGGGGAGATAAATAATGGGACAGAGAAGGATATTGTAGTTGGCTAGAGCAGGAATAGGTGGGCATTCTTGTCAGATGCTACTGTCTAAGTCAATAGTCTTAGGCGTATGGGGTAAGTGGTGAAGATTAGCTTACTTCAGCCTGGGTTGAAAAATGATCTGTTGCATGGTAGATGTAACATAGGTGTATCGATGTCAGCATATTGGATTGTGAGTGCTAGGGATGTGGCGGTATTGAGGTCGATAATCCACTAAATTGAAGTGGATCAAGGATGTAGCCTTATGTGACTCCTAATGTGAGTGGAAGTAGAGGGGGGGGGGGGTAGGTACTGGAAAATTTTATGGCTGTTTATGACCTGTTGGGTAGCTTTGGAGCCAATGGAGGGCTAAGAGGATCCGATTAAGGTTGGCAAGAGTAGTTAGTAGTTTGTAGAGAGACTCTGACAAAACCGATAAAGGCCTTTAACAAATTGAGAAAGCCAGATACCATCATTTGTAAATTGATGGTGTTGGTATAACAGAGGAGAACAGTTGCAGCATGAGCCCTGAAGCCGTGTTGGGATTTGGCAAGTAAATTATTGGTTGAGAATGAAAACATTTCTCTAGGAGTTCAGGTAGTGGGGGGAGAATTGCTCTTGGCCTATAATTTAACTTCTGTCAAGTTTCCACCTTTGTGCAAGGGTATAATGTATATTTTCCAGATGGTTGGGATGTGTACTGCTCAGTAATGGATCTTTTAAATATTCAGGCTAAGAACTGGCTTCAGCTGCTATTTTTTTAAACTGTTGGTAGATTTTCAAACAGAATTGGCAGTAGGTTTTGAGTTTTTTTTACAAGTTTGTCAAACAATGTTCTGCTATCTAGGTTTATAGTACTGTTTTACACTATCCCTGATGTTTCACCTTGTTCTGCAGTTTTTTTGGCTGTTTGAATTGTGCTGAGACGTTAGGAGGTTGATGGGGCCTGCACGTTGCTTAAAATGCCTAATGTTGGAAAGGTAGTTTGCAGCTGTGAGAATGTTGCTGCTGAAGGCATAGATGTTTTGAATGTATACTACTGCAAACCCTGTTACACTACTATTGCATATAGCTGCAATGTACTACTCACTGATGCAATGACTACAACTTTTTCATTGTCCGTAGTTAATGTGTTGAAAGTTTGGGAGTGTGGTTAGGGCCTGTGAGAATGTTGCAGTGTTCAATGTTTACCTGGAGCTTTTTTAATGGGGGTCACATACTGCATAAGGACATTGTTAATGCTACACCTATGTTTTTGGTTTTCACTTTATCCAGAATTATTGTGCTTTGGCTGGGGGGGGTGAGAATTTCTGCAGAATGTACGGATATCTTAATGCATGCTAATGCAAACACTGTTCTGCTGTCGAGGGTTATAGTACTGTTTAAATATCCCTAGTGTTACAACTTGTTCTGCAGTTATTTTTGGCTGTTTGAATTATGTAATTTGGAGGTTGATGGGGCCTGTACATTGTTTAAAAAGCCTAATGTTGGGAGAGTAGTTAGCGGCTGAGCCACGGTGGTGCATCAGTTAGTGTTGTCATCTCACAGCAAGAGGTTCTCCGGTTCGATCTTCGACTGAGGTGCCTTCTGTGCGGTATCTGCATGTCCTCCCTGTGGTCGCGTGGGTTTCCTCCAGGTGCTTTGGTTTCCTCCCACATCTCAAAGATATGCTGTAGGTGGATTGGACACTCTACATTGGCCCTAGGTGTGAGTGTGTGCATGTGTGTGCCTTCTGTGGAAGGTTGGTCGCTGGGCTGGCAACTAGACACAGTAAAACTCCACTGCCAATCATGAGCAGACAGGTGATCCGCTGTGGCGACCCCTAACCAGGAAAAGCCGAAAGAAGAAAGTTGCAGTGTTCAATGTTTGCCTGAAGTTTTTAATGTGGGGCCACGCACTGTATAAGCACATTGTTAATGCTACGCTTATGTTTTTGGTTTTCACTTTATCCAGGATTATTGTGCATCTGCTGGGGGGGGGGGGGTGAGAATTCCGCAGAATGTACTGATATCTTAATGCATGCTAATGCAAACACTGTTCTGCTGTCTAGGTTTATAGTACTGTTTAAATATTCCTGATGTTACAGCTTGTTCTGCAGTTTTTTGGGTGTTTGAATTATGCTGAGAGGTTAGGAGGTTGATGGGGCCTGTATGTTGCTTAAAATGCCTAATGTTGGGAGGGTAGTTAGCAGCTGTGAGAATGTTGCTGCTAAAGGCATAGATGTTTTGAATGTATACTAATGCAAACCCTGTTACGCTACTATTGTATATAACTGCAATGTCCTACTCACTGATGCAATGACTACAATTTTTTCGTTGTCCGTTGTTAATGTGTTGAAAGTTTGGGAGTGTGGTTAGGGCCTGTGAGAATGTTGCAGTGTTCAATGTTTGCCTGGAGTTTTTTTTAATTGTGGTTACGTACTGTATAAGCACATTGTTAATGCTACTCCTATTTTTTTGGTTTTCACTTTATCCAGGATTATTGTGCATCTGCTGGGGGGGGGGGGTGAGAATTCCGCAGAATGTACTGATATCTTAATGCATGCTAATGCAAACACTGTTCTGCTGTCTAGGTTTATAGTACTGTTTAAATATCCCTGGTGTTACACCTTGTTCTGCAGTTATTTCTGGCTGTTTGAATTATGCTATTTGGAGGTTGAGAGGACTTGTACATTGTTTACCATGCCTAATGTCCAGAGAGTAGTTCGCAGCTGTGAGAATGTTGCAGAAGGTATAGATGTTTGAATGTATACTAATGCAAACCCTGTTACGCTACTATTGTGTTTACCAACAATGTACTACTGATGCAATGGCTTAAATTTTTTCGTTGTCCATACTTATTGTGTTGAAAGGTTTGGAGTGTGGTTAGGGCCTGTGAAAATGTTGACGTGTCCATTGTTTGCTTGGAATATTTTTAATAGGGGGTCACGGACTGTAAGCACATTGTTTATGCTACGCCTTTTTGTTTTCACTTCATCCAGAATTCTCCCTAGACTTGGGGGAGGGGTTAAGAATTCTGTAGAATGTACTGATATCTTAATGCCTGCTAATGCAAACACTGTTCTGCTATCTGTTTATAGTGCTGTTTAGCTGTCCTTGATATGCCTTGTTGCAATGACTTCAATTTATTCGTGGTCCATAGCTATTGTATTGAAAGTTTGGGAGTGTGGTTAGGGCCTGTGAGAATGTTGCAGTTTCCATTGTTTGCCTGGAGTTTTTTTTGTAATGGGGGGTCACGGACTGTATAAGCACATTGTTAATTTTGTTTTCACTTCAAAAAAAATTGTGCCAAGATGGGGGGGGGGGGGGGTAAGAATTCCACAGAATGTACTGATGTCTTTAATGCATACTACTGCAAACACTGCTCTGCTATCCAAGTTTTTTGGCTGTCTGAATTATGTTGACAGTTTAGGAGGTTGATGGGGCCTGTGAGAATTGTGTCCAGATGTTTTTGGTTTTTGGCCTGTTCTCTCAAAATGATTGCATATCACAATACGGAGGGTTGAGGATACTAACAGAAATGGACTTCTTGTTTCATACCCGCCACGTAATGATGTTACGCCTTGTTCTGCAGTTATTATTGGCTGTTTGAATTATGCTCTTTGGAGGTTGAGAGGACTTGTACATTGTTTACCATGCCTAATGTCCAGAAGGTAGTTAGCAGCTGTGAGAATGTTGCAGAAGGTGTAGATGTTTGAATGTATACTAATGCAAACCCTGTTATGCTACTATTGTGTTTACCAACAATATATTACTGATGCAATGGCTTAACTTTTTTTGTTGTCCGTACTTATTGTATTGAAAGGTTTGGAGTGTGGTTAGGGCCTGTGAGAATGTTGTAGTGTCCATTGTTTGCTTAGAATATTTTTAATAGGGGGTCACGGGCTGTAAGCACATTGTTTATGCTACGCCTTTTTGTTTTCACTTCATCCATAATTCTGCCTAAACTTGGGGGGTGGGTTAAGAATTCCACAGAATGTACTGATATCTTAATGCCTGCTAATGCAAACACTGATCTGCTATCTGTATATAGTGCTGTTTAACTGTCCTTGATATGCCTTGTTGCAATTACTTCAATTTTTTCGTGGTCCATAGCTATTGTATTGAAAGTTTGGGAGTGTGGTTAGGGCCTGTGAGAATGTTGCAGTTTCCATTGTTTGCCTGGAGTTTGTTTTTGTAATGGGGGGTCACGGACTGTATAAGCACACTGTTGATTTTGTTTTCACTTCCTCCAAAATTGTGCCGAGATGGGGGGTGGGGGGGGGGGTAAGAATTCCACAGAATGTACTGATGTCATTAATGCATATTACTGCAAACACACTGCTCTGCTATCCAAGTTTTTTGGCTGCCTGAATTATGTTGACAGTTTAGGAGGTTGATGGGGCCTGTGAGAATTGTGTCCAGATGTTTTTGGTTTTTGGCCTGTTCTCTCTCAGAATGATTGCATAGCACAATGCGGAGGGTTGAGGCTACTAACAGAAATGGACTTCTTGTTTCATACCCTCCACGTAATGCATGGTACATTCCCTGGATTTATGCTTTTGTACACAGATCCTGTGCTAAGAGGGGTTGTGGGAATATCCGTCTCCCAGTCTGTGTGCCACTTCTGCATCCCTCACAAATGAGTTTTTTTAGCAAATCCATGATTTCACTCCTTGTTCAACCAATGATTTTGGTTTGTTCAAGTTTGCTAAGAGATTGAGAGGTAGTGGGCATGTGTAGTCTGTACTGTACCGTAACATTTGTCTTGCCTCAGTTTGGTGTGTTCCCCTTCAAACTTGTGCCTCTCCTAGTCATTAGGTCTTTCAGGCTTTAGTCTGAGAGCTTGTAATATCAATCTTTTGCATCATTTGTGGCCTGTTCACATGTTTAGGGGGAATGACAGGGGAAGAATTCTGTAGAAAAAGCTGAAGTTCACCTCTAGTGTTAGATATTTTAACATGAAATGGTAACCTGGACCTCTCATTACTTGTTTGTGCCTACTGGTTAGTCATTCTTCAGTCTTTGTGCCTGCAGTGCAATAGTGACTGATGTCAATGCAAGTCATTAAGCATTTTTAATAACAGTATGACTGCATGTGTAGTAATTCTGCTTTACTTCCGTTCCCAGTTAGAGATGAAGCGTACATATTTGTCAGGAGCAGCAAAAAGAAAGCTTCAGCAGCAGAGGAATGAGGATGCAAAGAGACAGGGCTCCGTTATGAAATTTTTTTGTGACTCATCGGAGAGGGGAGATTCGGGAAAAAGTCTGCCTTCAGGTCAACACAATGGTTCTGCATTAAAGTCTGACCACTGTGAGGCGAGCATCCTTTCACTAGAAAGTGACCACTCTCTTGTGGCTACACCACAGGCTATCTCCTGTGGACCTATAGCCATTACCATGGGTGAAAGCACAGCAGCAAATGCAGATTCACCTGATGTGTTGCCTGGATCACCAGACTTTGATACAGAAGGAGCCCATACTTCCGTAGTGACAGATGTGGCCTATGACTTGCAGGGAGTGTCAGGTACATCTTTGGAGGATCTAGGGACTTGGCCAGACTTGATTAGGGATGAGTTTAGGGTAGCTGCCATTCAGCATGGACCTGTGCAAGTGATATTACCACAGTTCCCAGTCAATGAGCAGAAAAGAAGATTTACATCTGAGAACTATTTCCATGTGCTACCTAATGGAGAGAGAGCAAAATGCACTTGGCTGACATATTTGGTCTCAGAGGATGCACTGTTTTGCTTTGCATGCAAATTGTTTGGACATTCTAACCATCTTCTCAGGTCAGGTGGTTACAAAGTATGGAGAGAGATGTCCAAAGCTTTACACAGCCATGACCAAGCACCAGAGCATACGGCATGCATGATGAAGTGGAAGGAACTGGACAATAGAATAAAGAGTAGTCAGACTATGGATGATAAGAGACAAGCAGTGGTTGAAAAGGAGATAACTCACTGGCATGGTGTGTTAGAATGCATTATTGCTGTTGTCCAATACTTGGCAGAACGGAACATGGCATTCCGTGGTACAAGTGATGCCCTGGACACCTATGGCAATGGCAACTTCTTAGGTCAAGTGCAACTTTTGTCGCAGTTTGACTCTGTCATGGCTGAACATTTGCGTCGTATTCGGAATAAAGAGGTAATGAATCACTATCTTGGGAAGGACATACAGACTGAAGTTATCCAGCTGATTGCAAATGCTATGTTAAGGATCATTGTAGGGAAGGTGAAGGATGCTAGGTACTTTTCTGTGATTCTTGATTGCACGCCAGTCATCAGCAATCAAGAGCAAATGACTGTAGTAGTTCGATATGTGGATATTTCACAGACTGCAGCCACAGTTGAGGAACATTTTCTGGGATTTGTACCTGTGAATGACACAACTGGGGCAGGACTTACAGAAGCTCTTCTTCAGACTCTTCAAAATCATCAACTGGACATTAATGACTATCGAGGACAAGGATATGACAATGGCAGCAACATGAAGGGGAAACGAGCTGGAGTGCAGGCCCAGATAAAACAGATGAATTCAAGGGATTTTTATGTGCCGTGTGCCTGCCATAATTTAAATCTTATAGTTAGTGATGAAGCACATTCATCAGTACAGGCAGTGTCATTCTTTGGATGTCTGAAGAACATTTACGTACTCTGTACAGCATCAACAAGCCTATGGCAGATCTTAACGGCACACAAATGTCACTGTGAAGCCACTGTCGGAGACTCACTGGGAATGCAGGATAGACTCTGTCAAGGCAGTAAGATTTCAGTTGAAGGGAGTCATTGAGACATTACAGGAGATAGGGCAAGCAGTACGTACAAATGATGCTGCAACATATCAACAATCAAGAGGACTGTGCTCAGAACTTATGTCATACCAGTTCATTGTATGTTTAGTGGTTTGGTATGATGTGCTGCTAGAGGTAAATTGTGCAAGCAAAGTTCTGCAGAGTCCATCTGCTGATATTTTGACATGTGTCAAAGTGCTGGCATTCACTATGGACCTGCTAAAAAATTAAAGAGAAACGGGATTTCAACATGCCATGGGTGAAGCCTCCAGGATAGCGGAAGAACTGGATGTTGGCACCACATTTCAAGAAAAGAGACGGAGGAAAGTAAAACAGTTCTTTGACTATGAAGGAGAAGATGAGACTGTACAGGATCCAGCGGTAAAATTACATGTAGAGTTCTTCAATGTGCTGTTGGACACAACAATCCAATCGTTTACTGACCGGTTTCACCAGCTTTCAGAGTTTGATAAGGCCTTTGGATTTTTATCAAATATTAAAGCCTTGAGTGATGTTACAGAAGACACACTGCTGCAATACTGCAATGCTCTGAAAGAACAACTGACTAACAGGATAAGTGGCCACTGTGATATTGATGACTCTGACCTTGGACACAAACTTAAAAGCCTTTCTGGAAAGATTGAAAATGAATCATCACCACTGACTGTGTTAAATTTCCTTATTCGCAACCACTTGCAAGATATATATATGTATATATATATATATATATATATATATATATATATATATATATACTTATGTTTCACTGCGCATTTATTTGACTGCACCCATTACAATGGCTACTGCAGAACACAGCTTTTCTAAGCTGTAACTCATAAAGACATACCTGCATTTGTCAATGAGTCAGGAGAGACTTTCAGGCTTAGCTGTGCTCTCAATTGAGCATGAAGTGGGACAAAGTGTATCACATGACAGCCTCATTGAAGACTTTGTCCGGAAGGAAATTTTAAGATCCCAGTAAAACTGTAAGTTAGGTATGTGCTCATATTTCCTTTCCAGTAACCTTTTATAATGCTGTCAGGCAGTAATTTCAGGTAGTACCTTAGTGTGGCTTGTATGCTGTGTATTCACTTTTTGTTTGCGTATCTCCAACAGGTAGGACCATGAGGATGGAACTAACAGGATGTTAGGCAAAGACAGCTAGGAGCGGCAGGACTCATGTGGAGCGGCAGGGCAGTGGCAGGACTCGTCAGGATGGTAGGACAGTTGGGAGCAGCAGGACTCATTGGAGGGCTAGGACAGAAGCTCAGGAAGAACAGACAAGTGGCAGAAGTCAGAAGCTGAAGAGGTAAATGCATATTGAAGATGAATGACACTCTGGTTTTCACCCTTTTCTCTCTGTGTTTGAGTCTGCCTGTGTCAGACTTACTAATCCCCATTACTCTCTTGTGCATGGGTTTGAGTCTGCCTCAGGTTCAGTAATCCCCATGTCTCTTTTGTGTGTTTATTTGGATTTGAGTCTGTCTGCCTCAGGCTCCATAATCCCCATGGCTTTCTTTTGGGTTTGTTTGGGTTTGAGTCTACCTCAGGCTCTGTAATCCCCATGGTTTTCTGTGTCCCATAGCTGTGTTGTGTACATCTGCAGTGTGACTGTTCTGCATATCAGTAATTGCCTTGAGTGATGTCAGTTTATCTAATGCTGCTTAAGTCTTGCTATATTGCTGTCATTGTCTTGTGTTTGAGAGTGGTGTCTGTTCTGTTTTGTGGTAGTGCTGACTTAATCTTGTGTGGGTTTATGTTCAGTCTTGTAGTAAATTTGTCCTGGTCTTGTCTCTGTCCTTGTGGGGGTGGGTGCCTCTGTCCTGTGTCTGTGTGGGTGTTAATGTTCAGTTTTGGTGTAGTGTAGTCTTTATCATGTGTGGGTGTCTGTCCTGTGTGCAAGTGTCTGTTTTAGTGTGCTTCTGTCCTATGTGAGGGAGTCTGTGTCTTTGTGTGTGTCTGTGTGGGAGTCTCTGTGTGGGAGTTTGTCTTTGTCTCAGTCTGTGTGGATCTGTGTCAATTTGTATGGGTGTTTGTGTCAATTTGTGTGGGTGTCTGTGTGTGGGTCAGTCTGTGTCGGTGTCTGTGCGTGTCAGTCTGTCTTTGTGGGTCAGTCTGTGTCGGTGTATATGTGCATCAGTCTGTCTTTGTGGGAGTCTGTGTCGGTGTCTGTGTGCGTCAGTCTGTCTTTGTGGGAGTCTGTGTCGGTGTCTGTGTCTTTGTGTACCTCTGTGGGACTGGATACCTTGATGCAGTACAGAGGCTTGTCATAATGTAACAACATTGCTACTAAATGCCAGTCAGTGTAGGTGTCTTTGTGTACCTCTTTGGGACTGGCTACCCTGATGTGGTACAGAGGCTTGTCATAATGTAACAACATTGCTACTAAATGCCAGCTGTAGCTCTCGATCTTATGGCACAAAATCTGGGCAAAGCCACAGATAATGAGGTTCCAGCCCAAAAGATCTGGGCAAATTTTAAATATTGCTCTTATAAACTGAAAATGTTAGAATAAAAGGTCTTATCATGCATTTTCTGAAAGGTATATATTTAGGTAAACTGAAATACCTGTCATTTAATGAATTCGGTCATCAATGATTTGCCAGAAAAAAATCCAGAAAACACCAAATTGAGGAACAGACCAAACAAGAGTCACATCTGGACATTCTTTGAAAATTTGGGCAACTGAGTATGCAGTCAGTGTCTGCATCTGTGAGTGGCTACCTTGCTGTGGTACAGGGATTTGTCCATAATATAACATTGGTACTAAATGCCATTTGGTGTGTGTGTGTGCAGCTGAGTGGCAACCTTGCTGTGGTACAGGGGTTTCATAATGTCACATTGGTACTAAATGCCAGTCAGTGTGTGCACCTGTGAGTTGCTACCTTGCCGTGTGCACCTGTGAGTTGCTACCTTGCTGTGGTATATGAGTTTATCGGAATGTAACATTGGTACTAAATGCCAGTCAGTGTGTGCACCTGAGTCGCTATCTTGCTGTGGTACAGCTTTTGTCATAATGTAACATTGGCACTAAATGCCAGTCAGTGTCTGTGCATCTCTGAGTAGCTACCTTGCTGTGGTACAGGGGTTTGTCTTAATGCAACACTGGTACTAAGTGCCAGTCAGTGTGTGTACCTGTGAGTAGCTACCGTACTGTAGTACAGGGGGTTATCGTAATGTAACCTTGGTACTAAATGCCAATCTGTGGCTTGGCACATCAATTCTTAATGATCTGAATGTAGTGACACTAGTGGTTAAATGGTGCTGGATGAGCTTGACAGGGAAGGGGGTGCAATGGCAATGTGGTCACGCTTGATGTTCTCTTGAGTAGGGCCCCCAACTTGAACCTTGCTGGGGGCCCCCAAAATGCTAGCACCGGCCCTGGATGCCAGTTGCATTATTTAAGTAAGTTATTGAAGATATCTTTATTAAATTGCCTTTTACAGCATACCCAGTTGAAGGTTATATTTTAGTGACCCTTTGATGTCCCCTTGTCATAAGGGTAAGACAATAGTTACTGAGACAGTCAGAAGATTTGATGGGAAGGTGTTAGTAGCCATAATATCCAATCAGTGTTGCTTTCTCTACCTGTGCTTTTATCTGTTCTCATAGCATCTTGTTATTATTTGAGTGAAAACAAAAAGGTTGATGTTTGGTGTTCTGTATGCATTGTAATTTAAGACTGGGACAGTCTCTGTTTACATCTCCCAGTACTGCTATATGGTGTTTTCTGTTTACTGAGAGCCAAGATAATACATCTTCTATGACGGTGTTTTGTGTTGAGGTTGAGGTTGAGGTAGAATATAGATAGTAGGTGTTTATTTAGATTTAAGTTGCTAAGCAGTAATTCTGATGGATAAAAAGTGGGTATGTTTAAGTGGGAGTGGTAAGGGGAGTTGATTTGATTGAAGTATAGCACACATATTCCCCCATCTTTTTAGGTCTGTTGGGCCTGAATGTTATATCCTGAAGGGGGTTGTGGAGAGAGAGATGACTGAAGCTTTTTGTTTAAGTACTGTTGCAGTGCAGCAAAACCTTATAAGAGCATTACAAAAAGCAACAGCAAGTGCCCAGTGTGTAAAACAATAGATTAAAAAAGCACTGAAGAAACCAGGTAGATATATAATGATAGCTCAAAAGCTGACCATGGTACTAAAAATGAAATGATGCATTTACTGAAATTAATTAACACTCAGTGTAACATAATGCATGTTAGTTCATGCACACACACTCAGACATAAACGTGTGTGTATGTGTGTGTGTGTATGGGTCTACTTTGCTTCATTGAAAGCTCATTTCAGTGAATTTGAATTCACCCTGACCAAATCACTGAAAGCTCAAATTACTGAAAACTCATTTCACTGAAGTGAAGTTCTGGCGTTTTGTACAGTACTGTAAGGAAAGTAAAAGGTATATGCCCTTTTCCTCACTGTAGTGCAATCCTGGAGTTAGTATATATAGTTAGGGGGGTGTGGGGGGACAGCCCCCCACATTGGGTGGTGTAGCCCCACACTTAGTATGGGCATATATTGTCTTGTGGAAAGAGTTAGTCACTGGTGTCATAAGCATTCATGTCTATGGTTTAAAATGTATTGTTTTGAAGCTTTCGGTGAAATATAATATAAAACCAAAGTAGGTGGGGGGCTGTGCCCCCACACCCCCTAACTATAAATACTAACTCCAGGATCGCACTTCAGCAATTTGGTCAGGATGAATTCAAATTTAGTGAAATGAGCTTTCAATGAGACAAAGTAGCCCATACACACACACACATATGGTTTCTCCCACTAAATTTGCCGCTGTGGCTCCAACTTCAGAGTCATTTCACTATCCCATGTCCCAAGTGTGTGTCTCCATCCAGCTGCTTTCACTCTACAAAAAGTGAAACAAGCACATATACCTTCTGCAGCAGCAACAGTAGTCAGACTTATCAAATCGCACTACCTAAAGAACTTGTACTGCTGAATTTCACCTGCATTTAGCAAAAAGTACACAAGCAACAAATAAAGTTAAATCTGTTAGGCAATATGTAAATTACTTAATTTGTTAAGTCTAGTCTGCACTGTTTTGTAGTGTTGAATCTGCTGGAAGGATATCCCCACCACCCACTCATAGGCTTTTTACTGCTGAAGGTGAAGCTACATTAACACCTCAGCATATTTCACTCTTATCAGTGTAATATATCCCTGGAAAGACATTGAAAACCCCATAACTATAAAATTAGATGTTGTGACTCGAGACAAGTATTTAGAGTTCAGACAACTTGTCTTTTATATCCATGAACATCCTACCTCACTGATTGTTTAGGGTGGTAAACCATCTGTGGAGTTCTTCCCGCTCTGCTCACTCTGCTCCCCTGCCCTTCCCTTATATCCCACCCCCCCCAGCACCTCTACTCTTATCCTAAGCAAACCACTCCCCCTCATTCCTATGATCCAATTACATACAACCCTACCTTGTCCACACCCACAATTCATGCACAACCACTTTATTTTAATTTAGCCAAACTTATCTGCTCTCCCTTACATCCATTCCCTTGAATTCACATGCCCATTACTATACTTTTTTGCATTTTACTCTACTCTACCATCACAATACAGTCACCACCTCAAACTAATTTAAATTAACTCCAGGCTTACCAACTTCTCTTCTACTATACACACAAACTAGCATTGCACCATAATTTTACTACTGACCACTCACATCAACCCCACCCATCCTTATCACAAACTGCAAGGTAAAACATCTAACCACATTATCAAAGCCCAGTCTGAAGTCAAAACATTCCAACCTTACCTTCAGCTACACGCATATCACATGATAACAGTCTTTACACCTGTACTACATTCAAACACACAAATTCCACTTTTACTATTTTTAAGCCCACTATCACAGTTGACATGCTCCTCCTAATTTATCTAGCCTCTTTACTCTTAATTCTCAACCTCACTGCAGCTATATCTTTGCATACCCCCCCACACCAATACACATCAACAACCTCCTCTAACCCTCTCCCCAATAAACAACACAGCTTCTCACATGTCTCCTCCCAGATTTTCCCCTATACCTTCCCATTCTATTCAAGCCACAAACTGGCCTCCTCACCTCCTAAGAAACCACACTTGACACCAGTACTCTCAGCTAGGAATAAAAAACACTTCCCATGGTACGCATTCCTCATTACCTATCCACTCAAATGTGGAGACGTACATCCTAACCCTGGCCCACCCTCTTATCCTAACCACAAGAGTAACCCCAAAGATTTAAACATACTTACACTTAACCTTAGAAGTATATGTAATAAAATAGCCCCACTTCATGCCTGGATTGATCAAAATAAACCTGACATACTAGCCCTTACTGAAACTTGGCTACATCCCAATGTTAAAGACTCAGAAATAATACCACCAAACTTTGCAATAACCAGAAGAGATAGATCTAAAAAAAAGGGGGAGGGATAGCACTTCTCTCTCCCTCTACACTCAACATCACACCCTATACCAGTAATATACCCATCTTTTCCAATGCCGAGGCACTAATCTCCTTTTTGAACTTCAATATATCAAAAACAATTTGTATAATAGTAGTATATATCCCACCAGGTAACAATATACCAGTGTTGGAAAATATTTTATCCTGGACATCCCAAACAATAAACCTTGAAACAATAATCTTAGGAGACATATAGATTGGCAAACCATAGTTTCCGACCCCCCCCCCCCCACAAATAGTATAAATCTGTATGTTTTTTTCAGCTTATCAATGCTCCAACAAGATACAGCAAAGATATTGCCTGCCAATCCACCCTAGACTGGATTCTAGTATCCCACCCTGCTAATTACCCCTCTTCTGGTACACTGCTTAGCTCCCTGAGTGCTGATCATCTGCCAGCTTACTCCCTTAGAGCAAACTCCCAATAACTAAGAGTACACACTATAAAATCAGTTAGGAACTCATTTTTGTCAGCATAAATTCAACCATCTTCTACAGGAAATAGACTGGACACCTCTTAAACAACTACCCCTTAATGATGCTGTACTATACTTTAATGACACCTTCCTTCACATACTTAATACACCAGCTCCCATTCGTATGAAAAGAATCAAAAAGAACTCAGCACCATGGCTGTCTAAGGAATGTAAACACCTGATGAAGCAAAGGGACCCAGCCTGGATAACCTGGAAACAGAACAAAAATGAACAAACTCATGTTAATTTATTTTATTTAACATTTGTTAACTAGGAAAGTCAGACTTGGAACAAAGCCAATTTTCAGCGGAGGCCTGGGTAAAAATGCTCCAGATGCATGTCTTTGTAATGTGGGAGGAAACCAGAGCACCCAGAGGAAAGCCACACGAACACAGGGAGGACATGCAGACTCCACACAGAAGGCACCGCAGCCGAGAATCGAACTGGAGAACCTCTTGCTGTGAGGCAACAACATTACCACTGAGCCGTCATGTTAATTTCAAAATACTATGTAACAAAGTGACAAAACTAATCAACAGACATAAGAAGTTATATTATTCCCAGCTTCAATTCCAGCATAAAATCAACCCCAGTAAATTTTGGCACTCCATATCTTCTCTACTTAATCCTGGAAGAAATGGAGAGCACACCCTATACATGATACCCCTCCATCACAAATAGCCAAAAACTTTAACAAGCACTTCATAAAATCAATTTCACACCTATTAACTAACATCCCTAATGCTGGACCCCCCCCCCCACCTTTCAATCTATTCAGACACCAACCCCAGGCCATCAAATATCTAACCCTGTCATTACTAACCCCCATACTCAACAAAATGTCATACAAACCCCATTCTCATTTCAGCCCATACCCACTGACACCATTAAGAAACTGCTACAAAAACTAAAACCCTGCTCTACTTCAGCTGACAATCTCCCCCCCATACTACCTCAAACTGGTGGCTAACTCAGTTGCCTACCCAATTAGTATCCTAATAAATAGGTCTTTATCTGAATCAGAAGTACCTACCATATGGAAACAATCTCACATCACCCCCATCCACAAAGGAGGCAACTCTTTTGATCCATCCATTTTCCATCCTATATCCATCTTGTCACCCATATCCAAAATTCTTGAGAGGTATCCATCACGAGGTAATGCGACATCTATTGTAAAACAATCTTTTAACCAAAACCCAACATGGCTTCCGACCTAGCCACAGCACAGCTACAGCCTTATTATCTTTTACAGATATTATGAACAAGGCCAGAGATGCAGGATGTTATACAGCTTCAGTATTCCTTGATCTCTCCAAGGCCTTTGACACAGTTTTTCACCCCTTACTTTTGAACACACTGTATAACTTAGGCTTCGCTCATAACACAGTAAAATGGTTTCAGAACTACCTCAAGCATTGTAAACAATGGTCCAACAAACTCTCACCCTTTCTGCACAACCCTACTGGAGTCCCCAAAGGCTCCATCCTAGGAGCCCTATTCTTCAACATTTTCGCAAACAACCTTCACACTGCCTCTCACCCTGGGACCCTCATTCAGTGCGCTGATGATTCCACCATACTCTGCACTGCTCAATCACTACCAGAACTACTCTCAAAAACTCAACAGTCCTTTACAGCACTTGAATCCTGGATAAGAAATGCCCAACTCTTTCTTAATCCAAAGAAGACAAAATTAGTACTCTTTCATCCCCAAAACACCTCCCTTGTCATTGATAATTTCAACATCCTTGTCTCTGACAAAACTATCATAGAAATAGTGCAGGAAACCAAACTTCTAGGTGTTATCATTGACAATAATCTTTAATTTGACCCCCATAAACAGCAAAATGTAAAGAAATCTCATCAAAAACAGAGACTCTTATATAGAAACAACATTTTTTTTACTGCAGCAACCAAAACTACCCTTGCAAAAACATTTTTACTTCCCTCTCTTCTTTATAGTGCTGCTAAAAAAATCATGTTAACTAACTTACAAAATTCTACCCTAAGCAAGTTAGTGCACACCAAAGTTGCAAAGTTTGCCACAAACTCTAAATATCGCACACACACCACTGTAAACTACTCCTAGAATTAAACTGGCTTGAACTACCCAACCAACTTGCCTTTATTCAGCTATCCACCTTGCACAACCTTATTTTCAAGCCTACTGCCTGCCCTACACTAGCCAATCAAGTCGCACCTTACACTCCAAATCGATCCCTACGATCAGTAGACAAAAATCTCTTAGATATCTCAAAACCCACAAGAAAACCTGGACACTCTCTGTATTCATACTCTGTCTCTATACATTGGAATTCACTACCTCTAGCTACCAGGTTTATGCCTGGCCTAACTCATTTCAAAGCCTCTTTAAAAAATCATCTCAAAAATACATGGCTCTGCTCCTGCATAAAGCCTGCCTAATGCTCAGGTCTTCCTCTTTGCTCACATTTCAATCCCTCACAGACTGCAAGATCCTAAAGCTCTTCTAACTCCTTCTCTGCTTTTATACCATATCCTTAAGCTGCTGCTCAGGCTTTATTGCTTCTATTCTTCTTAACTCTCTCACTATATGTCTGCATCACTAACTTTCTGGCTGCTATTTCTACATCATGTATGATGAGAGTGATTATTATCGTCTGTAATCTTTTAACTGTATAGAACTGTTTAGATATGTAGTAAAATATTACAACATCTTGTAGCAATTTGTTCTGTCAACTTACTTTTTGTATAATATTTCTAATGTAATTTGCATTGTATTGTATTATACTGTATTTGTATTGTACTGTATGTGGAGCTTTTCTCCCCAGGCCTCTGCTGAAAACGGGTTCTGTAGACTCAGTCAGACCACCCCGGTAAACAAATGTCAAATAAATAAATGTGTGTGTGTGTCTGTGTGTGTGTATAGCAGGTGTTTTTCAGGGAGGTCTCTTGTTCTGCCTCTTTATCACTATCCTGCCATCAATGTAGTTGAGTCTTTGGTTAAGCTCCATTTATCTGACATTTCTGCTTGGTCACCAGTCCTGTTATTGCTTATCATGCTATAGCTAACAGTCTTGTAGAGCTAACTTGTAACCCCAACTAACTGAAAACAAAACTTTCCACTGCATGTTATTTATATATTATGGCTAAGATGCTTACCTTATGTTTTTGAACTGGCTTCTTCTGGGGATTTGAACTTTTTCCTTTGAAAACATTTCCTTGGTAACAGTAACATCAGCAATGAGAATGTATTGTTGTTAAAAAAACCTTGAAAAAGAGGACATTTTTAAGAATTAATCTTTCTCTTTCCCTAATTTCATTAACGTGTTTTCCTGTCTCTACTCTTTTTCACAAAACAAGAGAATAAGAAAAATAACTGCACAATTTAGATATCATAGACAACTTAGGTGTTATATACAAATAAATAATAGCATTAAATTGTCTGGCAATCCGTATATCTGGTGTATGAAAAATAAAACAACATGACCAGTACTGTGTATGTATGATATTCACAAATGTTTGTTAAACAGTAGACATTCTAAAGCACCACTGAACTGTAAATAGTTCAAACTTCAGTGTTTGTATTGTATTCACATCCTACTTGTCTGTGTACCCTTTTTGTCACCCTCACTTTTCAATTGGGTATAACAAAACAGTAACTGTATGTCAAATTTCTAACTGCTTCTCAGGCCCAGATCATGGCTCAAAATATTCTGAGGATCATATCACCAACCAGTCAACAAAGATAATAAATATAGGTCAACAACCAGTCAGTAAAGGAAATAAATAAATACACAAGCAAGCAATACATTCCAAGAAATTGCACTACTTTTTCTTAAGGCAGACATATCAAAACTTTGAATGGAGTGCTTAGGGTTTATGCTAAGATGTCCACTACAACTAACTTGTTTATGAGTCATCCACTCAGAAGATAAATTAAACTGTGGCCTGGGCTCTTCTTCATTCATTTACAAAAGGGAGAAAACGTATTGTCAGTCCACACCTAGAGCAGGTTTTGTTTTATCTGGAGAGCCACTAAATCCCCAGCAGCTAAGATACAATTCCAGCAGCTCAGAAATGAGACCAAAAGATCAGTCCTCCTAGATAAAAATAACTATTTCCTACAGCTACAAAACAAGCACCACAACAACCCCAAGACATTCTGGGCAGGAATAACCAATATACTCCACCCTGGCCGACCATCCACCCCATCTCCCACCTCCACTGATGAGATCACAAATATACCCAATACATTTAATAAATACTTCATAGAAACTATTTCTAACCTTGTTCAAAAACAACCTACAACCACCACCATCAACAACCACCCACAACCTGTAGACAAACCTAAAATCACCTTCCAATTTCAACCCATCCCAACCAACTATATCAGAAAGCTGCTACTCAAACTCAAACCTTCCTCACTAGCAGCTGATGGGCTACCTGGTGAATTCCTTCAGCTGGCTGCTAATGAACTTGCCTTCCCGGTATCCATCCTTCTAAACAGATCTATCTCAGAAACCTTAATCTTACCCATCTGGAAAACCTCCTATATTATCCCCCTCCAAAAAGGTGGGGCCTCCACCAAGCTCACCAAATACTGTCCAATAGCCATTCTGTCTCCACTGGCCAAAATACTTGAGAAATGCATCCACCACCAACTTATGACATACCTACTTGACAGCCAACTTCTCTCTCCTACACAGCATGGATTTAGGCCAGCTCATAGCACCACTACTGCCCTACTCTCCTTTACTAACCTCATCAACCATAACAAATACACAGGTAAACTAACCTTTGCTATATTCTTGGACCTATCCAAGGTCTTTGATATGGTCAACCACCACAAACTCTTACATACCATTACTGACCTCAGATAAAGTAATCAAGCCCTGGCTTGGCTCCAGAACTACCTACAAGGAAGACAACAAGCAGTACGGTGGGACAATTACCTATCCTCACTGCTACCCATCTCCACAGGGGTCCCTCAAGGTTCCATTTTAGGTCCCCTCCTATTCTCCATTTTCACCAATAACCTTCACAGTATCTGTCAGGATGCAGTTGTTATACAATATGCTGATGACTCTACACTTTTCTGCTCAGCCAATGACCCTCAGAAACCTCTCTCTATAACCCAACAAGCCTTCCATTCCACAGAAAACTGGTTTCTTAGTAAACACCTAATGCTAACTCCCCCAAAAAACAAACTATTACTTTTCACACCCAAATAATCAACCACCCCACTCAGCCCATTTAACATACTCTCCACAGATGGCACCATCCTCTCCCTTGACACCCACACCAAATTGTTAGGAGTCACCATCAATAACAACCTTAAATTTGATATGCATATTAATCAATACATTAAAAATATCCACAAAAACTGGGCAGTCTATATAAAAATAAACCCTTCCTAACACAACCTGCTAGGGTAACAATTGCCAAAACTCACCTTCTTTCTACCCTATTCTATGTCTCACCCATTCTCACCAACCTATCCAAAACTGAAATTGACAAACTCACCACTTGCTATAATCAAATTGCAAATATTACAACTGGTGCCCCTTAACATGCCCACCACTGCCTATCCTTAAAACAACTTGACTGGCTAGAATTCCTTAATCTCCTAAGCTATCATCAACTATCCTTTGCCCACAATCTCCTATTATTCCCAGATAAAACCCCATCACTGGCTACTCTATTAGAACCTCAAACTAATACCAAGCAACTTCTCTCCAGTAACAAAACATTAATTAAGATCACTAAAACCAAAAACACAGCAGGGGACTCCCTCCTCCCCAACTACATATGCAAAATCTGGAACTCCCTACCCACCTCTATCACCACAGCTGTCTCAAAGGCCACATTTAAAAAAACTCCTGAAAGAACACCTAAAGCACGCATGGATTTGCACATGTTCTCCACCTGACTAACATTCACTCCCCTCTTGCCCCCCCTCTCCACTAACTCACCTCTAACAAATTTAGCCTTCCTACCTTCCTCCAAATCCATCTACAATACCTCCCCATAGTTATATCGCTCACAAACCTCTGCCAGATACCAGGTTAGAACTCCAGTAACCACTACTCTAACTCTATCCTGCCATCTTATCAACCCACCTATTGCATTCCTGTTACCATTCCCCTCCACCTACATACCCTGTTACCATCTCCCCTCTAATTATACACCTGGCCTACTTAATAACTAGTCTATACTACTCTATCTTCACCAGTATGGAATATTTAAACCATTACTTAATATTTGGGTGTAATCTCTGCAATACTGTTAAACCTGAATCTCACTTTGTCTGACACTGATCTATGTTTTACCTTTAGTACTTGCTATGTTACCTTGAACTAAGTGTGAATAAAATGTTACTTCAATGTCAGTCTACTATTTACTATGTAATTTGAACACCTCTGTTTCTCTAAATTTTGTATAAAGTTTACTGTGGAGCTTTTCTCCCCATGCCTCTGCTAAAAATGGACATGCATCCAGTCGAATTTTCCCAGTTAACAAATGTAAAATAAAATACATAATAAATAAATCTGTACTTCATGATGTGTTGCATCTCTGCAGTTATCTCTTTCTGGGACATACTAGTTCACTGCTTGCTATTCTACCCATAAGTAAGGAGTACAAGTTGTATACGATCCTGACAATAATTTGTCTATTCATATATATGCACACAATACACACATTATATATATATATATATATATATATATATATATATATATATATATATATATATATATGTATACACACACACACACACATTATAATTTTTTTTATCAACTAAAGTTAATCTAAACTTCAGTAGATCAACACTAAAATCATCGACCACAAAAGGACAGAAAAAAAATTGACATCCTAACACACATGCTCTGAGGCACAACCACAGACCATGCAAAATAAATCTATTGTTTTTTTTTTTTTACTGGGGCAAGCCCCATGCACCCCCACAACCTCTGCTAATTAATTATACCAACTCTGACTCCCCAACCCTGAGGATTCTGGATGTTGACCATCTGTTGCCCTTACATATATATATATATATATATATATATATATATATATATATATATATATATATATAGATATAGCTCTATATATATATATATATATATATATATATATATATATATATATAGGTTTACTATCAATTTGTCGATCGCAACTTGTGCGATTTACAAAATGTTGAGAGAGCTGTATGTCGACTCAAAACATTGATACAAAAAATGTCGGAACTTACATCAGCGAATGCAATACAGCATACGCTGTTGTGAATTCCGACATTCCAAGCCAGATCCCACTATAGTGGGGATCGGGAAATGTACCCTTACCCTCACTGTAGTGCAATCTCGGAGTTTGTATATATATATAAGTTGGGGGGGTGTGGGGGGCACAGCTTGCCTCCCTGCAAACATGTAATGTGGTGTGGCAACTTTGACAGGCAGACAGTCTGGGAGTCTGCTTCTTGTTCGAAAATGTCGATATTGACATTTTCGACATCTGGTTCGACATTTATATTAGTCAATGTGCGAACCGACATTTCGGTTCGACAACATGACTATTCGACTGTGTTACAGTCGACAAATTGATAGTAAACCTATATATATATATATATATATATATATATATGTGTGTGTGTGTGTGTGTGTGTGTGTGCGCGTGTAACCATTTCAAATGTCCAGACTCTTTAGAGAGATTTCAGAAACATGGAGACTGAATGTTTCATAAAATTGACTTATATATACTAAGTCACAGATGGCCAATCCACAGAATATTCCATTTTCTCCGAGGTATGGCAGACTCAGAGTTTGTATATATAAGTTTGGTGCAGAGAGGCTTGCACCTCTGGAAAAAAAAGAATTTTAAAGGGGAAGAGCAATATTTAAGATTCATTCTTTTCTTGGGTTTTCAGTCTTTTTTTCATCTTGTCAGCATTCAGCATTTTAACTGCCGATATTTCAGTTGGGAGCCATATAATTGTATGCATATATACAAACATACATACATATTACTGTTATGGTGACTGCCTCTTACTAGTGTACCTTCCCTGGCTCTGTCAGAAAGTCATGAAGTTTGTTGTCATCCTTCAGATACTCTAGTTACTTCCTGGCAAAGAATGCATTTTCTACATGCTCTCAGTAATTCCACTGTTGTAAACCAAATCCTTTCCCTTTTAGAATGCACTAAATCTTTTGACAGTTATTGTATTTACCTTTGCTAGCAATAATAATAATAATAATAAATCAAATACACAATGAAATACTATCACTATTGCCATATTTAATACAGTACTACTTCTGCAAACACATGGACTATGAGAAAATAAAAGCAAAGATGCTAAATATCAATAAAAGTAATAAAGCTAAATTACTGTGCATATCTAGCTTTCTAAAACAAATCTGGATATATATGGTGTCTAAAAGATCAGTAGAAGTCATGTGTTTTATAATGACCAAGTATTAGCATCCCAAAATGTTCTTCTTAGAATATATTATGTCAGGCAAACATTTGGTCAACTATTTTTTTTTTGGGCCCCTCAGGACCTTGCTCTAATGGATCCACTACTTACAGCTAACTGGCCTGTTTGTTCCACTCGTACAGCAGCAGGGAGGTCCTGGGGTAGGCAAGAGCCCTGTGGCCCATTTATTCTTACCTGGGAATCCCTATTGCTATTCATTCTCCAGCAAGAGTCAAATGGTAGGGAGTGGGAGTGTGCCCCCCACAGCAGTTCCTCCAAGCACTGCCATTGATGAAACTCAAGGTGAAGCATGCTTGCTCATGCAGAGTTTCCCTTAACTGCCAGTGTGAGATGCAGTGTGACAGCATGGGTTCAACAGGCTTCAACTCCACTGGCTAACACCTATTGCTCCCTCTGTCACCCTTATGATAAGAAAAAGCAGCCTCCCTCCCAGGATGGGTGAGCCAGTAACAGTCACTCACTCCCATCCTCCCCAGCCAGACCATACAGCTGCCTGAACAGCTTTAAACCTGGGTTGTCTGCAGCATAGTCAGGGCTTTATACCTGCATGCCATGCAACTAGCTTCAAAATACAGATTCTTAATTCTAAATATGACTACAGTGTCTGGTCAGTTCAGTGGAAAAATAGCTAAAAAGCTAAAAAAAAGTTAAATGTTTTGAAAGTCTATTACAAGCCATGCTGCTTCGCAAGGGATGGCTTGCACCTGTCACCCCTGGGCTTTCGGATACTGGCAAAGGCTCTTGCCACCCCCATAGTGCCTTTTTTAGGCAAGGCTCAAAAGACAAAACCACCTCCTTAGACAACACAAGTAGAAAGAAACTAAGGGTAATGCTGCTCAACACCAGAAGTCTAAACCTCAAGAGGCACGCTCTCGAAGCCCTCCTCAGTATGGAGAACATCGATGTCTTTGCAGTGACAGAAACCTGGTTTAAGGCTCCCAAGAGCACCCCAGCACTACCAGGTTATACCTCATATCATGCTTTTCAGCCCCAAAACTTGGACCGAACCACAAAAGGAGGGGGAGTATCCATATTCATCAAGGATACCCACACCTCCAGGTTACTGGCGTTGCACGAAGCATCGGAGACCATCCATGTGCAACTAACAGTGGGCAAAACTGCCTTCCAGTTTGTAGCATGCTACAGACTACCCTCTCAAACTCAGGAACCCCACTCGGCCTTCCTGAAGACACTGGAGAATATGAAGTTCTCTCCAAACACCATCATATTGGGGGACTTCAACTATCCAAACATAGATTGGGAGCATTACTCAAGCCCCAACACCGTAGCCCAAAGGTTCCTAGAATTCATAAACTCAAATGCTATGGAACAACTAGTCACCACTCCCACAAGAGGGGAAAACATACTAGACCTGATCATCACAAACATGGGCCCCAGCACAGAAGACCACAGTGAAGAACTTCTCAAAAGCTGACTTCACACTTCTTAAATCCAAAGTGGAATCCTTCAAGGCCCCCAGGCCAGTGGAAACTACAGCCCAATCTGCTGAATCCTTTATAAACTAATTCTATGGACACTTTCAGGAATGCATGGATCATGCAATCCCAAATAAAACCAAGACCCATTTCCCCAAAGTCAGGCGTCCTGTCTGGTGGACCCCAGCCATAAATAAGCTATACAAAAGAAGGAGGAAGCTACTACATGATAGAGCAAAATCCCTAAAAGGGAAAGCATCTCTGATCAGTACTAGCAAAAAACTATGTTCCCTCATAAAATCATCCAAGGCCAGCTTTGAGAGAAAAATTGCACAAGACACTAAAACATTTCCTTGGTAACAGTAACATCAGCAATGAGAATGTATTGTTGTTAAAAAAACCTTGAAAAAGAGAACATTTTTAAGAATTAATCTTTCTCCTTCCCTAATTTCATTAACGTGTTTTCCAGTCTCTACTCTTTTTCACAAAACAAGAGAATAAGAAAAATAACTGCACAATTTAGATATCATAGACAACTTAGGTGTTATATACAAATAAATAATAGCATTAAATTGTCTGGCAATCCGTATATCTGATGTATGAAAAATAAAACAACATGACCAGTACTGTGTATGTATTATATTCACAAATGTTTGTTAAATAGTAGACATTCTAAAGCACCACTGAACTGTAAATAGTTCAAACTTCAGTGTTTGTATTGTATTCACATCCTACTTGTCTGTGTACCCTTTTTGTCACCCTCACTTTTCAATTGGGTATAACAAAACAGTAACTGTATGTCAAATTTCTAACTGCTTGTCAGGCCCAGATCATGGCTCAAAATATTCTGAGGATCATATCACCAACTAGTCAACAAAGATAATAAATATAGGTCACCAACCAGTCAACAAAGGTAATAAATATAGATCACCAACCAGTCAGTAAAGGAAATAAATAAATACACAAGCAAGCAATACATTCCAAGAAATTGCACTACTTTTTCTTAAGGCAGACATATCAAAACTTTGAATGGAGTGCTTAGAGTTTATGCTAAGATGTCCACTACAACTAACTTGTTTATGAGTCATCCACTCAGAAGATAAATTAAACTGTGGCCTGGGCTCTTCTTCATTCATTTACAAAAGGGAGAAAATGTATTGTCAGTCCACATCTAGAGCAGGTTTTGTTTTATCTGGGGAGCCACTAAATCCCCAGCAGCTAAGATACAATTCCAGCAGCTCAGAAATGAGACCAAAAGATCAGTCCTCCTAGATAAAAATAACTATTTCCTACAGCTACAAAACAAGCACCACAACAACCCCAAGAAATTCTGGGCAGGAATAACCAATATACTCCACCCTGGCCGACCATCCACCCCATCTCCCACCTCCACTGATGAGATCACAAATATACCCAATACATTTAATAAATACTTCTTAGAAACTATTTCTAACTTTGTTCAAAAACAACCTACAACCACCACCACCACCAACCACCCACAACCTGTGGACAAACCTAAAATCACCTTCCAATTTCAACCCATCCCAACCAACTATATCAGAAAGCTGCTACTCAAACTCAAACCTACCTCACTAGCAGCTGATGGGCTACCTGGTGAATTCCTTCAGCTGGCTGCTAATGAACTTGCCTTCCCGGTATCCATCCTTCTAAACAGATCTATCTCAGAAACCTTAATCTCACCCATCTGGAAAACCTCCTATATCATCCCCCTCCAAAAAGGTGGGGCCTCTACCAAGCTCACCAAATACCGTCCAATAGCCGTTCTGTCTCCACTGGCCAAAATACTTGAGAAATGCATCCACCACCAACTTATGACATACCTACTTGACAGCCAACTTCTCTCTCCTACACAGCATGGATTTAGGCCAGCTCATAGCACCACTACTGCCCTACTCTCCTTTACTAACCTCATCAACCATAACAAATACACAGGCAAACTAACATTTGCTATATTCTTGGACCTATCCAAGGTCTTTGATATGGTCAACCACCACAAACTCTTACATACCCTTACTGACCTCAGATAAAGTAATCAAGCCCTGGCTTGGCTCCAGAACCACCTACAAGGAAGACAACAAGCAGTACGGTGGGACAATTACCTATCCTCACTGCTACCCATCTCCACAGGGGTCCCTCAAGGTTCCATTTTAGGTCCCCTCCTATTCTCCATTTTCACCAATAACCTTCACAGTATCTGTCAGGATGCAGCTGTTATACAATATGCTGATGTCTCTACACTTTTCTGCTCAGCCTATGACCCTCAGAAACCTCTCTTTATAACCCAACAAGCCTTCCATGCCATAGAAAACTGGTTTCTTAGTAAACACCTAATGCTAACTCCCCTAAAAAACAAATTATTACTTTTCACACCCAAAAAATCAACCACCACACTCAGCCCATTTAACATACTCTCCACAGATGGCACCATCCTCTCCCTTGACACCCACACCAAATTGTTAGGAGTCACCATCGATAACAACCTTAAATTTGATATGCATATTAATCAATACATTAAAAATATCCACAAAAACTGGGCAGTCTATATAAAAATAAACCCTTCCTAACACAACCTGCTAGGGTAACAATTGCCAAAACTCACCTTCTTTCTACCCTGTTCTATGCCTCACCCATTCTCACCAACCTATCCAAAACTGAAATTGACAAACTCACCACTTGCTATAATCAAATTGCAAAATTTACAACTGGTGCCCTTAACATGCCCACCACTGCCTATCCTTAAAACAACTTGACTGGCTAGAATTCCCTAATCTCCTAAGCTATCATCAACTATCCTTTGCCCACAATCTCCTATTATTCCCAGATAAAACCCCATCACTGGCTACTCTATTAGAACCTCAAACTAATACCAGGCAACTTCTGTCCAGTAACAAAACATTAATTATGATCACTAAAACCAAAAACACAGCAGGGGACTCCCTCCTCCCAACTACATAGGCAAAATCTGGAACTCCCTACCCACCTCTATCACCACAGCTGTCTCAAAGGCCACATTTAAAAAAACTCCTGAAAGAACACCTAAAGCACGCATGGATTTGCACATGTTCTCCACCTGACTAACATTCACTCCCCTCTTGCCCCCCCTCTCCACTAACTCACCTCTAACAAATTTAGCCTTCCTACCTTCCTCCAACTCCATCTACAATACCTCCACATAGTTATATCGCTCACAAACCTCTGCCAGATACCAGGTTAGAACTCCAGTAACCACTACTCTAACTCTATCCTGCCATCTTATCAATCCACCTATTGCATTCCTGTTACTATTCCCCTCCACCTACCTACCCTGTTACCATCTCCCCTCTACTTATACACCTGGCCTACTTAATAACTAGTCTATACTACTCTATCTTCACCAGTATGGAATATTTAAACCATTACTTAATATTTGGGTGTAATCTCTGCAATACTGTTAAACCTGAATCTCACTTTGTCTGACACTGATCTATGTTTTACCTTTAGTACTTGCTATGTTACCTTGAACTAAGTGTGAATAAAATGTTACTTCAATGTCAGTCTACTATTTACTATGTAATTTGAGCACCTCTGTTTCTCTAAATTTTGTATAAAGTTTACTGTGGAGCTTTTCTCCCCATGCCTCTGCTAAAAATGGACATGCATCCAGTCGAATTTTCCCAGTTAACAAATGTAAAATAAAATAAATAATAAATAAATCTGTACTTCATGATGTGTTGCATCTCTGCAGTTCTCTCTTTCTGGGACATACTAGTTCACTGCTTGCTATTCTACCCATAAGTAAGGAGTACAAGTTGTATACGATCCTGACAATAATTTGTGTATTTATATATATGCACACAATACACACATTATAGATTTTATATATATATATCTATATATATATATATATATATATATCTATATATATATATATATATATATCTATGTATACACACACACACATATATATATATATGTATATATATATATATATATATATATATATATATATATATATATATATATACACATTTTTTTTTTATCAACTAAAGTTAATCTAAACTTCAGTAGATCAACACTAAAATTATCGATCACAAAAGGACAGAAAAAAAATTGACATCCTAACACACATGCTCTGAGGCACAACTACAGACCATGCAAAATAAATTATACCAACTCTGATTCCCCAACCCTGAGGATTCTGGATGTTGACCATCTGTTGCCCTGCTATATATACATATATATATATATATATATATATATATATATATATATATATATATATATATATATATATATAATATATATATATATATATATTTATAGGTTTACTATCAATTTGTCGATCGCAACTTATGCGATTTACAAAATGTTGAGACAGCTGTATGTCGACTCAAAACATCGACACAAAAAATGTTGGAACTTACATCAGCGAATGCAATACAGCATTCGCTGTTGTGAATTCCGACATTCCAAGCCAGATCACACTATAGTGGGGATTGGGAAATGTACCCTTACCCTCACTGTAGTGCAATCTCGGAGTTTGTATATATATAAGTTGGGGGGGGTGTGGGGGGCACAGCTTGCCACCCTGCAAACATGTAATGTAGTGTGGCAACTTTGACAGGCAGACAGTCTGGGAGTCTGCTTCTTGTTCGAAAATGTTGATATTGACATTTTCGACATCTGGTTCGACATTTATATTAGTCGATGTGCGAACCGACATTTCGGTTTGACAACATGACTATTCGACTGTGTTACAGTCGACAAATTGATAGTAAACATATATATATATATATATATATATATATATATATATATATATATATATATATGTGTGTGTGTGTGTGTGTGTGTGTGTGTGTGTGTGTGTGTGTGTGTGTGTGTGCGTGCGCGTGTGTAACCATTTCAAATGTCAAGACTCGTTAGAGAGATTTCAGAAACATGGAGACTGAATGTTTCATAAAATTGACTTATATATACTAAGTCACAGATGGCCAATCCACAGAATATTCCATTTTCTCCAAGGTATGGCAGACTCAGAGTTTGTATATATAAGTTTGGTGCAGAGAGGCTTGCACCTCTGAAAAAAAAAGAATTTTAAAGGGGAAGAGCAATATTTAAGATTCATTCTTTTCTTGGGTTTTCAGCCTTTTTTTCATCTTGTCAGCATTCAGCATTTTAACTGCCAATATTTCAGTTGGGAGCCATATAACTGTATGCATATATACAAACATACATACATATTACTGTTATGGTGACTGCCTCTTACTAGTGTACCTTCCCTGGCTCTGTCAGAAAGTCATGAAGTTTGTTGTCATCCCTCAGATACTCTAGTTACTTGCTGGCAAAGAATGCATTTTCTACATGCTCTCAGTAATTCCACTGTGGTAAACCAAATCCTTTCCCTTTTAGAATGCACTAAATCTTTTGACAGTTATTGTATTTACCTTTGCTAGCAATAATAATAATAATAATAAATCAAATACACAATGAAATACTATCACTATTGCCATATTTAATACAGTACTACTTCTGCAAACACATGGACTATGAGAAAACAAAAGCAAAGATGCTAAATATCAATAAAAGTAATAAAGCTAAATTACTGTGCATATCTAGCTTTCTAAAACAAATTTGGATATATATGGTGTCAAAAAGATCAGTAGAAGTCGTGTTTTATAATGACCAAGTATTAGCATCCCAAAATGTTCTTCTTAGAGTATATTATGTCAGGCAAACATTTGGTCAACTATTTTTTTTTTTGGTCCCCTCAGGACCTTGCTCTAATGGATCCACTACTTACAGCTAACTGGCCTGTTTTTTCCACTCTTACAGCAGCAGGGAGGTCCTGGGGTAGGCAAGAGCCCTGTGGCCCATTTATTCTTACCTGGGAATCCCTATTGTTATTCATTCTCCAGCAAGAGTCAAATGGTAGGCAGTGGGAGTGTCCCCCCCCCCCCCAGCAGTTCCTCCAAGCACTGCCATTGATGAAACTCAAAGTGAAGCATGCTTGCTCATGCAGAGTTTCCCTTAACTGCCAGTGTGAGATGCAGTGTGACAATATGGGTTCAACAGGCTTCAACTCCACTGGCTAACACCTATTGCTCCCTCTGTCACCCTTATGATAAGAAAAAGCAGCCTCCCTCCCAGGATGGGTGAGCCAGTAACAGTCACTCACTCCCATCCTCCCCAGCCAGACCATACAGCTGCCTGAGCAGCTTTAAACCTGGGTTGTCTGCAGCATAGTCAGGGCTTTATACCTGCATGCCATGCAACTAGCTTCAAACTACAGATTCGTAATTCTAAATATGACTACAGTGTCTGGTCAGTTCAGTGGAAAAATAGTTAAAAAGGTAAAAAAAAGTTAAATGTTTTGAAAGTCTATTACAAGCCACGCTGCTTCGCAAGGGACGGCTTGCACCTGTCACCCATGGGCTTTCGGATATTGGCAAAGGCTCTTGCCACCCCCATAGTGCCTTTTTAGGCTAGGCTCAAAAGACAAAACCACCTCCTTAGACAACACAAGTAGAAAGAAACTAAGGGTAATGCTGCTCAGAGCCAGAAGTCTAAACCTCAAGATGCATGCTCTCGAAGCCCTCCTCAGTATGGAGAACATCGATGTCTGTGCAGTGACAGAAACCTGGTTTAAGGCTCCCAAGAGCACCCCAGCACTACCAGGTTATACCTCATATCATGCTTTTCAGCCCCAAAACTTGGACTGAACCACAAAAGGAGGGGGAGTATCCATATTTATCAAGGATACCCACACCTCCAGATTAGTGGCGTTGCACTAAGCATCGGAGAACATCCATGTGCAACTAACAGTGGGCAAAACTGCCTTCCAGTTTGTAGCATGCTACAAACCACCCTCTCAAACTCAGGAACCCCACTCAGCCTTCCTGAAGACACTGGAGAATATGAAGGTCTCTTCAAACACCATCATATTGGGGGACTTCAACTATCCAAACATAGACTGGGAACATTACTCAAGCCCCGACACCCTAGCCCAAAGCTTCCTAGAATTCATAAACTCAAATGCTATGGAACAGCTAGTCACCACTCCCACAAGAGGGGAAAACATACTAGACCTGATCATCACAAACATGGGGACACAATGTTCCTTACCAGAAGTATACCCCTCTTGGTAAGATCAGACCATAAATTAATCTCACTGGAAATTCACATCCCATCCCCACCCCCAGCACAGAAGACCACAGTGAAGAACTTCTCAAAAGCTGACTTCACACTTCTTAAATCCAAAGTGGAATCCTTCAAGGCCCCCAGGCCAGTGGAAACTACAAAGGCAAATAAGCGAAGACCACTCCTTAGCTCGAACAGGACCAGATACAAAATCCACAAACACTTCTTTTGGATAAAAAATACTTTTTTCTTTATTCAACTCGATCCACATAAAACAACTCTAGTAGTAGTAACACACTCCTGGTTAAGCGCTTTCATCTGAAGGACTCAGATTTCATCAGAACCAAGAACATACATTTTGACTTCTTTTTATCTGTAAATTGGCGCCAAAATCACATTGTCTGACTGCCTTTTCTTAAAGGTACATATATACAAATGCTTGCATAATGTCTTAATCAAGAATGAAATGTTCATAAAGTGCTTGTGCAGAAATACATAAAATGCATGTGAAACAGATAGTTAAAAACTGTACTATACATACAACAAATATAACATTTAAATACATGAATGTTTAAAAAATTATGAATGTTTAAAAAATTAAAAACTGAAATTTGAACTTTACATGTGTTGAGTAGGAAGGGAATATCATATTAGCCCTAACAATAAGATGTTATTTATTATAAGGGGGTAAAACTAGCCATAAATGCAAATGCAATAAATACAATATACAAAGGCAATAAATAAAAGACCTATAAGTAATTTAAGTCCTGTCCAGACTTAAAAAAGGCTTTATACTAATAAAATCATTTAACCCAGGTGCAGTGGTGGCATCACAAAGTATCTGCCACTCACTTTCTTTGTATGATAACCAAATTTTCCAATTACCACCATACATAGCTGTCTCCACCTGGTCAATGATCATAAAACTAAAAGTGTGGTCTTGTCCTTTCTCCAAAATATGCTTACTAAGAGCATTTTTTGTATCTTTCTTCTTGATTCTGTAGAGGTGTTCGTAAATTCTAGTCTTAAGTTTCCTTTCTGTTTTGCCTATGTAATAGGCAGAACAGAGTGAGCAAGTAGCCAGGTATACTACCCTCTGACTATTGCAATTTCCGACTAAACTCTTACACCTAGTTCTCATAAAATTGTCAAGTATGACCACACTATTGCCATTAATACTTTTGCATTGCTTACAAAAACCACATTTTTTCGTAGCCCCTTTTACCTTTTGTGTCCCTCCTGCCTCTTTTAATTCCAAAAGTTTTTTCAGATTAAGCGCAGTTTTGTAGACACAAATAGGGTTCTTGTCAAGGTTAACCAAGTTGGTATCGGGTATGTTTAGTAACTCCCAGTGTCTTTTTATAATTTCTTTTACCAAGTTTGAAAAAGGACTATACAATATAATGCAAACTATTCTACTTGTGTGCAAATTCTTTTTATTGTTTTCTGATAAGACCTGACCTAACAAAGGTTTGTATTTAATGCCCCAATTTCCTTTGACATAATTGGCCACATTTTCTACCATTCTCTTTGGATACCTTCGATCCAAAAACATCCTTGAAATATCTTCTATTTCCTTTTCCATGATCTCTCGTGAAGAGCTCATCCTTACTGCACGAATAAACTGGCCCTTCACCACGTTTTTAAACACATGCTGTGGATGGCAACTGGTGAATTCAATATAATCGTTAGAAAAGGTAGACTTTCTAAAAATTTTTGAAGTAAAACCATCATGAGAAATACTAATAAAAGTGTCTAAGTATGAAATACCCACTTTGTCTACCTTATATGTAAACTTCAAAAATTCAGTACTAGAATTTAAATAGTCCACAAAAAACCGGATATCTTCTGAGGGCCCCTTCCAAATAATAAATAAATCGTCCAGGTACCTGGAATAAAGGGAAACATGTTGGTAAAATTGGCTAGGAAACAAAAACCTGTTTTCCCATTCAAGCATGACCAGGTTTGCAAATATGGGGGCACAAGATGCCCCCATAGCCACTCCCCTGGTCTGCCTAAAATATTCTCCATCATGAGAGATATAATTATGTTCTAGTATAAGCCTCATCATGTCTAATATAAGGCTAATTTTTTCCCAACTTAATTCTGAATACTTTTTTAGACTTTCCTCAAAAAATTCCAACCCAATTGAGGTAGGAATACATGAAAATAAATCTTTGACATCTATAGTTAAGAATGTCAAATTGTTAGACCAGACGTCAGGTGTAATTTTACTAAGGAATTCCCAAGAGTCTTTTATCATGTGAGGGACTTTATTGTATATATGTTTAGTCCATTGGTCAATAGATACTCCCATGTTATAGGTCTTAGAATATGAACCAGAAATAATAGGTCTAAAGGGTGGGGTCTCTATACATTTATGAATCTTAGGAATTCCAAAAATTCTAGCAAGCCTTGGGTATGGCTAGTTTTACCCCCTTATAATAAATAACATCTTATTGTTAGGGCTAATATGATATTCCCTTCCTACTCAACACATGTAAAGTTCAAATTTCAGTTTTTAATTTTTTAAACATTCATAATTTTTTAAACATTCATGTATTTAAATGTTATATTTGTTGTATGTATAGTACAGTTTTTAACTATCTGTTTCACATGCATTTTATGTATTTCTGCACAAGCACTTTATGAACATTTCATTCTTGATTAAGACATTATGCAAGCATTTGTATATATGTACCTTTAAGAAAAGGCAGTCAGACAATGTGATTTTGGCGCCAATTTACAGATAAAAAGAAGTCAAAATGTATGTTCTTGGTTCTGATGAAATCTGAGTCCTTCAGATGAAAGCGCTTAACCAGGAGTGTGTTACTACTACTAGAGTTGTTTTATGTGGATCGAGTTGAATAAAGAAAAAAGTATTTTTTATCCAAAAGAAGTGTTCGTGGATTTTGTATCTGGTCCTGTTCGAGCTAAGGAGTGGTCTTCGCTTATTTGCTTTTGAGTTTTTACCTTTGGGTCATTCTCTTCACTTTATTTTGCAGTGGAAACTACAACCCAATCTGCTGAATCCTTTATAAACGCATTCTATGGACACTTCCAGGAATGCATGGATCATGCAATCCCAAATAAAACCAAGACCCATTTCCCCAAAGGCAGGCATCCTGTCTGGTGGACCCCAGCCATAAATAAGCTATACAACAGAAGGAGGAAGCTACTACATGATAGAGCAAAATCCCTAAAAGGTAAGGCATCTCTGATCAGTACTAGCAAAAAACTACGTTCCCTCATAAAATCATCCAAGGCCAGCTTTGAGAGAAAAATTGCACAAGACACTAAAGATAATCATAAGGCCTTCTTTAGTTATGTTAGAAACCTGGGTGACAACTCCCAGATATGCTCAGAGTTAGTCCATAATGACAAAAAATACACTGAACCCACAGACATTGCCAACATCCTGGCAGACAGGTTCAGTGCAAACTTCTCCCCCCCCCCAAAAGGACAAATATCTGTCCCAGCAGAGTGTTGCCTCCCTGACATCTCAGATGCTCAGGTAAGAGCCGCCCTCTCTAAAGCAAAAAACACAGCATCAATGGGACCAGACGGTGTTCCGGGCTGCGTCCTACATGAACTCCAAGAAGAACTGAACCCACACATAAGGCTGCTGTTCAATCTCAGCCTTGCTACAGGATATGTACCCAAAGAATGGCGTACAGCAACAGTGGTCCCACTCCACAAAGGAGGTGTTTCTACGGACCCTGGAAACTACCGCCCCATAAGCCTGACTAGCCTGGTCTGCAAAGCTATGGAAAGGATCATTATGGAACTCATAAACAAAGACATTGGGGATCTACAGACACTGGATCCTACCCAATTCGGCTTTAAGGGCAGATCCTGCCTCTTGAACCTGGTCGACTTCTTTGAAACAGTCACCAAGGTCATTGATGAGGGTAAGGTAGGTCACACAGTCTACCTGGACTTCGCAAAAGCCTTCGACACAATACCACACTCGGGCATCATAGACAAGCTCTCCAGCTTAAATATAAACCCCTATGTCATAAGATGGGTTGCAAACTGGCTCAAGGACAGAACCCACATGGTCAGAAGTGCTGGAGCCATGTCAGACTCTAAACCAGTCACAAGTGGCATCCCACAGGGCTCAGTCCTGGGACCTCTCTTATTCGGTATATATTTTTCTGAGGTACAGGCTAACACGGGAGGACTGTGGCTGACCAGGTTCGCAGATGACTGCAAACTGGGCGCCATAATTGACTCTCCAGCTGACACAAGCATCCTCCAAATGGGACTCATAGAAATGGATAACTGGTGGCAGAGCCATGTACTTAACGCCAAAAGGTGTATAGTCATACCCTTTGGGAAAACCAAAGTGCCCACAAATTACCACATAGGTGGAAATCCATTAAGTACAGAAGAAGTAATTAGGGACCTAGGGACCCAAGTTGATAGTAATCTCTCCTTTGACAATCACATTGCCAAAGTGGTTAGAAAGACCTTCTATATAGCCCATCTTATCATGAAAGGATTCACATCTAGATCAAGGGAGGTCATTGTGCCCCTGTACTCTTCCCTCATCAGGCCCATAATTGAGTACAATGCCCCATTTGGGATGTACCTTACCCGACACCTGCAACAACTAGAAAGACCCCAAAAGTACCTCACAAAGAGGATCAAGGGACTCAAACAAATGCCATATGCTGCTCGGCTAAAGAAACTCCAGCTCTACTCAGTTGCATACCGCCTACTCAGAGGTGATCTATGCCTGACATACAAAGCCATGTCCAACCCGGAATTAATGGACATGCTCCACCTCAGAAAATCCAAATCCCTTAGAGCTACGCGATCGAGTGAATTGAACCTCAGCACAGAAATAAATAGGACATGCTGGAGGGACAGATTCATATCCCAGAGGCTCCCTTCACTCTGGAATAAAATCCCAGTCCATGTTAGGCAGAGCCCCTCACTGACTCTCTTCAAGAGGGATCTTGATGAGTGGATGGGAGATCGTAGGTTCACCCCGGGGGGTCACTTCTGTGTCACTGCTAGACAGAGGCACAGTAAACTAACCATAAAAAGGGCACAGTAAACTCATTCCAAGGGGTGGCGAAAGCCAAACACACTCTGGCTAGGCTTGTAAATGTTCTAGGGCAGATAGCCTAGTATGAACCTATGAACCTATGAACTACACAGAAATCGAGGAAATATTAAATGTGCAGTGTGCTGATATGTTTCTCAAAGTTTTCTTTGCGTTAATGGCTTATGTGCAAGATAATAAGTTGCTCTGCATTTGTTCCATCACACATATTTTAATGACTGTGTTCAGATATTAAATGACGAAAGGCATATGAATTGTATATGAGAGACTACTCAAAGCTGCTGTCATTTTTCAAGCACAGTGGTCACTGTTAAAAGACTGAATCCTAAACCCACTTACTGCCAGTTAGCTGCTGAAGCAAAACACAAGAAAAAGCAATTTAGTCATGCAAATATTTTACCAAGAAGGAAAAAAGCAAGTCATTTAGAAAATTGGATCATATAAATGTGATAGCGATAATGGTCATGCATATATTTAATACCTTTCTTAGCAATAGTCTTCAATATGCCACCTCAGGGTTTAGTTACATAATTTACATTTCAAAATATTTTGCCTGTATGTATGAATTATATGCATGTATAATGTTTCCATTTCCTTCTGCATTTTTATTTATATATTTTATTGTGTTCAATGAACCATATGGAAGATTATTTTCATAAAAAAATACATTATACTTCAGTCTTTAATCATTTTGTCATATTCATGTGAGGCCGCCTGAATTACAATCATAAACTTGACTGCAATGTTTAGTAGGCTAGGCAGTGAAAGTCACATCTTACAGGCACTGTAATAGATTCTAATGGTCGCAGAAAACTAGCCAAAGAACATAGTAGGTGACATGCAATGAGGTCTACTTTAATAGTTTCAAGCAGTAGGTTGCCTCATAAATTAACATTATGACTTTCAGTAATATCAAATGCAAGAGGGTGTTTTAAAGAATGTCACATAAAGTTTTACACAATATTTCATCATTTTAGCAAATGTTCATACAGAAGGCTTTCCATTAAAGCAAGTTATTCATATTTGCCAAATGCTGTATGACTGGCTATATTAGGGTACTTATTTTGGAGAATGCATTTTTTATCAGAATACTGATTAACACTATCACTAAGATTATAGAATCCTTTCACGGACGCAACAGGAATTGAGACTGGAAAAAGGCTGAGATAATACAAAGACAATTCTGCCACTGAAATGATTGCTGGTAAAGCTACACCAGAAATACTGTATCTGTTTATGGTGACTATACAGCAAGACATCAATCTAGCTGATACAGTGGTTACTAAGGAGGCCAGAAATGATTCATAACAAGTCTGGTATGTACATATCAGAATGCAGAAGGCAGAGTGTGAATAAGATAAGAGAATATTGCTCTGTCTGACAAGAGTGACAGTGAAGTAGCTCGGAAGAAGGGACATGAGTTAAGAGAAGATACAGATGAGAGGTTAAGTATTAAAATGATGGAAAAAACAGAGGGTAGATTCCTAAAGAAATTTATTAACATATTTGGTAGGGAAGATGTGAATTCAGTTGGGGGAACTCAGAGACAATGTACATATTATTCCCCGTGGTACAATAACTGGGCTAAAACAGACAAATTACAGAAAATAAATTACACAGGGGCACATACATTTAATTAAGAGCTTTGAAACACATCCAATAACTATTTCAGAAAATGCACCAATAATAACTAAGATAAAATGATGGATAATAAAGTAAAAATGAGATACTGACACTTCCCCTCTTATCTGTTAAAAACTGAGCTATTTAAGGAATGGATAATAGAAAATATTTGGGAGTAATTATGGAAAAGATAAAGTTCTTCTGAAGTTATAGCTAGTCATTGGGATAAAATTAAATCGGAGTTTAAAAACAGGGTAGAAATAAAAGAAAAAAGAAATATTTTTAAGAAGCAACAAAAAATATTTAGAGCTGCTGACAATGGTTAAAGTATTACAGAATAAGGGGGAATCTCACAGAACAAGAAGTGGAGTAACTATAGAGTTATAAAGAGAAAACAGGGGAGTATCTGGATAACATGCACACGTTTAGAAAGGTTGCTGTTAAGCAACCGTTTTTTGATAACTCCAGAGCACAAAAACTTTTACCACAACGACTTAGGCAACAGAAAGTAGAAATTGCTGTTGCCAAACTTAGGGTGCCTATAACAAGGAAAATAACCAGAGACCCTGTAGAGGTATTAGAGATTTTTTGGAAATTTTATGATGATTTGTATAAAGCAGAGAAATGTGAAAATTATAAAAAAAAGTGCAAATGGAAATATTTATGGAAGACTTAAACATGCAAAGGTTAGAGGTAGATATGGCTCAACATTTAACAGCTAAGATAGGGGGACATGAGATAAAAGTGGTGATAAACAACCAATTTACAGGAAAGTCTTTAGGAATAGATGGTATTCCAGTGGACGTTTGGAAGCTAGGAGGGAAGAAAGTGATAAAGATCTGGAAGGTCTTGTTTAATAGCATTTTAAAAGGAGGGGAAGCACCAACAACCTGGAATAAAGCTGTGGTGGCTGTAAGTCCTAAAGACAGTAAAGACCCATCAGATAAAGTTTCATGTAGGCCCAGTTCAGTTTTAAACCATGATTACAAAGTAGTTATGTCTATAATGGCTAAAAGAATGGCTAAGGTGTTGCCAAAATTCATAGATATGGGTCAATGTGGTATTGTGGAGGGGAGGCAAATATTTGACAACATTAATAGAACACTGATGATCCAGAGGAAAGCAGAATACAAGAAATTACTGCTGTTGTTTTGGGCCTTGATGTGGAGAAGACATTTGATGGAGTACACTGGAATTTTATGAGTAGGACAATATAAGCATATCCATTCTGTGATACAACAATAAGGTTAATTAGGAGGATATATGAGGGATCAGAGGGAAAAATCAAACTGATAAGTTATGTCTGAACAGAGGAACCAGAAAGGGGTGTCCTCATTCCCCTTTGTTATTTGTGTTATATTTAAAACCATTGGCAAAGAAACTAAGGGACACAGCAATTCAAGGATAATTAGCATGGTAATAAGAAAAGTTGGCTTTATTTCAGACTATTATTTTTTACCTGATAAAACCAGGAAATGACATCTTAGTGTTGCGGAACATATTGAGACAGTTTTATTTTTTTTTCTGTATATAAAATTAATGAAGAATAGCCATAAACTAAGTACCCACACATGAATTGGTTCAGCAATATCCATTTATGGGGACATGATAAAAATGAAGTATTTAGGATTATGTGTTATAAAGCATTATGTTATGGCAGCTAAGGATATGTTTGAAGAGACTAAACAAAAGATAATGCAGAAACTGGAAGCTGTTATCTATGGATATGGACAGTAAGATATAAGCAGTAAAAATGTTTTAGTCCCTTTAGTTTTATAAACAGGTCAGACATATTTTTATCAATAGAGAAGTTGTGAATAGTAATAAATAAAGAGTTGAAGGATTTTATCAGGGAAGGGAAGAGGGCAAGAGTCAGTTGGGATATGCTGATTCTTCACACAGAACAAGGTAGTTAGGATTACCTGATCTGAAGGAAGATTTTAAAGCTACACAATTAAGGCTACATAACACAATCAGAAAGCTGCAATTCAAACTTGAAAGGGATGATGATGATGAAATGGGGGGGGGGAGAAGAAATCAACAGAGAATGGGATTTTGGATGCATTTCCTTAAGGAGAATAACGACAGTCATAGAATACGATATTCATAAGGTAGCAGAAAGTATTCTAAGAACTAAGCCAACAAGGCAATGGAGAAAGGAGATTCTGCTTATAGGGATGACTGCAGTTAAAGGTACAGAGAATAAGTAAGAGGGGGTAGGAATTTACAGGAGGAAATAGCAAAGGAACCAAGGTACTGGGAAAATAATGAAAAGGAAAGGTACTAGAATGAGAAGAGGCCAAGAAGAGATTCGGAGTGCAGGTTACAGACTTTGTGAGAAGCCTACACAATTACAACACTTTTGAGTGGTGAGCAGCAGCTCACATTGAGTATGCATGCTGCCCATCACACTTACATTTTACAATCACCGTTTTGTGCCCAGTATCAGCACTGGAGGTCATGAAGTTGTGCTGGGAATCACAAGCACACAATGTAAACAAAGCTCCTTGTCTATAGGGAAATGTATTATGCAAGCACGTGCAAACAGCTTATATGAAGTAAGGGCAAGTGAATTATAAGAATTTAGATGCAAGGAACATGAAGCTGTGAGAATGTGAACAGAATACAATGTTAATAGTGCAGAGATAAGTTTGAGCAGAGGGTAAATGGGAAACGTACTTAGTTAATGCAGTCAAATGTGATGATTTCACAAACATATGCAACAGAAAGATGCCCATATTGATGTTATTAATAAATAATCTTGTTTCCAATTGTTTACCTATTTACATAACTAAAAATGATCATGGCAACAACATATGTGAGAGGGACACAATGCAACATTGTAAGAAAGGGGAGTAAATGTGATATTAATTTTCATAACACTGTGTGAGTTGAGATAACAGTTAATAAGGAGAGTGGATAAATAAGGGACTATTCGCATACACTGCAGCTATTGAATATGACATGTATAGCCCTAGAATATATGTGCTTTAACGGCACTGCTGTATCCTCCACTTCATCCTGTATAAACAAGGCTTGAGCTGTACAGCTGCTGTGTCATGCATAGCAGAAAGGGGCATGTGTTACACATTTATGAGACAAGCATGTGTTTTATATTCATGTACATAATAAACAGTAATATAATAGCACTCCATATACACAAGTGACAAATCACAACACAAATCTGATAACATTGCAGTAGTACAAGGTCTATGTTTTTAAATGGAGCACATCTACTACGTGATTATACTCGGCATACTACAGCGAATAGTGCCATAACATCATGTAATCAACACAAACACACAAGAAAGTGACTGTGCAAAGGCCCAATCACACTTTATGATGATCTGGCATCATGTCATACAGGAAGACATGTTTATGTAACTGCTCATGTCCTATACAGCTGTACAGTACAAAAAAAAAAAAAAATTACAGCAATCCATAAATGTGTGGAGGAAGAAATGGCAATATAGTGCATTCTTATTTGGAAATTAAGAAACGCTTGTGAACAATCAATTTCATATTCAACATATGCATCTTGCCAGATTGGAACACACGCCAGGACAGATATCAGAAAGAGGTGCATCAACCTTCTACACTACAAAAATAGGCATACTGTGTGTGTCATGACCAACACACTTGAGGGGCTTACAGCACTTCCTTATTGTAATGGGCATGGATCCCCTACCATAAAGGGTGATGCCTTAAAAATGTTGCCCTCTAACTGTACCATAAATACTTCCTTTGCCTAAGTCCTTCTTGTGTGACACAGGTATGTGACAGACAGATGTTAACAGATTCAAACCCCTACCTGTCATACTACACACTCTGCAAAGCTGTGTGTTGACTATGCTTACCATATGACACAGCAAATTATCATGTCACAAATAAATGAAATTAACGTGTGAAGTAATAAAGGACATTTGAGGATAATCTGTACAATGTGCTTTTGTCACAATGATAACAAGGTAACTATGTTGATGTTCACACAACTGCCAGCAGTGTAATATCAATGCTTCTCAGCCAAGGAAGCAGTTATTTTGTACAACAACATTGTCCCAGATCTGAAACACACTCTTTCTGTGTAGATATGCTATACAAGTCATTACTGAAGACATGATGCAGGAGTACTCCCACCATGACATTCGAAGAACAACTGTTTCATTAGCAGGATATTGCAAAATTAATTCACATTTCTGTCTCAAAAGTACAAACTGAGAATAATAACTTTACAAAGTGTTTGTGTAATGTCAGTCTATCCACAGAATGTTGCCCTTTGCTAAAGTTGAACAACAAGCTATTAAATTCCACCAACAAATGACATGTCTATGAATCACATGTGCCTCAGTGGAAGTCTTAACAATGCTGTGAGACTCCACCTATGTGAAATCATTTCATCATATTAATGTGTGGCAATTTGTATGAGATAAAAAGGCTGGTTGAGGTTTTGTCCACTGTATTTGTACATATTATAACATTTATGGATGTCATGTATGCATAATAGAATCAAGACACACTGTGCTTACAGTCAGTCAATGTGCATTTTGAACACCTGACAATGTAATGACAGAAGTTACATGATATAGGGAAGAATGAATGCAACACAGGGCAACTGGTGCAACAATTGTGAGATATTTTGGTCTTTGAAGCCATGACAAAGGATATGTGTCTATAATTTCTTTAAAAGACTGTTGCTATATGTGCCTTTCTCATACAACATTGCCTGCTGCTAGTTATACCCAGACATGTAATACGTAATGCAGCCATCATGTACGATGTGTGGATAATCATGGATTTGAACAAATGCTTTACTAAGGCAACAGCATACAGAACATTGTCTCATGCTCTCATGCCAAAGAAAAAAGCCTTATTTCCCATTGGAAAGCCAAATGTCATAACATGACATTATTTTTTATCCAATTAACCACTTCTGTGTGAAAAATAAGCTTATATTGTTGCAGTACAAATCTCCAGCCATACATGTACACAGCTGATAGCTAGCTGACAACATTGTAACCTACCTACACATTCACAGACATAGTGACACAGGTGAGTCTAAGAAGTGATGGCTGGATTTGAACAGACTACCTAAGATCACAAGGTCAGAATGCTGTCTGAATCACATGCACCACATGAGATGTTGTTTTACAGTTGTGACAGTGCATATTTGAATGGATGACATCACCATTGTTTCATACATTGATGTTCTTCTAAAAATGAATGAAGGTGGTTGACGTGCACAGTAACACTACACAGCTGTACATACTACATGCATTAGAAGCCTTCTCTAAACAACATGACAGGCAAACACACACACACACACTGCAATCAGTCTTTGCTGTATTTAAACCTCCTCCCTATGTATGTATGCAGTCTAGAGAGTACAGTATCAACAGCCACCCCCACAGGACAGCTCATATGACCACTGAGATGTAGTTATTTTTTCATAGCATGATGTAAGCATTGTGTTTCCACTGGGTATGACTTTACAATCACTAATTCTACCCCAATGTCTTTTCTTTATTAGGAAGAAGTCTACTTGAGTTGTATATTGACCACTCTTGTATGCGATCTTGTGACAGTCTCTTTTGCTGAACCATGTGTTGGCTACTGTCAAGCCATTTTCCAAACATAAGTCTAGAATGACTTCTCCTTCTTTATTCCTGTTGCCACACCCACATCGGCCCAAGAAGTCCTCATATGCTAATCTGTCTGTTCCGATATGTGCATCCAGGTCACTCATTATCAACACTAATTCCTGTTGTCCTGCTTTATCTATGTGGTCCTGCAACTGTTGTCTGAATGCACTCTTTTCCTCACTATCACAACCCTGCTGTGGGGCATAGGCTGAGATTATGAATACTGCCATATTATTTGTCTGACATCTGATTGACATGAGCCTGTCACTAATTCTGATGACATCCCTCACTGTCTTTTGAAGCTTCTCCCTCATCACAATTCCCACACCATTCAAACCTGTCCTCCTCCTGAGTAGAGTAATCTGGATCCCTAGAAAACTGACTTTGCTGCACTGCCCTTCCACCATGTCTCCTGGATGCATAAGATGACCAGCACCCTCCTTACCATCATGTCATCCACTTCTAAGCTGCATCCTGTCAATGACCCTACACTGAGTGTAGCAATTCTTAGTTCATGTTTGGCAGGCTTTATGGCCAGCTTTCACCCAACAGCTATACCAGGTAACCCATACTGGGCAAATGAACACCAGCCAGCCAGTAGCTTATTGAACCAGGGCTGCTGAACTTTAAAGCAGACACACGCTGCCAATAGGTGTAAATACACCCCTCCCACATTTATTGCTTTAAACATAGTCACGATAATAATATGCATTTACTGTGACATTCCTAATCAAAATGTTGTGACAAATGCCATTCTGACCCCCTCTGTAAATATATTTATCAACTGGATTTGAACCCTGCATTACCTGTTTTAGTTCCGTAAGATCACTGCACCTTCTGAATCCAGTCATAAAAAAAAAATCTGTTTAAACTGGATTTGAACTCTGCATCACCTATCTTATTTTCTCTACACTCACATCATGTACACATTTTATCATTGAGATACTTACCTGATAGGTGGCATTAATTCACTTAGTACTATCCTGAGTATTAATGTGTGTGTACTAGCACCAGGCTTTTTTGCACTACAGAAGGTGTCCAAAATGATTTTTTTTTCACTTTTTTCCTTAGGAAGTGAACTATAGTTCACTGCTAGAGACTGCTGCCAGTCAAGAGTGCACAATGCCAAGCAAAGTACAAATGATGAAGAGAAAAGAAAAAAAAATACTGAAATAGAGGAAACATCATGAAAAGTATATTTCCTTAACTTTTTGCCTTTCAACAGGTTCATCAGTTATGTTTACAGAAATACCACCACTTCTGGATTAGAATCCCAGAACAGCATGGCATTCAGTCTCTGCCGCACACACACACACACACACACACACACACACACACACACACACACACACACACACACACACACACACACACTGTGAAGATAAAATGAGGTTACATATACTCAAGATGTGTTAATTATTGACATTACATGTGTAGCAAAATCAAGTTCTAAACTTTGTCGTATTAAATTTGAAGTTAGATGTGTGGATGGCTGTGATACTGGCAATAGGGAAGATAATCTTTGCTCACACAACATAAAATAAAAAAAGAAGACTGCAGCTGTTTCCTTCTCTTTATTTGGTGAACATCATTCCCTTATCTATACTTCTCTAACGAGACTGCTATGTGATTTGCCTTGCAGTTGATATATGTTTCAATGAGTAATTTACTTACTTAAAATTGCAGACACACAGGCAGAAACTGTTGTCATGCCAGTTCATATAAATGTTAGGAATGCTGCTCTCCTAAGTTAGTCAATGTAGTCACAAACTTTCTTGTAAGTCCCTTCTCCCTGTCACACTCTTGATAAGTGTACATCAAAGATGATTGACAGTGAAAACCTGATTATTCCTGCATTCTGAGTAATCATTCACACTTGCAAGCACTTAGCAGGTAACACTTTTCAGTGATTATCCTTGCAGAGGTAGGGCATATGCATGCAGTCATGTAGGTTGTAACACAATCTTTACATTCCCTACACTTAGTGCAGATTTTGGAATTCTTGAATGCTAATCAGTTCGCACCACATTTGCATATTCACTGAGCTCACAGGGCTGAATCTGTACTATAACAAAGTAATCGTATAGGCAAGGAAATTGTGTTCTGGTAGGGAATATTGTTTGGATCCAGAGAGCTGCATGCTGCTATTCACTTGCAAAACTTGTTTCTAGTGTCACAACTAACTTGATGCAAAGGTATGTTGCTTTTATGTACAAAATGCTATATTTCAAACTTACTGACAGATTGCATTTCACAATATACCCATAACTTTACTATCTGTATTGTTTGTCCCTTGTTGGTAACATAGGCATATATATATATATATATATATATATATATATATATATATATATATATATATATATATATATATATATATATCTATATCAGTTATTTTTTTCCATTACAAATGTTTGTAAAGAATGTAACATAACATTATGGAAAATGTTCTATGCCCATCTGGCTAGTTATTGCAAAAGAGTGTCATATTGTTTATTAGGACGGTCAGGGGTTTGATGTATATAGCCCACAAGATGTTTCAAACCTGTGATATATAACTGACCACCCTGCAGACAATTGGACATCCAAGAACAGTTTTAGCCATTTTTAATGGAAGTGTACATTTCATTGGTTAATGCTGCAAATATACTACCCAGTTACACACCTGTTGTCCTCCTTGCATAACACACATACTTGCTTTCCATTTCCTTTACTTTTTTTGGGGAGGGGGGTTCTGTATTTTGTTTTGTCTAATAATATGGAGCTATAATTTTTAAATTATTTTGTACACAACAGATGCATGCATTAATTCATACATATATACCATACCGCTCAACCTCTTAGAGCAAGAAATCTGGATAAAGTCACAAACAATGGGGGAGACAAAGGCCCAAAAATAGGGACACTTTTTAAATATTTCTCTTACAAACTTAGAAAGTTGAGAGAATAACAGTTTTTCATTACCATGAATTTTATGAAGGGTATGAAGTCTGAAACTCAAATGACAGTCATTTTCTGGCTCATTCCTCAATGATTTGCCAGTACTTTTAGAAAACCACAATTTTATGAGAAAAGACCAAACATATGAGCCAAATATCTGGACATTCTGCAAAAATCTGTACAGTTGAGAGGTATACAGTATTTGTTTTGTCAATAATCACTTGTGTCTTAATTGTGTATTATACATTTCTTTTATTTTTCAACTCATACAGGGCTATGGGGCCAGAGACATCTGTACACTGTAAAATGTCATGCAGTGCTGCAGAGAATGAAGTTATTCTCCAGTAACAAATCTGACATGGCCCCTTCCTCTTAGAAAGAGGCAGAGGTGACAAGAACTCCTGTGACCATATCTGGGGGGCAGATGGTCAACTATGTAAATTGCGTAGGAGGATTTGGCAGTCTTCTTCTTCTTTTGGCTTTTCCTGGTTAGGGGTCACCACAGCAGAACTCCGGTCCACTAATGATTGGCAGTAGATTTTTATGGTGCCGAGGTGCCAGCTCAATGCCCAGCCTTCAACGAAGGCATGCCCATTCACGCATGTCTTTCGAATGCCACTCGACCATGGGGAGGACATGCAGACTCCACACAGAAGGTGCTCTAGCCAAGAATCAAATGGGAAAACCTCTTGCTGCGAGGCGACAATGCTAGTTCTGCACCACTGCGGCTTAGGATTTGGCAATACATATCAGAAAGTTTGACAGAGGAGCAGTGACAGAATAACATACGTGATATGTAGGACATGTGAAACTGACTGGGAACATATGACTGTGGTGGGGTGCTAACAGACCATCAGTGACTGCAACTGAGGAGTTCCTGTCCACTGTCAGAGATCACCGACACCTCAGCAAAGGATTAACACAGATTCAGCGATACTGGTTGTCATGGAGGACACCACCAGTGTATATACTGCAGAACTTCCAAGTATGCAATGTATTTCAATAATTCACACTCACTTCTTTGATGTTAGGTTTGCCTTCATGTATTTCCCACCACCACCCTGTGCCAATGATTTTGATTGTGCCCTGCCCTTTGCACATTTTTTATTTAATTTTGGTTGCATATATGTGTAGGAAAGTGAAAAGCTTCATGCACATTATTGTGCAAAGTCCATAGCTAGATATTGCTGACATCAGTCATACAATATTACTGACATTACTGTATATGACAGATTTCTCATCTTAGGGACATGTAATTTCTTGCATATGGAACTAAGCAGTTATCTACTTTTTTTCAGATTTCACACTTACCTTGGGGCTCACATGACGGCAGAAGAGGTTGCATTATTTCCTCTACTGTTTCCCTGTCTACCCAGTATTGCTCTACACTTTTCTTTGTTATGCAGTAAATACTAAGTCAAGCAGGGTATAAAAATATTTCTTCTTGGCAGACGTTTGGCACAGTAGCTGCTTTAATTAAAGCTTGTTGCACATACAGGTTTATAATGGCAGCAGCAACAGCTAACATGTTTTTTCCTAAGTGAAATCATGTCTATAATTCAAAGAGTTTGGGATTTCAGAGGAAATAGCTATGAGTGTTCATAATTGCTTTATAGCTTTCTGAATAGCTCTGCCATGTTGGATTGGTTAATTAGCAAGTAATTCAGGTACTTATGCTGTCATTAGCATATTTTACATTTTACCCTTGTTTTGTGGCTCTACACAAGTGTAGCTTACTGTAAGCATTTCTGCAGGGTGCCGTGTGTGTGTGTGTGTGTGTGTGTGTGTGTGTGTGTGTGTGTACACATTTGAACCAGTAGTGATTTCCTATGGAAAAGTGTGGTTGATGAGTTGTCATTTAATGATTCATGCTCATCGAGTTAAGTGATGTAGCCTGTGGTACCTATAGTGGACTAGTGGACAAGAAAGATTGTGTAGCACTTTAACCAAATATCTCACTCCAGTCAGTTAGGAATTTATAAAGTGAATTGGCATTCTTGGAATCAGCTGCAGCAGAGTCCACATGCTTCCAGGTTACAGAAATAAGATTTTTGAGAAGCTTCATGGGGGGAGTGACCTATCACTTGTCACATAGGCAAATTTACTTTGTCATTTCTGGGAATATGAAGTAGAATCCAGTGGTTAGCCTAAAAGACTCCCTAAAGGAGGGATCACTCAGGGAGTTTTAGGGAGGGAATGACTTCTTGTCCTTGTCTGCCTCAGAAGCAAGGGCCTCTGAGCTTCAGATGTCCAGTTCCCAGGACAATGAACAGTGAGATTCTCCCATATCTAGTTACAGCATGGGCAGGCCTTCTCTCCCCATATGCTCAGATGGACAAACACACAACTGCTAAGTAGTTGCAGAGGCAAGGATTTAGAACACAGGACAGCACTTGCTGATGTTACATGAGGACAGGAGAGACCAGAGTAGGGCTTAGCAATATTTGCACATGATCTCCAAGCCTGCTAAGACAGATTGAACTAGACCTCAAATAACTGGTATCTAAAATCTGGGGCTGCCACATGAATCCTACAGGTGAAGGTGGAGTCCCCAGAGTCTTATCCATCCTGGAGAGTGAGTCCTGTTAGAGTGGTGAAGACCTGAAGGAAGATCCATTTGCTTAAGTGTCACATTTGAGGATGTACCCTGGACAGAAGGAGCAACTCCACATCAGAAAAGCAGGGTGAACAAGGTGCACATGTTTGAGTGTGAGATAGGCAGTGTAAGTACCCCATCCTTTTGAATTAAAAGGACCCCATCCTTTTGAATTAAACTGTAAGGGTGTTGTTGAGTGTATAACCATTATCCCTCACCAGCTGGTAGCACAAGTGACAAATAATAGACTATAGGACTATCGCACGGGCAGACTTGAGAGGAGAAGAACATAACCAACATGTGGCCTATGTTTTCCTCATCTTTTGTTCTGGCATATTCTTGGTGTTGAACAAGAGATTCTATGATAGTCCCTGTGGTGGGTGGTTTCAAACCAGCCACCATGTTCTCAGCACTGGGAGAGGTCTCGGGTTTGTCTCTTCTGTGTTTGTGGTAGACAGATTGAAGAGCTGACACTTAAGACAGTGCATCACATAATATTCATCTAACAAACAATACAGAGTGTGCCATTGGGTGGTCTTGTGATATGCTGACTAGGAAGTCTTAAAAGGTTTCAGATTCAGCTTCTAGGGAAATGAACACAGAAACTTTGCCAAGGTGAATATTAAGGATCCACACTGTGTGAGCAGAAAAGATATAAGGAGTGCAGGAATAAGACATGCTGTTCGAATACCATGTAAGATACTATAGCATGCACTAACAAGAAGCATATATGACTCTGAGAACACGGATATGAGAAACAGTTTTCAAAATTAGAGATAACAGAAAAAAAATCCCAAGAAGGATTCCAAAATCACATCATATATTTTATTGCTTAGTTGAATTTAATAGCACATTAAATTGGAACTTCCGCATCAAAACCTACATTTTCACATACATTAACAACTGCCTGTGAATCCACAGAAACTATTTCAGTTTCTCTTTTCATATGGTTGATTTTCAATTTTATATCACTCAAATCTTCCTCAATATTTCAGCAGTGACATTACAAATTAGTAATCTTAAGTTTCAATAACTTTTTAGAGAAACTGACTCTTTTCAATAGTTTTCCAACATAGAACTTATGACCTTTTCATAAAACATTTATTTTTGTTCCCTTGCAAAGTATCCTTTTATTTCAGCATTATATATAATATATAGAATTTTTAAAAAGAAAACCAAAACTGTATGACAATATTTGTGTAAAAATGATTAGCATATGGTTAAAATACATAATCCATTATCAATACATTGCCTCATTCACCCTCTATTTGTATAACTTACTTTACTAAGCAAAATGTTACTGTGTTTATTAAAGCAAAATGTGTTGCTTTGTTTGGTCTTCAACTCTGAGATAAGAAAAAGTCAAGTTGTAGTATTATGTGTATTACCTTGTCCTTGAGTTAACTGGCTTTTTAATTAGAAATGCATTATATATTAAAATGGCAGGTAATAATTAGTGCACACACATTTCATGCATTATAATGCTGTAAAATTATTTTTTTATTATGCTATTCAATGCCTTAATCTCTACTAATTACCTTAAAATGCTTTGCTTCAATGCAGGCTTGGTGGTTGACAGCCTAATTAATGCATTTTCTGCACTGCACAAGACATTCCAAGTAATGTCTATGTAGTTAGATTATTAAACTCTGTTTGCATTTCTTTTACATTTATTCATCCAGATTACTGAAGGAAAGTAATGCTAAACACTAAGGCATGAATGAATACATGATACTGTGCTCAATTAAATGTTATCAGCTGCTCACCTAAAGATTATCACTTGTACATATGCAATACAACTGAAAACCATTTTGCTAATTATGCAAATGTTCTGAATAATTTCCTTCTGAGTTATTACCTCCGGGGATATATGCAGAATATGTAAATATATGTAAAATATGCTTAGATTATAACATAGAAGAAAAAGAAATGTCAGTCCACCTTAGCTGAGTGAGCTGAAGTTACTAAAACAATAAATAGAAATGTATGGAATTAAAAAAAACATATATATATGTTAATCACGCATATGAATCCATGGTTTTCAACTGCATATTATACTATATGAAAACAATATATAAATTTCTTTCAAATGTTAATATGTAATTTTAGGGTATGAATCAAACCATACAAAATATCTGTATATATGGAAGAGCATGTACTTAAGGAAAGTACTACTTTTTGAATATACAAAGCTTGTCTTTTTTTTTCTTAATTATAAGGCTTGGATTTTCTTCTTTCTGAAAATTCATGCATTATGTACATCTTCATCCATGTCAGAGCTTTTGAACACAATATGG
>NC_056735.1:650920654-650953154 GCF_019279795.1 Protopterus annectens | reverse complement strand
GGAATAGTGTAGTATTCCTTCCAAATAGAGGGGACAGTGGATTCTTGGATTGAGCGGTTGATTAGAATGGAGACAGGAAGGGCTACAGAGTTAGCAGCAAGTCTTAGGAATTTAGGAGGTAGGTTATCAGGGGTGAGGGAACAAGGTTTGAGTACACTGAGGAGAGTTTTAATATAACTAACAGATACAGGTTTGAGCAAGAAGGGGTCAGAGAGGTTAGAGGAGTCAGACTGGGGGTGTGAAGAAGGTGTGGGTGTGGTAATTGAAGTGACAGACCTGGAAGTGAAATTAGAGGTGGGGTTGGAGTTATTAGAGGTGTTCGGTACTCATTTAAAAATGGTATCAATGAAGTAGTGATTTAAATGGATGGCAGTATCTGAGGGAGATTGATTGGGAAAAGGGTTGGGGGTTGTGGGTGAGCCAGGGGTTAAGAAGAGTTTTCATGGTTGACCAGAACTTCTGGGGGTTAGTAGTTTGCAGTGACTGGTCAGACAGGTAAAACTTTATTTTGTCCTGGTTGACTCTTTTTTTGTAAGGTTTCTAAGTTCCCTATAAGACTGTAGGAGGGCAGGAGATTTGCTTTTCTGATATTGTTTCCAAGTGGCATCTCTTTTATGCATAAGGTGGAAGGTTTCTTTGGATAGCCAGGGGGCATGTTTAGCTTGGACTTTTATTTTCCTGATGGGGGCCAGAGAGTTAAGTATGTTTAGGAATGTCTAGTTAAAGCAGCTAACTGCTTCATTTAAAGGTAGAGAGTACAGGCAGAACCAGTTAATATTTGAGAGAATTTTGTTGAAGGAAGTGGTACTGAATTTTCTTTGGTTGTAGATGTATTTTAAGAGGCGAGTACTAGTAAGGTTGGGTGAGTACCTAGTAATGTGGATAGGTAGGTGGTCACTGACGGAGTCAGATAGTGTACCTGGCTGGTGGTACAAATTAGGAGAATTTACGAGAATCCAGTCTAGGATAGAATTGGAGTGTTTTTTGCCAAGGCGGGTGGGGGAGGAGACAAGCCATGTAGGTTGAGACTATGAGACGGTGTAGCACAGTTAATTGAGTTCCAGTCTATATTTACATCCCCAAGTATGATAGTTTCAAAAGGGGTGTGAAAAAAACACCAAGATAAGATGTCTTCAAGGATGGTGATATTATTCCCTGGTGGGATATAGATTGAGGCTATGGCCATTTTTTGGTAGTTGTTGAAATGGCAAGGTTACTATGAGTAGCTCTGCAGGGTGGAAGGTAGGAGTGGTAATTGTAAGTGGTAAGATATTGAGAGAGTCAGAAAAGAAAATGGAGACACCACCTCCCTTTTTGCTAGGTCTATCCAGTCTGCAGATATTGAAACCGGGGGGATCTCTGAGTTGTGGATGTGAGGTTTTAGGCAAGATTTCAGATAGAGTTAAGATGTGGGGGGTATAGTGTTGTAAGAGTGCGTGGAGTTCAGGCACTTTTTTGCAGATGCTCTGGATGTTAAGGGAGAAGAATTCTAGTCTTCTGGTTCTGTGTGTAGAAGTGAGAGTGGATGGGGAGGTACTAGTGAGAGTGGGATTGCTAGAGGTGTGGGGGGAAGAAGTAGTAGTGCTAGTAGATGGAGTGGAGGAGTTGGAAGATAAGAGTTGGTTATTCGGACCAGGGTTGGGGTGCATATCGCCTGAAAGGAGGAGTCTTGTCAGGATAGAGAGCAAAGAGTTAGGTTGACAAAGAGGATACAGAAATTTGGATTTTATGTTTGGAATTTGTTTTTATGAGGGGAGTAATTTAGTTTTAAAGAAAAAAATAGTGTGGTACAGTGCAGTGAGTGTGGGCATAAAGGAGTGTGGTAGGACCTGGATAGATTTTGGGAGGCATGTAGGTTCCGAGTGGAGGGTAAGGGGAGAACTGCAGGGGGTGTGATAAGATGTGATGTATGACAGTGTAAATAGAGGGGAGAGGAAAAGAAGTGGCAACATCTTTAGTGTTTGGTGTAGGCAATGGTTACAACAATGTGGTATGTAAAGCAGTTTGAAATGTGACAGGTAATCTCTTGAAAAAATAGAGAGATTAAAATATACCAGAAAATATATATTCTTTATAAACCAAATATACTTGAAAACTTAGCAACCACAAAAGGTCCGAGCAGTAAGATTACAAACAAAGTTTGTCTTAATCGTAATACAAAGCACGGTCTCCTTAATTAGCAGACTGCAATCATCTGACCACCAAAAAACAAACTGCGATATTATAAGTAAATGCAGACAGATTAACAGAATGCAGATAATCTGCTAAACTGGATACAGCAGTGCATAGAGGGTTACTTTTTCTTACAGTTTTTGATAACATGCGAGTACACCCCCTCCAAATCTGAGAGTCTTAACAGCAGAACTGATGCCTCTGACTGCAAAAATGGCAAGGGCACCATCTGAGGATGGAGGCAAAAATGGCAAGGGCACCATCTGAGGATGGAGGCAATAAGAGGAAAAAATGCATCCCAGGTTATCTCCCCTATACATTACATTTAAAATATACACCTTGTACATCACTGGACTGCACACTGTTGTAGCTGTTCCAAAGGCTTAGAGGGCCCATCCGTTGTAAACAGTCACGTAAAAAAAAAATAGTCACCACACACAGACTGACAGCAGTATGCAGAAGTATGGATTCCCAAAAAGGACAGTGGATCTAAGTTTGACTATAATAAGCTCTATAGCCACCGGTTTCTACAGCCTCATCTCCTCATCTAGTTGCAAGGACATATTCCAGGTACCACAGCACACACCAAAAACAAAAAAGAAGCCCTTGGCCACAGCTAGTCAAACACACCCCGAGAAACCAAACGCCTTAAAGATACAGCCCGGTCATGTCCAAGGCAAGCCAAGCTAAAAGTGCTTCCACCGAGGTCGACAGAAGACTAAAATTCAGACATAACAGTAACCTCTGCATGGCTAACGGTTCCTCGGCAGCAGCTAAAATCCTCCGTACACACACACACCAGCTAGTACCTCCTCTGCAAGGCTAACAGCTCCTCAGCAGTAGCAATGGTTGGTCTTCACCTCATCCGATATACAGGAATGTGTAGTAAAAAATACGCCAGGTCAGCAAATGATGCACAGCCTCCTCTTCCAGCATCACAAACACACACACATATATATGTGTATATATATATATATATATATACACACACACACACACACACACACACACACATATAAATTATATATATATATATGTGTATATATATATATATATATATATATATATATATATATATGTATATATACACACACACACACACACACACACATATAAATTATATATATATATATATATATATATATATATATATATATATAAAACAATACCAAAACCGAAGTGCACATAGCCTGCTCGGTGCACGGACCATACCAACACATTTAAGCCACTCCAATGATCCAGCACTCAATAAAGCATATAAAAATAAACAGGAGCCAAATAATAGCAAAAAAGAAGAAATATTCTTCTTTATTATATATTCAAATGAACAGTGGTGATAGTAGCATCAAAAAACACAGACTGGTTTTGCCCCCTGGCATCCTCATTGTAGTACATTCTCCATCACACACTCCAACTTTTAAAAGTCAGTGGCTTAAAGCAACAATGTCTTACAAATTATAAATGTAAACATGACAGCAAGGCATTTTCAAACAGTTTACTTAAAACACTTCGAGAATATTCATCTACCAGTCTTCATTTAACCCAGGCTTATATAAAGCCCCTAAATTAATATTCCACAATCTCTCCTTTTTATCTAATAACATATGCCTTTTACTGTCACTCATACCCCACCGGAACTGCATCAATCGCTAAAAAAACAAAATGTGCAGACTGATGAACCAAAATATGCTTGAACAATGCACTCCTCTGCCTTTTACAGTTAATGTCACTATGATATAAAATTCGGGTCTTGAAAGATCTAGAGGTTTGGCCTATGTAAAATGCTCCACACTGGCATATAGCCATGTAAACCACCCAATTAGTGCTACATGTCATCAAAGTACGAATTTCAAAGACCCTAGGAGTATTAACTGATGTAAAGGACTTGGTAATGGAAACCCTTTTACAATAAACACAGTGACCACAACTACAGCTGCCCTTAGGCAAACTATCCCTCTCTTTGATTTTATCAGAAGTGTTATGTTTATACCAAGAAAACATTTCCCCCATATTTTTCCCCCTTCGATAACCAAAGGAAGAATGGTCATCGAAAAACTGGCCAAAAAAAATCATCTATTAAGATATTCCAATGTTTATTTATTATCCTTTTAAACATAAAAGTATTAGTTCCAAAAGTTGTTGTCAATCTAAAACCTGAATCATGTTTCTTAACTTCAGATTTATCACTAGATAAATATTCATCCCTATTGTAAACAATAGCCTGTTCACTAACATTTTTAATATTTCTTACATTGTAGCCCCTCTCAAATCTTTTTGATAACTGTACTGCTTCCCTTTTAAAATCCATATCATTACTACATATCCTTCTTATTCTCTGAAATTGAGCTTTAGGTATATTGTCAACCATAAATCTAGGGTGATAACTGGAAGCTTCCAGAAATGCATTTTTAGAAAAAGGCAAACAAAAAAAACACAAGCGCACCCCAGGAACTGAACTCAAAACAAAATGTAAAACTACTATTAATGGAAAACATAAATGCTGGAAACATTAGAAAATCTGTATTACCTAATAACACTCAAATAAAAACCTAAACACTAAAAAAAAATATATATATATATATATATATATATATATATATATATATATATATTACAAAGTACATAAAAAAGAGAAATAAAAAGGTTAAAAAGTAATTTCTCATTTTCCATAGCCAACATTGGACCTGGAAAAAGAGGCGACATAGTATAAATGAACATAACCACATCCTTCTTTCTCAAGCAATACTGTTAAACATAAACACATCCTAATGTATCAAACTTCTCAATTTCAAAATTCATGCCAGGATACCTTTTCATTGAAACCTGGAGTTCTGTATGAATGGAGTTTCAACTGCCAAATCAGCTCTTGATGCTCCAAAAGCAATTGATAAGGGCCACCTTTAATATCAGGAACAATTTGGTCTAAAACCCTAATGAGTGAGAGGGGGTACTTGGTACAATTCCTAGCTAGGGCATTTTCTATATTCTTTTTCCTAATGTTGTACACATGCTCATAGATTCTGTCTTTCGCTTCCTGTCAGTCTTGCCCACATAAAATGCACTACAAAACTGGCAGGTAGCCAAACAGACAGATTTAGAAAGACAGTTATTCCTCCCCTTGACCCTGTACACCTTACTATTAATGGAAAAAGTAGATAGTACAGTTTTGTACCTACCATAAATGTAGATGTCCGAACAGGATAGCATCTGCAGTCCTAACAAATGGGTTGTCCTGTCGTCAGGCAGCCCTTCGGTCGGCCGGATTCCAAAGTCTGGGTCTGGCCTCGGCTGGTGTCGCACTTCACCCAACGTCATCTCTGCTGGTCTTCGGGTATAAAGGCATCAGCCGACGCCATTTTCCTCAGTGTTTCTTGCCCCAGATGCCAGTTGCCCTCTTGGAAAGCTAAATTTTGGATAAATGCCAATGTTTCCAAAAAAGTAGAAGGCAAACAAAAAATAAGCATGTATGTACATATATACAAACAAATACACCATAAGAGATCCCCCCCCAGCTAGCTATTAGGAGGGTAAATACCTTAGGAGTACCACAGAGGGGAAGGAGGGTGGGTAATCCTGACTGCAGATGCTATCCTGTTCAGACATCTACATTTATGGTAGGTACAAAACTGTACTATGTCCTTCAAGGATGCATCTGCAGTCCTAACAAATGGGTAGAATACCATAGCCAAACTAGGGGAGGAGGAAGAAGAATTATGGTGTAGTTAGGATCCCTTGCAAAACAGCAGTGGCAAAGCCTGCTCGGGATCTAGAGTATAGAGGTAAGTTATAATGCTTGGCAAATGTATGCACGGAGGTCCAAGTAGCCGCCTCAATAATGTCCTTGGTAGCCACTCCTCGTAAGAAAGCTGTGGTAGTGGCTGTAGCCCTTGTAGAATGAGGCCTTATGTTCTGTGGAATTTGCTTTCCATGGTAGGAGTAACAGAATCTTATGCAATTTCCTATCCACTTGGAGATTGTCTGTTTGGAAATTGCTTTTCCTTCCCTTCCTGTTGCATAAGCTACTAGAAGCTGGTCAGTTTTTCTATTGCCCTTGGTTCTGTCCAGGTAGTAGCGCAACTGTCTGTGTACATCCAAGGTATGCAGCAGTCTTTCCCCTGTTCTGTGGATTGGGAAAGAAGGTAGGTAGGTGGATTGCCTGGTTTAGAGACACTCTGGATACCACCTTAGGCATAAATGTAGGATTAGTTCTCATGGACACTATCTTGATGGAAGATTAGGAAGGGTTGTACTGCCATTAAGGCCTGTAGTTCGAAACCCTCCTTGCTGAAGTAATTGCCAGTAGGAAAGCAGTTTTCCAGGATAGGTGTTGAAGGTCTGCTGTTGCTGCTGGTTCGAATGGAGGGAGTGTCAATTTTTCTAGCACAAAGTTCAAGTCCCATGCTGGTAATGGTGGTTTCCTAGGAGGTTTTACATTCTTGATTCCTCTGAGGAACTGCCTGAGTAGAGGTGTGAGAAGACAGGGGATCAAGCTGTATTCTGCAGAAATAGCTGATGCATGTATCTTGATGGAGGAATAGGACAGGCCTGTATGGAGAAGCTCTGCCAAATACTCCAGGATGTTGGCAATATCTATCTTTGACACATCTTTTCCTCTTTCAGAACTCCAAATGACAAACCTTTTCCATTTTCCTGCATAGTTCCTTCTTGTTGAAGGTCTGCGGGCCTCAAGGATAATGTCTTTAACCCTTTGGGTTAAATCTGGGTTAGTTGCTCTTATGTAATGTTCCAGGCAGTCAGTTGTAGAGTTTTCAGGTTTGGATGCATGATGTTGTAGTCGCTCTGAGTTAACATCAAAGGAATCAGGGGTAGTGTCCATGTTCCTCCCCGAGACATGCTCCACAGCAATGGATACCAATGTTGTCTTGGCCAATTTGGAGCTATCAGAATTATCCTTGGACGTTCCTCTTTGATTTTCAGTAGCACCTTGTGCATCAAAGGAAGAGGTGGGAATGCATATGCTGTCAGGCCTTTCCAACTGAAGGATAGAGAGTCCACCTTCCAAGCCAGTGGGTGGTATGTCTTTGTGCAGAATTTCTTGATCTGGTGATTGAGTGGGGATGCGAATAGGTCTATTTGTGGCATTCCCCATTTTTTTGTGATGGCCTTGAAGATGTCGGGGTGTAGCATCCATTCGTGAGCATCCGAGGTAGTTCTGCTTAACATGTCTGCTAGGATGTTTTCTTTTCCCGGTACAAATATTGCCTGTAACTGAATGTTGTAGCTCAGAGCCATATTCCATAGGTCCAGAGCCATTCGACATAGGGGTATGAATGAGTTCCTCCCTGTTTGTTGATGTACCACATGACTGTGGTGTTGTCTGTCCTTATCATTAATTGGCCTTCTTTGAGGAATGGTCTGAAATTCTGGATTGCTAGTTTTACTGCCAGCATTTCTTTTGATTTATGTGCAGGTGCAGCTGATCTGGAGTCCATAATCCTTGAATGCATTTGTCCAGCATGTGGGACCCCCAACCTAGGTCTGAGGCGTCCGTTGTGATGGTTTGGCTTGCTTGAATGTTGTGGAAGGGCAAACCTGGGTTTGACTGGCATGCTTGAGCCCACCATAGGAACTCTTGTTTCAGGCATGGGATTAGTGGTATTTCGGTTTCTAAGCTGTGCCTGTGTTGAGACCATAAATTCTTTAGGTACCACTGTAGCTTTCTCATATGCAGTCTGGCATGGGGACCAGGATTATGCATGATGCCATGAAGCCCAAGGCCTGCAGTACTTTCCTTGCTGTTAGTTTGTTCTGCTTTGTTAATGCCAAGAAGTAAAGAGGGAGATGTTCTTGTTTTTCTGCAGTTAGGAATGCCATCTGTTTTACTGTGTCCAATTCTGCACCCAAGAATGTTCTTGTTTGGGATGGTATCAGTCTTGACTTTTTAAATTGACTGTGTATCCCAGGGCTTGTAGTAAGCAAATGACTCTTTGTAAGTCTTGTGTCAGCTTGCTTTTGTTGTCCGCTTGTATCAGGCAGTCGTCCAGGTATGGATAAATTTGGATCCCCTGTAGCCTGCAATGAGCGATTACTGATGCCAGGCATTTTGTGAATACTCTGGGCGCAGTAGATAAGCCAAAGGGCAATGCTGAGAATTGATAATGCTCTGATCCTGCAAGAAATCTGAGGTATCTTCTGCAATTTGGTCGTATGGGGACTTGCAGGTATGCCTCCTTGAGATCTAGAGTTACCAGCCAACACTCCTTGCCCAGCATGGGAAGAAGTTGCTGTAGGGTCAGCATTTTGAATTTTGGAACAATGATGAATGTGTTTAAAGCGGACAGGTCGAGAATAGGTCTCCAACTTTTCTCTTTTCTTGGTACTAGGAAGAGTCTGGAATAAAATCCTTTGCCCTGTTCTGTAGATGGTACCCTTTCCACAGCTCTCATCTTTGTTAATTGAGCTATCTGTTTTAGAGCTTCTGTTTTTTGATTTGGTGGTAGGTTTGGCATTCCTCTTTTTACTGGTAAGGTGTGGAAATGAAACCTGTAGCCTTGGTGTATAGTTTGCAAAATCCACTTGTCTCTTGTGATATAGTGCCAATTTTTTGAAAATAAGGCTAACTTTCCGCCTAAGGGTGCTGCTATTTGTTCCCTGGAAGGCGGTGTCAGAGCCAAGTCACTGTGTTTGTCCTGTTGTAGTGGCAGTGGTTGTGTCTGTGCCTCGTTGGTTATTGCCTTGCCACTGGCGTCCTCTGTAGGCACCTCCTCTGGATTGATTTCTGCCTCTGGAACGTCTATTCCTGCCTCTCTGAGATTTAGAGGAGTCTGGAAAGGACCAATTTTTGGAAGGCCAGTTCCTGCTAAACCTTGGGGGCTGAACCTGTAAGAAATCTTTAACTGTTTGTACAGAGTTTGCCTTCTCTTCCATTTTCTTCATTACTTGCTGGGCAGGAGAACCAAATAGACTGACCTTATCCATAGCAGCATCTAATAGTTTTGCTTTAACATGATCAGGCAAGACCTGTTCTTTCAACCATGCATGCCTTCTTATAACTGTGCCAGTCATGGCTGATCTAAATGAAGCCTCCAGTGCATCATAGCCACATTTTAAAGAATGGTTACTAACCTGCTGAATGTTATTCACCATTTCTAAAACATATTTCTTATCTAAGGAATCATCAGAGGACAGTTTCTTAGTTAACTGATCAAGCATAAACTCTTGGTATTGGATCATATGAAACTGACAGTTCAAAGCTCTAGCTGAGAGAGTAGCAGAGGTGTATACTTTTTTACCCCATCTCTCTAAGGACCTGGATTCCCTTTCAGAAGGGAGAGGGTTTTTCGCTGAGGTCGAAGCTACTGCCTTAGGCCCCTGGGAGATAGTCTCAGGATCTGCAAGGGGAGCCTTGAATAGGTGGAGATGAGTGTCTGGCACCCTGTAAAATCTATCTGGTTTGGCAGGGGCTGGAGGTAAAGTATCAGGAGCAGTGCAAACATCATTAAATGCATCATCCACAACAGGAAGAACTGGAGGTATAGCTAAGGGCCTATGTTGCGGTAAGTGTAGAAAGGTCCTAAGCCTTTTTCTTGAATCAGAGAAATCTTGTCCCTGCCATTGGAATTGCTCTCTCATGGCATGTAAGGTTTCCCCAAAGGAAAATTCCTCTGGTGGAGAGGCAGAAGGAATAGATTCTTCAGCATCGGAATCTTCATAAGTAGAAAAAGGAGCCTCTGGATGGTCTGTATTGTCTGAAACATCAGAAGAGTCATCTGAGGACACTGGCTCAGGGGGCTCTGCTCTAGGTCTCTTTTCTGGAGGTTGAGAGGCCCTGTCTGGGTGAGATTGGGATCCCCTTATTAAAGAGATGAGATCCTCTGCCAGAGTAAGCATTTGGGAACTGGAACTGGGCCTGTGAGAGGGGGGCTTAACAGGTACAGACTTAGCAGTTTTGGCTGCTTTAGCCCTGGCAAAGGCCTTTATAGACATGGCTGCAGGAAGCCTAGCAGCACCACGTGCTGGGGTAGAGACATCCAAAGGGATGGTGTCCGATAATTCTAGAGAAACCACATTAGTAGGCAAAACTTCAGAGGCCGATTCAACTAGGGTAGCAGGAGCCTCGGTAGTAGTCATGGATTCGGCTGAAGATTGACCCGTTTGCTCGGTTTCGACCGAAACCGAGACACTCGCGGTTTGCTTAACCATGGTTTCAGCCGAAACCGCGGACCGCGAGTGTCGGTCTTTTTCTTTGCGTTTAACAATTTGAGAAGTCGGCGGATCCGACGGCATAATGTACGCAAAATCTGCGCCGGCAAACTGTTCAGCAAACTCCGACCGCCGCCTAAGCGTTCGTCGGTTGAGACACGCACAGGCTAAACAGGCTGCTACGGCGTGGTCTGGGCCTAAACAAGGTAAGCAGTAAGAGTGGAAATCTTTATGAGGTATTTGTTTCCCACAAGTTAAACAGTTATTCACTTTTTCTGACATCGGCTGAGGCAAGAAAGAGTCCCCAACGGGTACTTAGCTTTTTAGAAGTCTTCGAAGTAGTATTCGGTAGTAGTAATCTCTGGATCTGACCGACCGGCACATGCGAACAGCTTCTGCTTCGGGCGCCACGCGGCAAGAAAGACTGAGGAAAATGGCGTCGGCTGATGCCTTTATACCCGAAGACCAGCAGAGATGACGTCGGGTGAAGTGCGACACCAGCCGAGGCCAGACCCAGACTTTGGAATCCGGCCGACCGAAGGGCTGCCTGACGACAGGACAACCCATTTGTTAGGACTGCAGATGCATCCTTGAAGGACATCCAGAGGCTATATACCTACAAAAGCTACAAGTCTCGCACTTGAAGGTCCCTTCTGTACGATGTAATATCGTCTTACTCATTTCCATTAGACTATTTAAATTCTTCCCTTTTTTTATAAATAGCTGTAGGTGTGTCACCTAACTTATCTGTTAAATCCATTTCATAGGTAAACAAGCTCCAATTCCTTCGCAAGATTGATCTTATTATATCTGCTTCTAAACTAAAGGGTGTAATAAAGCTCATAGTAAATCTAGGTGTCTCAACTTCTGTTCGAGTCATTGTACTCGAATGAGTGTCAAGGTCAACCACTACATCACTAATCATGTCCCCTCCCCTATAAACATGAGTCTGTCTAGCTAAAATTGGTTTGTATGTTCCTACTCTTCTTTTATGTTGAACTTCTTCAATGATGTCACCCAATAATCTTTCTGGGTATCCCCTTCTAGAGAACATACCTGTCAATACCTCACATTCCTCAAAAAATATATCCTCATCTGTCACCATGCGAGCAGCACGAACCAGTTGGCTCTTAACAACGTTTTTCTTCTGCTGATATGGATGAGCACTCGTATAGTGTAACATAGTATTGGAATAAGTTTCCTTACGGTGGATTCTAGCTACATATTGCTTGCAGACAAAATCTAAGCTAGGTTAAGAAGGGAGGTGATGATTAGTGATCAGCAGTATGGTTTCATGCCAGGAAAGAGTACTACAGATGCGGTTTGCTCTGAGAGTGTTGATGGAGAAGTACAGAGAAGGTCAGAAGGAGTTGCACTGTGTCTTTGTGGATTTAGAGAAAGCATATGACAGGGTGCCTAGAGAGGAGTTGTGGTATTGTATGAGGAAGTCGGGAGTGTCAGAGAAGTATGTAAGAGTGGTACAGGATATGTACGAGGGTAGTGTGACAGCGGTGAGAGTGACGTGCGTTTAAGGTGGAGGTGGGATTACATCAAGGATCAGCTCTGAGACCTTTCTTATTTGCAATGGTGATGGACAGATTGACAGACGAGATCAGACAGGACTCCCTGTGGACTATGATGTTTGCAGATGACATTGTGATCTGTGGTGAGAGTAGGGAACAGGTGGAGGAGACCCTGGAGAGGTGGAGATATGCTCTAGAGAGAAGAGAAATGAAGGTCAGCAGGACTAAGACAGAATATATGTGTGTGAATGAGAGGGAGGATAGAGGAATGGTGAAGATGCAGGGAGTAGAGGTGGCGAAGGTAGATGAGTTTAAGTACTTGGGATCAACAGGTCAGAGTAATGGTGAGTGTGAAAGAGAGTTGAAGAAGAGAGTACAGGCAGGATGGAGTGGGTGGAGAAGAGTGTCGGGAGTGATTTGTGACAGACGAGTACCAGTAAGAGTGAAATGGAAGGTCTACAAGAGGGTAGTGAGACCAGCTGTGTTATATGGATTGGAGACAGTGGCATTGACAAAAAGGCAGGAGCCAGAGCTTGACGTGGCAGAGTTGAAGATGTTAAGATTTGCAATGGGTGTGACGAGGATGGATAGGATTAGAAATAAGTATATTAGAGGGTCAGCCCAGGTTGGAAGGTTTGGAGACAAAGCCAGAGAGGCAAGATTACGTTGGTTTGGACATGTGCTGAGGAGGGATGCAGAGTATATTGGGAAAAAGATGCTAAGGTTGAAGCTGCCAGGTAACAGGAAAAGAGGAAGGCCTAAGATAAGGTTTATGGATGTGGTAAGAGAGAACATGCAGGTGGCTGGTGTGACAGAGCAACATGCAGAGGCCAGGAAGAAATGGAAACAGTTGATCTGCTGTAGTGACCCCTAACGGGAGCAGCTGAAAGAAGAAGAAGATTGACAGCCACTTTGTGTGTGAATTTCAAAAAAGTAGTACTGATATTCATCTGATATACAAAATCATTCACCTCTGTCATATCTCCATCAAACATAATGAAGATATCGTCCAAAAACCTGGTATAGAACTTTACCTTGGCTAGGGTCTCCAGTACTTTGAATACGTACTGATCTTCCCCCCGGGCCATCACTAGATTAGAAAAAACTGCTCTGCATGGGGAACCCCATAGCCATACCCACCTTTTGTAGGTATATCTCATTAACGAACATTACATAATTGTTAGTTAATATGATGTCCAAAAGTTCCTGGACCAGTCTCACTTCATTACTCTCAGCCCCATGATGTAACATTCTTTCTGCCACCCATTCAATTCCAGTACTATGAGGTATTGAGAAGTACAGGTCAGTGACATCAATAATTAAAAACTAGTTTCCTGAAAAGGAAATTGGTTAATGGCAGCCAAAAATGCCCACAAATCCTTACAAATTTCACTCTCCCTGTTTACATACTTTTTAAAAATATTATCGACTAGCTTTGCACTAGCATAAGTAATAGAAGACCTGGCATTAACCAGGATTCTCATTGGGGGATCTACAATACTATTATGGAGCTTAGGTAAGCCGAACAAAGAAGGGATTTTAGGTGAAATCACTAATAAATAATTTAAAGTGTTTAAATCTATTGTTCCTTCCAAAAACAAGTCATTCAAATAACCATTGATACGTTTGTAAGCAACATTCAATTCATTGAGACTAGATGGCATATAAGTCTCGCCCTCCAACACATTTCTCATTTTTTCGTTGTAAAGATCTAAATCCATTAAAGCCAACCCCGCTGCCTTATCCGGTTTTAATAAACGTAATGGTAACAGTTTGATGGCGTTCAAAGCCTCAAGTTCAACCTCTAATATATTGAGGTCGACCACATTAGCACGCTTTGACCATAAGCTTCTAAGCTCAGCCTCGCACAGAAATTCAAACACAGACAGTATAGGATGGGTCGGAGGGTTAAATATACTAGGTACCCCTCATGACATTGTTCACTATCTCATTACTACCTAATAATAAAGTTAAATTGAGTTTATGTATAAATAATTTCAAGTCTATGAGGGTTCTAGATAAACGGAAGTGCTGAGACGGGACAAAAGTCAAACCTTTAGAAAACAATTCACAAAGCTCCACAGGAACCCTGTACTTAGAGTAATTATAAATTTTAAAGTCACTGCTCTTATTGAACAGGACCTTTAAACAGTTACCTTCTAGTTCCTCGTTCAGTTGTTCTCCATCTTGTTGCTGCCGTTCTTCACTCTGTTGTAGTACTTCTGGTGGTTCTGCCCCTTGTTGGTAAAAGGGGCTTGCCCTCCTCTACCTTCGCTATTCAGCTGTTCCATTTCCCTCCTGCTGGCAAAGTAAACCCATTGTCATTACTTTCCAAATGCTCTTCATCTCTGTGTTTGCCATTAACGTTGTTAGACACTCCACTTGTCATTGGAATCATTTGTCTCCCATTACGCGCGTTCACATTTGAGGACGTGCTTTCTACTCAGAATAATTCCTGTCTTGAGAAGGGGGCGGGGCTTGATAAGCAATCTCGTTCTTATAGGCATCTATGTTTCTCCTCAATTTGGTTTCTGAATTTTTACACATTTGTTGGTTGATGGTAGTAAAAATTCTAAAATAATCAAATTGATAATGGGAAAAGTCCTCATGCATTTTTATATCCTGGTCCTTTTTAATTCTCTCTTTTTTATGTACTTTGTAATAATATATATATATATATATATATATATATATATATATATATATATATATATATATATATTTTTTTTTTGTGTTTAGGTTTTCATTGAGTGTTATTAGGTAATACAGATTTTCATGGTGGTGCAGCGGTAGCTTTGTCGCCTCACAGAAAGAGGTTCTCCCATTTGATTCTCGGCTGGAGCGCCTTCTGTGTGGAGTCCGCATGTCCTCCCCACGGTCAAGTGGCGTTCGAAAGACATGCATAAATGGGCATGCCTTCATTGAAGGTTGGGCATTGGGCTGGCACCTCGGCACCATAAAAATCTACTGCCAATCATTAGCGGACCGGAGTTCCGCTGTGGCGACCCCTAACCAGTAAAAGCCGAAAGACAAAGGTAATACAGATTTTCTAATGTTTCCAGTATTTATGTTGTTTATTTACTTGGGATGGTCCCTTGTATATGTTTAGTGTTGTTTTTAAATGTCTGTGGATTAGTTTTTCACATTTTTTTAAGCAAAAAAATTTGTAGATTAATTGGATCTAATAACAATTTAGAGCACATGACTAATTAGTGCTATTTAAGCTGTGTTTGGTCTTTTTGTTTTTTGTCTGATGAAGTTTGGCTATCTAGCTGAATGAAAAGCTTAATTAAATAAATTGTGAGATTCACATTTTGTTTTGAGTTCAGTTCCTGGTGCGCTTGTATTTTTTTTGTTTATATATATATATATATATATATATATATATATATATATATATATATAAATATACACACACACATACACACACATATATATATATATATATATATATATATATATATATATATATATATATATATACACACACATACACACCGACATACATGTATGTATTTAAGGATAAGAGGCCTAGGTTAGCTTTTTAGATGTCATCATAACAATGGATGTTGAGATGAGAAGAAATGTTTTAAAATGTCTAAAAATGTTTGAAGACAATGATCTCCATTATTCAAGTTATCACCCTAGTTTTATGAAACAAAATATTTACAGGGGACAATTGATTCATATTAGTCATATCACTACGGAGGATGAAGTGTTTATGAAGGAGGTAGAGTTTATTAGAAAATTATTTTTAGATAGAGATTACCCCTCAGGATAGAGACAACTTGAGATAGAATAATTAAGTTAATACCTTTAATCAAAACAGAAAGTGGTAGTAGTACAGCAGGTAACAAAATATACAGGGGTTCTACAGAGGAATATAGTCCTGCTTTCCCAGTCCCAATGAGTTTAGATGGTTTAGAGATTATGAATACTATCAGGGGCAATTGGAAAATTATAAAAAGTAACAAAGAATTAGTGCAACTAATAGGGGAGGCCCCAAGATTTATTAAAAGTCCATTGATATTAAAATGTTATTAGAATTTAATTCGAATTTTGAATATAAAAAGTTTACAAGATCAGTGGGGACCTTTGCACGTGGTGATTGTAGACAGTGCAGGTTTTTAATCAACACAAGCATGGTTACATTTCCCCATATTAAGTATGCAGTTAGAGTAGATATAATTGCCATAGTTTAGGAATTTTTTATGTAGCCTTATGTAGCTCATGTCCTGGATATTATTTAGGCAAAAGTGTTTGACAACTTAGAATTAGAGTTGGGGAACACATTAAAGCAGTAAGGAATGGTGATACAACAAATGCTTTAGCAAAGCATAAAGTTGAATGTGCCAGTTTTCAAAAGTTACACTTCTTTCACTGGTTTTTGAGCAAATGGAGGAAAGTAGATTTGTTACAGGATTTAATATTGCTCTTGAAGCCAGGGAACTTCATTGGCAAGTCATTTTCAGGGCAGAAAGTTTCCCTGGTTTAAAAAAAGCAGTAAATTTGAAATGTGTTTTGAAAATGAAAACACTATAAAATGTGTTTTTTTTTTTTTATTTCAAAATGTTTTAAGTTTTCAATTAATACGTCTTTAAACTTGGTCATTTAGGTAATAGTTGTTCATTGGTTAATTTGTGTGATGTCTTTAACAAAGCTTTATTTCAACTTGGGAAGTTAAAGTTTGTAAGTTTTTCTGATGAAGTTTCGGTGTGGTTATATTTGTAATAAAAGAAGGAACAAAAGAGCTTAAAGGTAGTTTCTACTGGCTGGATTATAGCTCTTGGTTTGAATTAATTTGGAATTTCATAATTTTGGTGAACCACTCTGGAGGAATGGAAAAGCCATACAAGGTTCTTTTACTTGTCGGTGTTACCTTGTGGTTGAACACAGACACACACGAACACTGTATATGTATGTATGTATATATATATATATATATATATATATATATATATATATATATATATATGATAGAATGATAGATACAGATAGATAAATATATATATAGATACACACACATTTTTATTTTATTTATTTTGACATTTGTTAACAGGGTACATCTGACTGAGCCTTTGTCCATTTTCAGTGGAGTGCCAGGTGGGAAAAGCCCCATACAGAATAATATTAAAAGCAGAGAATAACACAGCAGACACACATGCAGTAGGAATAAAAAATCCCAAAAGAAATCTGCTATGCAGTAAAACAATATGTGAATCGGTAGGCAGTGAGGAAAGCAACAATCAAGTGAAACCTATTCCAGAAATAGAATCAGACTTGTAATGTTTATCAAGAGAACCAAGTAACTGCTTCTAGCACAGATCTAGAATCCACCTCTTTTCAAGAAGCCTAAGTAGTAGCCATTGATTTGGTAAAATAAGCCTCAACATTCTGAAGAGGGCGTTTGCCATAGTTAGAACAGCAAAACTGAACAGCATGAAAAAGCCACAGATACTTGTCCCTTTTTCTTATCATCATAAAAGACGGACAGTTAATTTGATTTCCTAATAACTTCGCTATCTCCAGACACCCAGGCAGTGAAGAATCCCTTCTCCTTTTTTTATGAGTGTCAAGACAGAAAAATAGCGAGTTGAATAGTATAACAGTAAATTCAGAAACAACTTTACGCATAAAGGAAGGATGGGCTCTACGACTCACTCTGTCTTTGTGAAAGATCTAAAAAGTTTGGAGAGACATGAGGGCATGTAACTCAGATAATGGTCTAGAAGTCAGAGACTTCAGAAAGGCTGTCTCCCAGGTTAGAAATTTTAGAGAAGGTCTGTCTTCAGGTTCAAGGGTTAATAGAGTTAACTTTTACAGAACAAAATTCAAGTCCTGTTAAGAAGCCACCTTTTTCTTGATGGGCTGATATGCAAAACTCATTTAAACTGTTTGACTTGAGACAAGGAAAACAGAGGGGAATCCAGTGACAGGATGAAATGGTCGAGAGATGCATCTTTACTGATATGTATGCTAGGCAAGAACTGAGCAATTCATACAGGTAATGGAGTACCAGGGGTTGTCTCCTGGCTTCCATTTTGGCATCAAAAGGAACTTTTTTATTTGACTATGTAAGGTTATCTGTTAGCAGGTTTTCTTGATGAGATTTTGAAAGCTGGAATGAATAAAAACCTGGTGTCCTGTGTGAACAAGTCCAATTTATGAGAAAGTTTTTAACTGCCCCTGGCATTCTGCATGAGAAGGAAGAACCAGTGTTGTCTGGGTCAAAAGGGGGTCAGCAGTAACATTTTTTTAAACATATTTCTGGATATTTTTAAGGACTGTGGAAATCAGAATAAAGGAGGTAAAGATGGAAAGAAACACCCTGATCCAAAGAATTGAGAGTGCATCCGTTTTCCCGGGGCTTTTTGCAGGGTACCCTGGAACTAAATGGCAGAAAATGAAGCTGGTCTACTAGAGGCAGAGAAATTTCTGATGGAATGGGGGGTGAAGAAGTATAAACTTGTGGTTTTTTTTTGGCGAATAACTTTATGCTATCCACATCATAAGGGACAAGTGTTAGCAGAATACAATGTTCTGTTAACTGTCTCTCTCTGCATCTGAAGAATTAATGGCAGGGTCAGCACAGTGATTCTTACAAAGGGGTCACCAGTGGAGTACATACCTTCCTGAAGACAAAGTAGTTGAAGCTGACTAACAACCAAACGTAAAGCAAATGAACATCTGCATGAGAGTACTAATGGCAAGAAAGTTCTGAGTTTTGGCAAGTGCGTAGGTCTCTCTTACATTTGGCACATCCTCTTATGCTACGGGAGGAAACACATGGCATGCACTGAAGGAGGCCAAAGCTTTGCAGAATCTATGTAGACTGGCCAGACATACTGTACCCTTGGTGTCTCATATTGTAATGGCTACAGCAAACAGTTAACTAATGGAGAGCAATAAAGTATACTCTTACATTCTGTATAGATCACAGTTTTTTTTCACTCTGATTTACTTATTTATAAAATAAATTGGGTGGTACTCTACTAAATCAATATTTTGTGTGGATGGGCAACAACTCTTGAAATCTAAAAATCTGAATTTGTGTAAATTTTCACAGTTAAGCAGCTGTTGTAGGCAACTCCACATTCACTGTTACAGCAAGTAAACAGACATCAGATGGCATCTGTATATGGTGCCAATTAGCCTGAAATAATATGCCATTGATAGTCTGATGCAGTTTAAAAAAGTATTTTATGAGTTCCATATGGCAAATGACAGACTCAAAAAGATCCTTTTCTCTAACTAAACGAGAAACATGCACAAATACATAAACTGTGCCACTTCTTAAATGGCATTTATAAGTAACACACTGCATACCATGAGTCTAGATGTCAGTTAGTAAATGTATGCAAAAAGGAATAATAAAGCCTGTACCACATTAAAATTATCTTCCTTTACTGCAGTTACACTGTAATGAAAAAGTGAGATATGACTTGCCAGCTTTTCAAACATCACTATGAGAAATTGTTGTAGTTAAATTAACTGTACATAAGGAGCTGGTTTACACAGCTGCAATGTACAATGACAGCTTAATTTATTCAAGCATTTGATCTTACTATTCAGACAATCAATTACTGGATTTGCTTCTGCTGTGTAGCGACAGGCTAAACAGTTGACTCAAGTTAATGCTTACTTTCAATTTTTCTGCTGACAACATTACATGGAATGTAATGAACTCAGAAAAAATATAACTATAATATGGCATGCTCAAGATTATTTTTCCCTTTTTAGTTCTTGGATCACATTGCAATACTTGTTAATTATAGAGCATGCTTAAATATGATGCTAAGTAAGGGAAAGAAAATCATGGCCATTTCCTTCCTTTTCCTTAGCAGATAGTAATTTATTTAATGCAAAGTTACAATTCTTCTACCCTAAAGGTGATTAAAATTACCTCACGATGAATAACGGCTATTGCCAATGAAAAACATTCAGTTTCATTAATTGTGGTACAACACAAAACTGATAAGAAAAAGTGAATACATTTATATATAGTGCAATGCATTCAATCTTCAAGAGGCACACTGGCACAGTGGTTACCACTACAGCCTAACAGTGCTTAGCTCTCCTATTTGGTTCTTAACTGCAGTGCTTCCATATGTCCAGAATCCACCACAATCAAAACATACACCATAAACTCTAAATTGCCCTCTGGTGTGTGTGTGCGTGTGAGTGTGTGTGTGTGTGTGTGTATAACTATACATATCACATAAGAGGGTATAGGTGTATCTTACAACAAACTGGTATCCTATCCAGGATTAATGTTCTCATCCTTTTGCCTAATGAGTGGTAGGGGTAGACTCTGGCTCTCCCAAACCTCGAAGCATATATAGTAGGCACTGAAGAATTAATTAAATACAGCATTGATACCCAACTCCAGGAAAGATGCAACTGATGTCTTGAACTAGTTGTAAATTCTGGCTGTAAAAGCCTAGATAGGAAGATCTGTGATTGCATACACTGTCATAACACAATCTACAGCCCTTGGGGTTTTGTCACAGTAAACACTCATCCTCTGATTACCCACATAACCTAACTCAGGTACATGGGAGAAATGGAGCCTACCTTGGCAATCAGTGGGTGCAAAGAACAGAAACTAGCCATGGGTGAAATGCCAGTCCACTGCTGGACTTGCTGCTGCAGACATACAGACAGGACCTCGTATCTACAGTCAATATGAAGGACTGCCAATTTAACTGCAGTGTCTGGATTACTGGGAGAAACTGGAACACCCAGCAAAAAAGCCGACTCAAAAAATGATGTGTAGACTCTGCTGAGATGGCACTTCATCAGAAAACTGAACAGCCAAATGGTAAAGTGCTTTGAGGCTGGAGTGCTAACTGCTGCACCAGTGTGCCACACTACAGCCTCACCGAAAACGTATAACAAGAAGACTGGCTATACAGCAGGCTGTACATCCCAACCAACACAGTAGAGAAAGAGACATTAAACTACCACACAAAGCTGTCCATGAACTCACTCTGTAAAATGACTAGATTGCTTTCAAAAACTATGATATAGATCCAGAAAGGCCAAAGGGAATGAGTAGGAACAAAATCCGAAGTCTTACTTTCTCTACTCAAATCCATCTTGCATTCACTTCCAGTTCCCCTTCAGAGTAGTAGCATCCATTTGTATTCATCAGAGAATTAGCTTATACAAAATAACTGTCATTACACAGTCTCAAGAAGAATTGGTGTCTTATGGAGCTTAGCTCTTTTGATAACAAGAAGGCAGATCCTGTGGTATTACACTTTGCTGCATCACAGCAGATCAAAAGCAAACATTGATTATTCCTGAAATATAGTTGCTAGAATTGTAGAAGGTAAGTTGCAAGTGCCAAACTCTGATACCACTGGACTAGGTATGAGGACTGTTTTCTGCTCTCCACTCTCCTCCTCTCCTCCCTCTACCCTCAGCTTCTGAAAAATGCTCCTTTTTTTGTTGTGTATATGAAGTTGTTAGAAATGCTTCCACTCTTACGAAGCATATGAAAACTTTCACAGATGAGCAATTCCTGGGATTTTTTTCATGTACCTAGTCCACTTTCAGCTTCCCTGGTAGAATGTTAAGTGGCTATGCTGGACTACACTATTGGCTCTTGGACATGCTTCCACATCTCCAAACCTACAAGCTAGAGTGCATTTATCACACTGTGGCAGGCATTCCTCAGTCTTCTTCAAAATGCCAAAGCCTGGTTCCTAAATGCTGTCCAAGGCATAGTTAGATTAAAACAGAAAACATCACCACCCAGGTTTGGGAAGCCAGCACTGGCTGCTCAGTCCCAGGCTCCTTCCAGTTACTGCAGTACCAAAGACCACTACTCAAACCTACAGATGCCTGGGCCACTATCAAGGTTTCATAACTCAGCACTATACAGCCAGTTCCTTCTTCTCCAACTTTTGAAACATTTACAAAAAAGTTAAAACTAAAGTGACGCTTACCTCCGTGAAGGGAAACTATAATATCAACTGATGAGCCTGCTTCACAACTACTGTTACTTGGTTTTACTCTGTATTTCTCTGGAGCAGTTGTTCTGACCTGCAAGGGAGTAATCACATATAAAATTACATTAACAGCAATAACGAATTATACAAATATACGTAGACAGTGCAGGTAAGAATGCAGTACTCAAACATAAAAAAGTAAGACTGGCAGTTCTTTAGCATGCCCTGATACTACTGTATATGAATAAAAAGCCTTGCCTTTACTTTTGGTTGGGTATCTTACAATGTTACAGATTCTACCACTGCCCTCACTTCTCAACACCACAGTATTCTTTACCACTGTATCAGTATTTTTTGTTTTTTGCTTCTGAAGACTAACACCACTTCAACCATTACAGAATATTTGACCTCAGCTATACAATGAAACATGAAGTAGTCAATAGCAGGACTCTCTAGGGTCAGTGACCTCATTCAGCTTACAGATATCAATGTCATGAAATCTCTGCTGGTAAGACTTACACAAATAAAAAAAATAATTATCCCAGTAGGTAAAATAAACAGGACCAAACAACATTGTTTAAGAAGATATGGAAAACCATATACAGCTACAACAGGTATCTGACCATTAACCTACATACATGAGATGAAAAGGACATCCTTCTTTCATCATGAAAAGAACTTAAAAAGCTTATGATGGGTAGTGGAACCTACGCCAGCAGTTTCCACTATTTAACAATATGGACAAAGAAGCCAAGAAAGGCCATTTTAAATCAATGAGGTCAGTAAGTAATTTAAGATGACAGCAAAGCAGCTTATAGGGACTGTCGTGTATAAAGAGTAGTTTTACCAAAAGAATGCCAAAAGTTGTAATTCTCCTGAAAAGACAGCTGGCAATACTTTATCTCACATACTGTGTACAGTTGTGCAAAATCCACCTCTGCAAGACAAGAAAATGAAAATGATCCAAAATAGGGGAATTGACTTGTGTAGGCCTATGCTAGAAGCCACATGAAAAGGGAGAAAAGTATAACAAGTGCACACACAAAAAAGGATGTAGAGGAACAAGGTGGTGCAACAAGAACTCAGAGGTAAAGGGTAGAATTCTGAGTGGTGAACCCAGAGAATGTAATTCTAGAGAAAGTGGGCTTCAAACGTGGAGTCTCAAAAAAGCCAACTGTTACATTATAGAAGTTTCTTTTGTAGTCAAAACACCTTATGGGTGTAAAGCAGCATACAAAGGAATTCTCAAACACACCCAAACACAGAAGAAAGATGCGGAGGAAACATTTGTTTATTCCACCCAACTATTCAGATATATCACTTTTTCAAAAAATGGTTGAACTGGAGTTTAGACAGACAGCAATGATCAAAAACAACCTGGCGCACAATTTATCCAACGAAGAAAGGAAAATACTTTTTGAGTTGTCTAAGAATAAAAACCTCAGAGTTATGAAACCAGATAAAGGTGGAGGAGTGGTAATCATGTCACAAATAGATTATGCTTCAAAGATGCATGAGATACTTAATGACTCCTCCACCTATAATAGGGTTTTCTAAGAATGAGGTAAATAGGGCTTACGTGAGAATAGATTTTTTTCTTTCCGATGCGTTATTCGAGGATAGACTAAGTCAAGCTGAATACAGATACTTAACGGTGAAGGAGCCTATCACACCACAAATTTTCGGCATCCCCAAATTACATAAAAATGTGCAAAACCCACCATTTAGACAGTACAGTTGTGTACACTTACCATGAATGTAGATGTTCGAGTGGATTCACTGTTGCTGTAATCAGCTGTGGGTTATCTGTGCTGTGGTAGCCCTCGGCCGGCCCGAATACCAGAGTCAATGTTTTTCTGCGTCAGCTGCTGTCACCTGTAGACTGACATCAGGTCATCAGTCCTATAAAGCAAGGCAGCTGATGCCATTACATCAGTTTTTCTTGCCCTAACCAAACAGTAGCCCCAGGAGATAAGGCACAGACATGGTGGTGAACAACCACCCCAAGAAGCTTATGTCTCCCAAAAGAAAGAAGATACAAGGGGGAAGGAGGGAGGGAAACCAGGACTGCAACAGTGAATACACTTGAACATTTGCATTTATGGTAAGTGTACACAACTGTACTATGTTCTTCATGTTTCACTGCTGCAGTCATCACCTGTGGGAAGATTCCCAAAATTGAAGAGAGGGGTGGTAAAGAGACTTAGGCAGGGGTAAGGAGGCCCTGCAGTACTGCAGATGCAAACCCTGCCCTAGCCTTGGATAAAAGAGGAAGGTGATAATGCTTTGTAAAGGTATGGACAGAGGTCCAGGTGGCAGCTTCCAAGATGTCCATGGTGGGGACTCCTCTGAGGAATGCTGTGGAAGTGGAGGCTGCTCTAGTGGAATGGGTGCAAACAGACTTAGGGGGAGGTTTCCCATGAAATCTGTAGCAGAAATGGATACAGTGTGACATCCATTTAGAGATAGTCTGTTTGGAGATGGGCATCCCCTCTGCCCCTAAGGCAAAACTGACAAGAAGTTGGTCTGTTTTTCTGAAGGGTTTAGTACGGACCAGGTAGTATCTGAGATGCCTGTGCATATCCAGGGAGTGCAGAATTCCTTCCCCCTTGTTTTGAGGGTTGGGGAAGAAGGTAGGCAGATGAATGGCCTGGTTGAGAGTCACATTAGATATCACATTGGTCATAAAGGGACACCCTGTCTGCATGGAAAATGATGAAGGGCTCAATGGCCATTAGTGCCTGCAGCTCAGAAACTCTTTTGGCTGAAGTGAAAAAGGCAGTCTTCCAAGAGAGGAATTTCAGTTCTGCTGAGAAAGCAGGTTCAAAGAGGGGTAGGATCAGTTTTTCCAGAACAAGGTTAAGGTCCCAGGCTGGCGTGGGAGGCCTTCTGGGAGGCCTAATGTTAGAAACCCCTCTTAGGAATTGCTTAATTAAAGGGTGAGAGAACAAGGGCTGGTCTGTGCCAAAACTGAGCAGAAATGGCTAAAGCATGAATCTTAACCAAAGAGAAAGAGAGGCCACTATTCAGTAATTCTGCTAGATATTCCAGGATGAGAGGGACCGCAAGTAGGGAGGAAATGGCCCCTCTGGCCTGGCACCAGGAGCAGAATCTTTTGCATTTTCCTGCACAATATCTTCTGGTGTTGGCCTTCTGGCCTCTTTAAGAATGTCCAGCACCTGCTTGCTTAGCAGGGGCCCTGCTCTCAACTTGGGAGTATCAGCCATGCTGATAGCTTGAGAGTCTGCAAGTCTGGGTACAGCATCCACCCCCCCCCCCCGCTTGAGTCTAGGGGTTTGGGATCTGTGGAAGCTGCCAGGGCAGATGAGAGGTGAGGCTGCGCAGCAGGGGTACCAATGTTGCATGGGCCAATCTGGAGCAATGAGGATGGCCTTGGGCCCCTCCTTCCTGATCTTGAGGAGTACCTTGGGAAGAGGAGGGAAGGAGGGAGTTCCAAGGGAAGGTTAAGGCATCCACCTTCCATGCTAGGTGGTGAAATTCCCTGGTGCAAAATTACTTTAGCTGATGGATGAGGTGCGAAGCAAACAGATCTACCTCTGGGTTTCCCAACACCAGAGTGATTTTGCAAAACATTTTTCTGTGGAGCTGCCATTCGTGGGGGTCCACAATGTGTCTGCTTAAGTGGTGTGCCAGGGTGTTGTTGATTCCTGGGAGGTTACGGGCTATAAGGTGCAATCCCATGGATGAGGCCGTCAGCCAGAGGTTCACAGCTAGCCTGCACAGGGGGTAAAGATTGTGTTCCTCCCTGTTTGTTGTGATGTACCACATTACTGTGGTATTAGTTGTGACAAGGAGAACTCCTGGCCTGAGATGAGGCCAGAAGGATATCAGCACCTTCTGTACTGCAATCATTTCCTTCTGGCTGATGTGCAAGGGAAGGTGTTGGACATCCCAAAGGCCCTGGGTGCACCTGCTCCCTAGGTGGGCACCGGTTCTTGGCACATACCTCCGCCCACCAGAGCAGCTCTGCCCTTATACAGGGGATCAGAGGGAGAGAGGTCTCCAGAGGTTAAGAATGCTGGCACCAAAGGTTTCTTAGGTACAACTTGAAGTTTCCTAATATGCAGTCTGGCCAGAGGTATCAGAAGGATGCAAGAAGCCATGTATCCCAAGGCTTGCAAGGACTTCTTTTTGCTGTGAGGTGACTTTGGGATGCCAGCTGAGTAAAGTAGAGAGACAAGAATTTCTGCTTCTCTGGGGTTAGGAAGGCCATTTGGGATGCTGTGTCCAGCAAGGCTCCCAGGAAGATGATACTCCTGGAGGGAGTCTGCTTTGATTTCCTCTCACTGATGGTGAATCCCCAGGAAGTGAGAAGGGTTTTGACAAAGAGTAAGTCCTGCAGGAGCTTTTCTTTGCTGTCTGCCTGGATGAGGCAGTCGTCCAGATGGGGATAAATCTGAATGTTTTTCTGTCTGTGGAATGCTATGGCCGGGGCCAAGCATGTGGTGAAAACCCTGGGAGCAGTAGATAAGCCAAAGGGAAGAGCAAATAACTGAAAGTGCTGTGAGCCTACTCTGAAACGTCCAGCATCACTAACTAGGCATTTTTTGTCAGTATAGGCAGCAGCTGCTGCAGAGTTAGCATTCTGAATTTGGGGACCACCAGGAAGGTGTTCAGAATGGATAGATCCAGGATGGGGTGGCCAAGTGCCCTCATTTCTAGGAAGAAGGAATAGCCTGGAAAAAAAGCCTTTGCCTGTTTGATCTGTGGGAACAGGTTCTACTGCCCCCTGGGATATGACGGTTTGGACTTGTTTTAATCCCTATGCCCACTGATTTGGGGGTAGGTCTAGGTACCTTTTGGGAATTGGGAGTTCGTAGAAAGTGAATTTGTATCCCTGAAAAATTTAAGACCCATTGGTCCTTGGTTACAGACAGACAATTTTCTTTGCAGAGGGACAACCTTCCTCCAAGCTTTTGGGAGAAGGGAGGGCAGAGGTGGGTAGGGAGTCACAGAGTTTTTGCCATAGAAGGATGGCTTAGAACTCCCTGCCTTAGAGGTGGATGTGGCCCACTACTTGGGTCTCTGTTGTCCCTGCTGTAGGGAACTGGGTGGCCTGTCCCTACGGGGCTTAGCTTGCCCCTGTCTGCTAGGGGCAGAAAAGAACCAGTGCTTAGAGGGAAAGTTCCTGCTGAATCTAAGTGGTTGAACTTGAAAGAAATCTTTTATTGTTTGCTTGGATTTTGCTTTATTTTCCATTTTCTTAAGCACCTCTTCTGCTTTTTCCCCAATCGGTCTTTGTCCAAAGGTGCATCAATTAACTTTGACTTGACATGATCAGGTAGAGGTTGTTTCTTCAACCATGCATGTCTCCTAATGACTGATCTACACACTGCTGCCTTGCTAGAGGCTTCTAGTGCATCATATCCGCAGTGTAAAGAATGCCTAGTCACTTAACAAGAGGAGTGCAATAAACCTGCTAACTCCTTAGAACTGGCACAGTCAGGAAAAGTAGAAAACTTTTGCTGATATTTTAACATATGGAACTGACAGTTGAGAGCTCTGATGGCTAAGATTGCAGAGGTGTATACTTTTTTTACCCCATCTGTCTAGAGCTCTGGCCACTATCAGAAGGAGTAGGGTTCTTTGCAGAACTAGCCCTGGCTCCTTTGGGGCCCTGTGTAATGATCTCTGGGTCTGCAGCAGGATTTCTGTACAGTAATTTGTGGGTGTCTGGTACTCTCTAATACTGGTCAGGCTTACTGGGAGAAGGAAGAAGGGCATCCGAGGCAAACCTGGATTCAAGAAAAACATCATCCACCCTGTGCTGAGGAAGGTCTAGAAATTCTCTTAGCCTTTTCTTGGACTGAGGGAAGTCCTGAGATTCCCATTGGAAATGCTCCCTGAGGGTATGGAGGGCTTCCCCAAAGGAAAAGTCTTCTGGTGTGGCGGCAGAAGGGATGTATTCCTCTGCATCTGAATCCTCATAAGCAGTAAGAAGTTGTTGATCCTCTTCCAAGTCTGAATAATCTGATTCCTCAGAATCTTGCTCTGTCAATAATTCGGGAGAAGGGAGTCTTTTTCTTTTAGAAGAAGAGGCCTGACTGCCCCTGATAAGGGAAATAAGATCTTCCGCCATCTTAAACATCTGGGCCTGGTGTGGAGGGGCAGGAGGAAGATGGTGGCTAGATGAAGATTTCCTAGGTTTGGCCTGGCTTCTAGGCCTAAGAGAAATCATCGGTCTGAAATTAGCAGTAGTTGAGTGAGAAGACATTGGTTTCTGACTGGAATCGGTAGTGCAAAAGACATCCTCGGAAGCCAGTCTCTGCCTAGCGGCTCCGGACCCAAATGAGGCAGAGACAGCCAAAGTCTCTGAAGATGAAGAAGATTTCTGCAGCATAGACTCCAAAAGGGTCTCAGTAGATGGCTGCATGGCAATCGCATCGGGCATCAGGGGCTGTGAAAGCGCCTCACTGAATTCTGAAGTACTGGCTACCTGTTTAGCAGAGGAGTCATTGGAAGGCTTGGCCTTGTGAGGTCTGTCTCTATCCTTACACTTTTTCGGAGGTTCTGCTGAAGGTTGGCTAACTGACGCCATATGAGAAGATGGAGGATGAAAATAGCTATATACAAAAAGAGCTCTCCGATGAATAGTTCTCACGTTAAAGAAGGCACAGAACCAATAGCGGGCAACATTGTGGTCTGGGCCTAAACAAGTAACACACTAATAATGGAAGTCTCGGTGTGGGTCTTGCTTTCCACAGACGAGACAACTGTTAACTTTTTCGGACATCGGCTTGTGCAAGAGAGAGATCCCAAACAGGGTACTTAGTTTAGACGTTTTCAGCTGTGATCCAAATTCTGGTAACTACCGACTGGCACACTTGCAAACTGCTTCTGCTATGGGCTCCACAGCAAGAAAGAATGATGTGATGGCGTCAGCTGCCTTGCTTTATAACACTGCCTACCTCATGTCAGTCCACAGGTGACAACAGCTGATGCAGAAAAACGCTGACTCTGGTATTCGGGGTGGCTGTGGGGTACCACAGCAGGGATAACCCAGAGGTGATGACTGCAACAGTGAAACATGAAGAACATAGATTGTTTCTGCCAGGGGCTCCAAGACTGAACTCCTGGCAGCACTGGTCGACATGCAGGCAAAACTTACGGTGGGGGTTGCCTATCATGTATTAAAAGATTCTTGGCATTGTCTAGAAATACTAAAGGGATTGTCAGGTGGATCTAGAGTATTCTTTTTTAACAACAGATGTTGTTAATTTGTTCTCTGTCATCCCTCATAGAGAGGGCTTGGAACTGTTCTCTGAAAGTATCAAAGTGCAACAAAATAAAGGGGGACAGGATCAGCTTCTTAGTCGAAGTTATAGAGATGGTTCTCAAAAACAATTTCTTCATTTTTGAAGGGGAGTTATTTCACCAGACAGCAAGAGTAGCGATGGGGGTCAAATGTGCCCCTGTCTTTGCCAATCTAGTGCTCCTCGAGTGGGAGAAAACTTATGTTTCATCCCCTTTTATGGCACAAATAAAACTTTACAATAGGTTTTAGGATGATATACTCATTTTATAGCAAGGCAAAGAAGAAGATGCAATTGAGTTTGTCAAATTTAAATACAAAGATTTACGGTTGAAGTAGTGATAGAACTGAAACTGTTCACAAATCCAATAAATACAACTCCAGAAAAACGCTAGATGCTTTTAATAAAACAACAAAGCTTTCGGATTACAAATCCTTCATCAGTGTTAACATGTCTATACTAGATTCTAAAACCTTTATTAAATAGTCAATTAAACAGTCACATGATAACAGCCAGCCTACAGAAACATAAAATTAATTACAAAATTCACTAAATTGTTTTAAAATTATCAAGGCATATTCCTATATGCATATAAGATACATAAAATTTACAAAACATACTATAAAACTATTTTTCATCTTACTTCCTTCTGTTTTTTTAACTAATATTGGCTTAATAGTCAGTGCATTATTCAATCCTGGTTTCATATCAGCTCTTAGCCTAATTATCCAAGTGTATTCCCTATTCTATAAAGCATTATTCAAGTCCCTACCTCTAATCTGTTTATATACTATATCTATTACTTTAAATTTAAAACTATGTCCATTACCATTTTCTATTATATGCTTACTTAGAGCATTGCTTTCTATTTTCCTGCGTATACTTGACTTATACTCTATAATACGGTCCTTAAGTTTCCTGCTGCTTTTGCCAACATAGAAACACGAACATAGTGTACAAGTTGCCAAGTACACTATATTTTCTGTATTACATGCTGCCGTACAATTAAATACAAAACTTTCTTTAGTTAATGGATGAATAAATAGGGTAGTGTCATTTTTAAGAATATCATCACAGCAAGTACAATTCATACAGGAGAAGGTACCCATTTTAAAACCACTCTGCCTTCCCTTATTCTGCTTTGGAAAATCCTTATAACATAGATTAAGTTTCAAATTTTGAGCATTTTTGTATGCAAAAAAAGGCCTACTGTCCAATAGTTGACGTATTTCTGGCACAGCCATCAAAATGCCCCAATTTTTCTCTATTACCTTCCTTACCTGCTCAGTTCTTAAACTATATGTTGTCAAATATCTTATTACTTCTGTTTTACATACATTCAATGGTGGGCTTTGTTGCCTAGCATTAAACGCCACTATGCTACCATCTTTTCTGGCATCAAGAGTTTCACTTACATATTGGTTTACCATTCTATACGAATAACCTCTTTCTAAGAATTCATTAGCCATATCATCTAGTTGTTCTTCACAAACTTCATCATTAGTGTTCAACCTACTTACCCTTAACATCTGAGATTTTATTATTCCTTTGAATATATGCAGTGGATGCATACTATTCTTATGTACATATCTACTAACCTGTACTTCTTTTTTGTCTACACTAGTCTCAATATTTTTCTTTCTATAGTTACATCCAAAAAGGATATCTTTTCTGGGGAGCAAGCTATTTTAAACCGAAAAAAAGATGTAGTACTCTCTAAATGACATACAAAATTTCAGCGTTTCCTCCCTGCCTTTACACATCAAAAAACAATCTACAAAAATGCTGATGCCATTTAATGTTAGCAGGGACAATAAATGTAGAAATATATTTTCCAGAATTTTTATTTTTATATTATATATATTTAATTGCTTTGTCGAAGCACAAGGTTATGGCTGAATATGTTGTATTTTAGATAAAACAGAAACAGGTATTTGAAATGTTTATAACTTTAAATGTTTTTTGGTTGATGTCAGAACAATGTGACTTAAATATGGGTCATGATTGGTTATCCATGGTGACATCATAATATATAAAAGGATATTTTACATTTTATTTAAATGACTCTGATGAAGCCTTCAGGCTGAAAAGGCGAAAGCGCTTAGTCATTTGAACGTTTTGGTTCATTAAAGTTGGTTCCGGTTTTATCCTGGTATTTGGATATTTCTTTTATGTTTATATTTTAGTATTTTCTTGCCTTTGGCTAGTTTCATTTTATTTTTACAGAAGACAGACGGTGCGACATAATGACCTTCAATGAGGAGGTACTATGCAACTCAAAATAAGAAAGTTACTTACCAATGAGAACTGTGTTTACTAAAGTGAAACTAAATGCTTCAGTTCAAGATTCAAATAAAGAGAAATGCATGAGTTGCACTTCAAAAACAAAAGTAACTCCCTCAAAGTCTACTTCTGTTAAAAACAGGGATAACAGTAAGTCTTCCACAACACCATACAGTTCATTAAAGATTTTTATTATGCTTTATGATGCTCCAATCTTTTCTTACCTCCAAATTCTGTCATAGGTGGTAGAGTAGTAACGTTACACTGCTGAAAGTCTCTCTAGCAGCACCTCCAATCTCTAAATAAATAAATACAAAATGTAGTGGCCTGCATCTGGTGCCTGGACTAGCAAGACCATCTGCATAACCCACAGTGTAACACCTTGAAGGAGGTATGCTCATCAGCTACTAATTAGCCTAGAATTTCCTGGATCTATCATTTCTGACCCACAACTTGGGAACAAACTCTTGGCAATCACCCAGGTTCCTCAGTTATCAAACTTCCTTATTCTTCTTTCAGCTTTTCCCAGTTAAGGGTCGCCACAGCAGATCACTTGTCCGCTCATGATTGGCACTGAAGTTTTTACAGTGTTGAGTTGCCCGCCCGGCGCCCGACCTTCCACAAAAGGCACATAGAAGCATGCACTCACGCCTAGGACCAATTTAGAGTATCCACTACACCTACAGCATGTCTCTGGGATGTGGGAGGAAACCGGAGCACCCGGAGGAAGCCCACACGACCACAGGGAGGACATGCAGACTCCGCACAGAAGGCTCCCCAGCCGAGGATCAAACCAGAGAACTTCTTGCTCTGAGGTGGTTACGCTAACCGTTGCACCACTGTTGCCGCCCTCAAGCTACACTAAACTAGTATATGAACCCATAGCATCAATACACATGTGAACAAGACGGGAAGATATATGTATGTCTCCCAAATATGCAACGAAATCTAGAAGATTTAGGATTTTTGCTTGGAAATGTTTACATAGATATTTTTATACCCCAAGTAAACTCCAGAGAATTTTTCCTCAGGTAGACAACAAATGTTGGAGGTGTGATGAGGAATAAAGAAGTACTTGGGAACATACCGAGTGTGGTGGGTTGGGGGACTTAAAGTAATCCCACTGCCG
>NC_056735.1:650905654-650915654 GCF_019279795.1 Protopterus annectens | reverse complement strand
ATAGCATTTACTGTCTGTTTTTTTCCTTATTGCAGCAAAGCACTGGTATCAAGCAATAAATCCAAAGACAAGAGCAGTTGAGTTGAAATACCTTTATAACAAACGACAAAGCTTTCAGGTTCAAAAACCCTTTCTCAATGTTTACATTGAGAAAGGGTTTTTGAACCTAACTAGCTTGTTAAAATATTCAACTCAACTGCTCTTGTCTTTGGATTTGTTTTTTTCCTTATCTCTGTAATAAAACAAAAAAATCTCTTGTTTTCCCGCCTTACTGAACTAGAGTAGTCCAGTTTCAGAGTTGCTGATCCCTGGGCTTTGTTTATAGTTCCTGTTACTGATCCATTGCCTTATTAGGGAGGAGGGAAGTTTCTTTGCTTACCAGTGGGAGTGGGAGGCACTGAGCGGCCTTTCTGTCCGATTTGGTGAAGTTTCAGCCAGAAACTAGTAGTCCATTGGTCGTTTTGGGCCAATTCCTAGCTCCCTTCAGCCCCTGCTATAAAACACGCTAAACGCTAAGCGCTGAGTTACCACTGTTGCACACAAGAGCAGCGGTTAAACAAGGTTAACTATTCGCCATCTAAATTCCACTCTTCAAATTTTCCCTTAGAACTACCTTCCTCGAGCTGTACTGCTGATCTAACCAGCATATCCTATAACTGAAAAGTTCATCTCTACTTGATTCCCAAGTAGACTATTCTCTATCTGTAAAGCCTAGCACTTACTCCTACAGTACTTGCACCTTGATAAAGCACTCTTATTATAGATAGTACCCCACCAGCCTAAAACCCACTTCCCCGAGTCCTTTGAAAGTCTCTTTATCTACTACTTCTAGTATGTCGAGGATCAGTTGCTAGTGTCCTCTCCAGCTCAACTGGTGAACCTGGGAATATTGAGGCAATGTTACAATTGCCTCATGTACACTGAACAATCCTCTCCTCCTCCCACAAAACACAAATACATGCGAGAGATGCAACTATACGGCCAAACTGGAGGCTGAGCTCTCTCAACATAGGACTGGCAAGACCAGACAGGAGGAGAAGGTAACCACACACAATACATACCCAGTCACACATGGTACAATCACAACTTCAAATCATACACATACTCACACAAAGACATACTCGGAGGCTCTGATCAAAAATTTACCAAAACAGCAGAGGCCACCAAGGCAGACACCCAAACAACTACCACCTCACGACCCAACACATGCAACACATAGACCACACAGTCAGAGTGTCAAACAGTCACAGCCCTTAAGGCCAAACAAAATGCCAGACACACTTGTCATTGGTGATTCCATAGTCAGACACACTGACGTCCCGCTCACCAGACTGAGTAATGAGAAGGTCACAGTAAGCTGCCTGTCCGGCGCTAGAATCCGCCACATAACGCAAGCACTCAGGTCTCTCAACAGCAGGTACAATTACGACTCAGTCATTGTCCACGCTGGTGTCAACGACCTGAGACATACCTCCTTGGACTACATGAAAAGGGACATCGAGGAGCTCTCTGATTATGTAGCCCAGGCAGGTATGACCCTGACCTTGAGCAGTATCCTACCTTCACCTAGAATGATGCCACAATACAGTGATAAGATGATCAGCTTTAATAATTGGCTTAAATTCTGGTGTCATTCAAAGGGATCCAATGTCTGTCTGCCTGGGATGACATGCTGGACAAGCCACGCTGCTTCACAAGGGACGGCTTGCACCTGTCACCCCTGGGCTTCCGGATATTGGCAAAGGCTCTTGCCACCCCAATAGTGCCTTTTTTAGGCAAGGCTCAAATTCTAAACCTACCACCCTAGAACACCAAAAAGGAAAAAAACTAAGGGTAATGCTGCTCAATGCCAGAAGTCTCACTCTCAAGATGCACGCACTCGAGGCCCTTCTCAATATGGAGAGCATCGATGTCTGTGCTGTGACAGAAACCTGGTTCAAGGCTCCTGAGAGCACCCCAGCACTAACAGGTTTCACCTCATATCATACGTTCCGCCCCAAAATCCGGACAACACAAAGAAAGGAGGGGTGTCCATATTCATAAAGGACACCCACACCTCAAGGTTGGTGGCATACGATGCATCGGAGACCATCCAGGTGCAATTAACCATAGGCAAGACTGCTCTGCAATTTGTAGCATGTTACAGGCCACCCTCTCAAACTCAGGAACCTCACATGGCCTTCCTGAAAACATTGGAGGATAAATGTATCTCCAAACACCATCATACTAGGTGACTTCAACTACCCTAATATAGACTGGGAACACTACTCAAGCCCGAACACTCTAACCCAAAGATTCCTGGAGTTCATAAACTCAAATGCCATGGAACAACTAGTCACCATCCCACAAGAGGAGAAAACATACTTGATCTCATCATCACGAACATGGGATCAAAATGTTCAACACCGAAGTATACCCCTCACTGGTGAGATCAGATCATAAACTAATCTCGCTGGAGGTCCTCATCCCGCCCCACCTGAAACAAAAAGACCACAGTGAAAAACTTCTCAAAAGCCGATTTCACACTTCTAAAAACTAGTGTGGTCTCCTTTAAGGCCCCTGAGCCAGTGGTAAACATTACTCAAACCGCTGAATCACTTACAAATGCCTTCTACCAGCACCTACAGGACTGCATGGATCAGGCAATCCCAAACAAAACTAAGACTCTCTGTACCAAAGGCAAGCGTCCAGTCTGGTGGACCCCAGCCATAAACAAGCTCTACAACAAAAGGAGGAAGCTACTACAAGATAGAGCAAAATCCTTGAAAGGTAAGACACCTTTGATCATTATAAGTAAAAACTAAGAGCTCTCATAAAATCATCCAAGGCAAATTTTGAGAGAAAAATCGCCAAGGACTCTAAAGACAATCATAAGGCCTTCTTTAGCTATGTTAGAAACCTAGGAGGAAACTCCCAGATATGCTCAGAATTAGTTCAAAATGATGTGAAAATTACTGAACCTACACACATTGCTAACATACTGGCTGACAGGTTCAGTGCAAACTTCTCCCCTCCCCAAAGGAGAGATATCTATTCCAGAGGATTGTAGCCCCAAACATCTCCAACGCCCAGGTGAGAACTGCCCTCACTAAGGCAAAACACAACATCCATGGGACGGATGGTGTCCCCGGCTGTGTGCTTCATGAACTCAACGAGGAATTAAACCCACAGTTAGGACAGCTGTTTAATCTTAGCCTCACCTCAGGATACGTACCCAAGGAGTGGCGCCGGCGACTGTGGTCCCACTTCATAAGGGCGGTGCCTCCACAGACCCTGGAAATTACCGCCCCATTAGCTTGACAAGCCTTATCTGCAAAGCCATGGAGAGGATCATAATGGAACTCATAAATAAAGACATAGGAACTTGCAGACTTTGGATCCAACCCAGTTTGGCTTTGTCAAAGGCAGATCCTGCCTCTTAAACTTGGTTGACTTTTTCGAGACAGTCACCAAGGCCATTGATGAGGAAAGGCAGTCCATACAGCCTACCTCGACCTGGCAAAGGCCTTGACACAATACCCCACTCAGGTATCATCGAAAAACTCATCAGCTTGAATGTAAACCCATACATCACAAGATGGGTTGCAAACTGGCTAAGTGACAGAACCCACAGGGTCAGAGTTGCTGGAGCCATGTCAGACTCAAAGCCTGTCACAAGTGGTGTCCCACAGGGCTCAGTCCTGGGTCCACTCTTGTTCGGCATCTACTTTTCTGAAGTACAAGCAAACACAGGAGGGTTATGGCTGACAAAGTTTGCAGATGACTGCAAACTGGGCGCCACAGTCGAAAACACATCTGACACAGATATCCTCCAGAAGGGCCTCACAGAAATGGATAATTGGTGCCAGAGCCATGGCCTGAAGTTAAACACCAAAAAATGCATAGTCATACCCTTCGGGAAAAACAAGGTTACCCCTAGCTACCATATAGGTGGCAATCCACTGAGCACAGAAAAAGTAATCAGGGATCTGGGGACCCAAGTTGACAGTAGCCTTTCGTTTGACACTCATGTTGCTAAAGTAGTTAGGAAAACCTTCTATATCGCCCACCTGATCATGAAGGGATTCACATCTAGATCAAGGGAGGTCATCGTCCACCTGTACTCATCACTCATTAGACCTATGATTGAGTACAATGTCCCGTTCGGAATGTATCTGACCAGACACCTGCTGCAGCTTGAAAGGCCCCAAAAGTTCCTCACCAAAAGGATAAAGGGTCTCAAAAATATGTCTTATGCTGCCCGACTGAAAGAACTCCAGCTCTATTCAGTCTCATACCGCTTGCTCAGAGGTGACCTGTGCCTGACATATAAGGCCATGTCAAACCCAGATTTGATGAATATGCTTCACCTCAAACAATCTAGATCCCTCAGAACCACAAGGGCGGGAGACTTAAACCTTGACACGGTTATAAATAGAGCGTGCTGGAGGGACAGATTCATCACCCAGAGACTCCCTATGCTGTGGAACAAAATCCCGGTACATGTGAGGCAGAGCACCTCGCTGGCCTTGTTCAAGAGGAATCTTGACCAATGGATGGGAGATCGCAGATATACCCCAGGGATTACTTCAGTGTCACTGCTTGACAGAGGCACAGAAAAATGATAGGCATAGTTTTTATTCAAACTAAAGGGGTGGCGAAAGCCACATAACTATGGGCTAGGCTTATAAATGCCCTTGGGCAGATAGCCTAGTATGAACCTATGAACCTATATATATTAATATATATATATATATATATATATATATATATATATATATATAGATTACATATATATATATATTACATACATATATATTACAGATATATATATATATATATATTACAGATATATATATATATATAAAAGATATATATACATTATATATATTATATATATATATATATATATATATATATATATTACATATATATATATATATATATATATATATATATTACACATATAGATTACATTATATATATATTAGATATATATATTACATATATATATATATATATATATATTACATATTTATGTTATATAGTTGCATTTACATTTTATCATGTATATTTATTTTGTTGATTTTATATACATCAACATACACATTTTGTATTATTATTTATGAAGTGTATTTAGATGTGTATTTAGAATGATGGAGCTGCTTTAAAAATATGTCATTCACTTTGAATTTGTTTCAATTAGCTAATTAACTAATTAGTTTTTTTGTTTGATTGGTTCAGTATTACTACAAATGTAGAAGCATTCTTGTGTTTCATTATGTCTGAAGAAGCGGATGTGTGGTCTGCGAAAAGCGCTCACATTATTGCATTAAACTTTTCTGGTTTTAAAACTACTGAAGGAGTATTTAGTATCCTGTTTTTTGAAACAGTTATTTGGTGGTGTTCCTTCCAGCTTTGGACATTTTTATTCATTTATCGTGTGGACTGGTATTATTCTTTATTGTGTTTTCTTGTGGTTTGTTATGGAAGGAACTGACAAAGGAAATATGAATGGTGCGGCTCATGTTTTAATGGATACAAGTTCCAATGGTAGACTAAGAACTCTGTTAACAGAATCAGTTAATCCGCTCATGTCTATGGATTTTCGAATGAGTAACAATGTAGTAAATGTCAATGCTGCTAGTGAGCAAGCAGTGAGAAGTCTAAAAAAAGATATAGAAAATAACATTTACAGATTTAAGAGTCTACATGTCAACGTTATCATCTAGAAGCTTGTTTGAGCTGCAATGTGGTTCCACGTGGGCTAAGAATTCTCAATATGCCCACGTATGGTAACAGCTATCCGGAACTTTTGTTGCAGTGGCAACAAATCAACCTAAATGCAAGTAAAGCCTATTTGAGGTTATTATTAGACTTTTTTCACTCGATTGAATTTGATTTGAGAAAATCTATTTAAGAGCAACAAGTTAAATTAACTGAGTTACTTGGTGGTGATTGTACTGAGCTTTATTTACATGAATTGATTGACAAAGTATCACGATATGAGACCAACCTCCTCGAGCATAAAAAAAGAAAACTTAATAGAGACGTTGATGATTTCGCCAAACAAAATGTCTTTATTTGGCCAAGAACTGCCAATGGGGCAAGTAACAATTTGCCAGTGACTCGTAGGCAAGAAAATCTAGCCAATAGAGGCAGAATATCAACCAACATAGTTAATTCTGAATTGCCTCCACAAATGGTATCCTCCGAACAGGAAATACTTGGGTGTTCCCGGTCTGAAGAGACGGAGCAGAAGGAAGTGGCAAATTTGAATGGTGAATCTGTGCAGATCAACGGAGTAGTCAATGGTATTACATCTCCTGATCCAGTGCGTTCTGTTTACACTACACCTCATGAACAATTGTCTGATTCTGTATCAGTTAATAGCATGAATATGTCTGACGACATGAACAATTCACAGACATTCTCTAGCGTCGTCAGACGGAAAATACAGCTAGAGAGAGCTGAGTCTGCAAATTTTCCAGTTGCTCCCCTGCCTGTAAGAGTGGGCAGAAGGAAGTCTGTCGAGTCAGAAATGGTAAGGGGAGCGAAAAGAAAAGAGCCACCTGGCCAACAACAACGGACATTGAAGAGACTCTGGAATCAAGAAACCTAGTATGGAATATTTCCATGTATGATTTGACTCGGGATGAACTTGAGCTTCTTAATAAAGGTATGAACTTTATACCAACGACCAACATGGACATAAGTGAAGCGATCATGTCTGTTAGGCTGTTTTCACGTAATATAGCTTTGAAATTGTTATTTGGCAATGAACGTACAGATCATATCAATTGTTTTAAACACAGGAGTTTATATACACCGCATCTCTTACCAAGTGCTGAGACTTTTATCAAAGCTGTTGAGAACGCTCTTTATAATGATATTTATTTTTCGATGAATATCAAAAATAATAATTTAACCAGGAATGAGTTAGAGGCACTGAATAAATTGAAGGATAATGGCAATATTGTTATACGCCCTGCAGATAAGGGCGGACCAGTAGTTGTGTTAGATTCTGAGTATTATTTGACACAATGTTAAAAATGTTAACGGATGAAGCTTATGAATTAGTACCATATAGCATTGTCTCTGAGATACAAACTAATAATAGTTTGCTTGAATGCAAACTTATGAATATTATAAGTGATGATTATTTCATTGTGCAACATCCTATTATACCTAGCCTTCACGGGCTACCCAAAATACACAAAAATCCGGTCAAACCTGCCTTCAGACCAATAGTGTCAGGTTCAGGATGGTTGACTGAACCGCTTTCTATTTACTTGGATTCAGAACTGAAGAAAGTGTTACTGGTTTTTCCTTATATTTTAAGAGATACAGCACATTTTTAACTGATTTGTATACATTTGTATTTAATCTTGACACAATAGATGGGCTATTGCTTGTAACTATGGATGTAACATCACTTTTTACATGTATTCCGAATACAGAAGGTTTAGCTTTATCGAAAAGTTACTTTCTGAATGTGATGTGATCGACAATGGCACAGTAGATTTTCTTAATTTACTATTAGAGTTAGTGTTGGAATCAAATATTTTTTGTTTTTCAGAAACCACAGTGAAAAACTTCTCAAAAGCAGACTTCACTCTTCTTAAGACTGAGATGGTATCCTTTAAGCCCACTGTGCCAGTGGATACCACATCCCACAATGCCGAATCCTTCACAAATGCTTTCTATGGACATCTCCAAGAATGCATGGATCATGCAATCCCAAGCAAATCCAAGTCCCTCTCCACCAAAGGTAAGCGTCCTGTCTGGTGGACCTCAGCCATAAACAAATTGTATAACAAAAGAAGGAAGCTACTGCACGTCAGAGCAAAATCCCATGAAGGGAAGACATCTCTGATCAACAATAGCACTATGTTCTATCATAAAAACATCCAAGGCCAACTTTGAGAAAAATCGCTAAGGACACTAAAGATAACCACAAAGCCTTCTTCAGCTATGTTAGAAACCTGGGCGGAAACCCTCAGATATGCTCAGAGTTGGTTCACAACAACAAAAAATACACTGAACCCAAAGATATTGCCAACATTCTGGCTGACAGGTTCAGTGCAAATTTCTCCCCTCCTTCACCCCCAAAAGAAGAAATACTTATCCCAGCTGAATGTAATCTCCCTGTCATCTCAGATGTCCAAGTGAGAACTGCCCTAAACAAAGCAAAAAACACAGCATCAATGGGACCTGACTGTATCCCGGGTTGAGTGTTACGTGGACTCCAAGAGGAGCTAAACCCACACATAAAAATGCTATTTAACCTTAGCCTTACTTCGGGATATGTACCTGAACACTGGCGTACAGCAACAGTGGTCCCACTCTACAAGGGGGGTGTCTCTACTGACCCTAGAAGCTACCGCCCCATAAGCTTAACCAGCCTGGTCTGCAAAGCTATGGAAATAATTATTATGGAGCCCATAAACAGAGACATAGGGGACCTACAGACATTTGACCCCACACAGTTCGGCTTTGTAAAGGGCAGATCCTGCCTTTTAAACCTGGTTGACTTTTTCGAAACAGTCACTAGAGCCATTGATGAGGGCAAAGCAGTCCATACAGCATACCTGGACTTGGCTAAGGCCTTCGACACAATACCCCACTCAGGCATCATAGATAAGCTCAACAGCTTAAAAGTAAACCCTTATGTCACTGGATGGATTGCAAACTGGCTAAAGGACAGAACCCATAAAGTTAAAATCGCTGGAGCAATGTCAGACTCAAAGCCAGTCACAAGTGGTGTCCCACAGGGATCTGTCCTGGGACCCCTCTTGTTCGGCATTTATTTCTCAGATGTTAAAGCAAATATGGGAGGGCTGTGGCTGACAAAGTTCGCAGATGACTGCAAACTAGGCGCCATAGTCGATACACCAGCAGACACACACATCCAACAAAAAGGCCTCACAGAAATGGACAACTGGTGCCGGAGTCACGGCCTTAAACTAAATGCCAAAAAATGTATAGTCATCCCTTTGGGAAAAACAAAGTACCCACAAATTATCACATAGACAGCAACCCACTGAGTACGGAAAAAGTAATCAGAGACCTAGGGACCCAAGTCGACAGCGACCTCTAATTTGACACCCACATTGCCAAAGTGGTTAGAAAAACATTCTACCTTGCACACCTCATCATGAAGGGATTCACATCCAGATCCAAGGATGTCATTGTACCCCTATATTCCTCCCTCATCAGACCCATGATTGAGTACAATGCCCCATTTGGTATGTACCTCACCCAGCATTTGCAACAGCTGGAGAGACCACAAAAGTACCTCATCAAGAGGATCAAGTGTCTCCAACATATGTCTTATTCTGCCAGACTAAAGTAACTTCAGCTCTATTCAGTAGCATACTGCCTGCTCAGAGGTGATCTCTGCCTGACGTACAAGGCCATGTCCAATCAGGATCTGATGGACATGCTCCACCTCAAAAAATCCAAATCCATCAGGACCACGAGAGCTAAAGACTTAAACCTCGGCACAAGTATGAATAGGACATGCTGGAGGGATAGATTTATAACCCAGAGGCTTCCCATGCTTTGGAACAAGATCCCAGTTCGTATTAGGCAGAGCCCCTCACTGACTCTCTTCAAGAGAAATCTTGATGAGTGGATGGGAGATCGTAAGTTTACCCCAGGGGTCACATCTGTGTCACTGCTAGACAGGGGCACAGTAAACTAATTCTATTATATAAGGGGACCATCACTGTGTCACTACTAGAGAGAGGCACAGTATTCTAAATTTATTCTGTACATTTTTTGTACCATTTCATGGGGTGGCAAAAGCCACATCACTATGGCTAGGCTTACAAATGACCCAGGGTAGATAGCCTAGTACTACACTATGAAACTATGAAATGTTATAAACAACGTAAGGGGGTAGCCATGGGCACTAGCTGTGCCAACAGCTATGCCAATCTAGTCATGGCTGCCTGGGAAACAGAATACATACTGAATAATTTGAATATACTTTTTTACAGAAGATTTGTAGATCTCT
>NC_056735.1:650890654-650900654 GCF_019279795.1 Protopterus annectens | reverse complement strand
TCGAATGCATTGACCTTTGTAAATATTTCTCTTGGTCTTTGTGGGATGACAACTATTGAAATCTACATAAGAATTCGTGAATGTTTCCTTTCGATGAATTTTAGAATAAAATACATTGTCTATTCTCGACACCAATGTATCTAAGTATGGTACCCCAATGTTGTTGCTATATGAAGTGAATTTCAAAAAATCACTACTCTGATTCAGGTATTTAAAGAACTTATCAAACGTTTCCTGATTTCCTTCCCATGCACATAAATAAATCAATAACATCTATGGAGGCAAATAAGTCTTGACCAGTTAAGTATGTAGGATAATTCTGCAAAAATTGCCACAAATCTTTTACCCTACATACTTAACTGGTCAAGACTTATTATTTACCTCCATAGATGTTATTGATTTATTTATGTGCATACCCAAGGAAGAGGGTTTGGAGGCATTTTCTGACAGTATGCATATTCATAGTAACTTATCTAGAGACAGAATACAATTGGTTAGTGACCTTATGTCTATAGTCTTAGAAAACAACTACATATATTATGAAGGAGAGATTTTTAGACAGATTAAGGGTGTGGCTATGGGGGCCGCTTGTGCCCCCATATATGCGAACCTTGTTATGTTGAATTGGGAAGAGAAGTTTATTTTTAAGAGTGAATTTTTTAGTAAGATCAAATACTACTCACGTTTCCTTGACGACATATATGTTTTATATACACACACACACACACACACACACACACACACACACACACACACACACACACACACACACACACGAGTGCAAAACAAAAACTGAATGAAATATGTAAAGAGAAAATACCACTCTGGACACAGAAATAAATATAAAGTTAGCGCTTTCGTTTATAAAATATATAAACTTCTTCAGACAAAAGTATACAGGAAATAAACCATTTAAATAAGCATTCAATAAGTGACATTTCCCATTCTAAGAAAAAAGTCACAATAAAAGTCCCATTAAACATCAAAATAAAAGACATGCCTCAAAATAAGATATCCAACTACACAATAGACCCATTGAACAAAACTTTAAATAAAATCCTAAACACTACAAATATATGCATAAAATATATATCGAAGTTAGAATATTTAAATAATTGACTACAAAAATACAATAATAAATATTATCTACATAAAGACTTCAGTTTCAAAACACTCATGATAGAAATAGTGTCATTCAATCCAGGTGAGACTGAAGCGTTCAACTTAGGTTGCCATAAAAGTTCTTTCTCCTCAAGTTGCAAGGAAGTCAGACCTCCCCTAATGTTTTCAACAACCCTATTAATGATTAAAAAAACAAAATTCATGTGTGGGAAAGGCCAAAATATGTCTAGCCAGGGCATTTGTAATATTTGCTTTAGAAATGGCGTAAAAATGTTCATAAATTCGATTTTTAAAAACCCTATCAGTTTTGCCAACATAGAAAGACGGGCAATTCTGACATAATGCCAAGTAGACCACCCCTCTTGTGTTGCAGTTGTATTTATCCGTTAAGTAATATTTTTTCTTATTGATCATAAACATGTTGGTAACACATATAAAATTACACCAACGGCATGATCCACATTTAAACATCCCACAATGTGGGCGGTGACATTTACAAATTACTGTTTCAAGGATAGTTTTTAAGTTCCTACCTTTTTTAAAAATTACAAGAGGCCTTTCACCCACATAATTTCTTGTTGTACTATCCTCGACTAAAAGTACCAGTTCTTGAAAATGATATCCCTCAAAAAGGGAGCATCCTTAGAAAAAGTGGTAATAAAACCCAAATTTCCAAAGTTATTGTTATTTTCATGCTCAAATTGCTGTGTTAAAGGAATCAGTGTGTTAGGTAGATCCATAATATCATTAACACACTCAATATTCTCATTTCCAAATGAAATAACATAACTTAGAATTGGTTTAAAGTAAACGTATGTCCTTTTAGATGTAACCTCAAAAATGAGTTCATCCAATAAGTTAATAGGGTAACTTCTTTTCATAAACATGTCCCTTAATAAACTACACTCATCCAAAAAATCTTCATCTAAAGTTACCATCCTAGCTGCCCTAACTAGTTGTCCCTTAACAACTCCCTTCTTCTGATGGAAGGGGTGGCAGCTAGAAAAATGGAGGAATACATTTGAGTAAGTGGGTTTTTGAAAAATCCTAGATGTAAATGTGTGTAAATCAAAAGTTTTGACTAATTTTACATCTAAAAATGAAGTCTCTTTTTCTTGAAAGTCCCAAGTGAAATCCAAGAATTCAGTAAAATCAGTAACTTTTTCAATAAATGATGCTGCGGAATGTCTATCACCCTTCCTTACGTAATAAGTAAATAAAAATATCATCCAAATAACGGGTACATAAAGCAGCCTTACTCTGGAAAACAGGGTCTTTAAATAAAAAATGTGTTTCCCAAAATGCCATTACTGTATTGGTAAAGGTTGCACCACAGGGAGATCCCACAGCTACACCTGTTTGTTGCAAATAGAATTTAGATTCAAAAAGGAAATAATTGTTAGCTAAAACAAGTTCCAGTAAGTATATGACCAAATCAATAACATGCCCATCCATTTTCTGGTCCAACATAAAATCCCTAACCCATTCACATCCAAGGTCTTGTGGTATACAAGTGTACAAGTCACAAACATCGATGGTAAAAAAATTTAAATCTTCATCAAAAGGAAAACTATTTAAAGAATCCAAAAAAGCCCAGGAATCCTTGCAAATTTGTTTTTGATTTTTTAGTAAATCTTTTAGTTATGTACTTACCATAACTTTAGATGTTTGGGATCCATCTCGCCTACATTCTGTACTGATGGGCTCGGAGCCGATCCTCGGCTCCGACTCAGCACGCTATGCTATAGAGCGAAGCCTCTTATTGGCTGAGCTATTCTCTATCCCAGGATTCACCACCAGTAATCCCCCAGATCTTGTTTGTCCGCATTCATGCACACACACATAACTGTTTATATAACATTGCCAGATGTTTCAAGATGAAACAAAAGAATTCGGACCGTCCAATCTCTTCTGATCTCCAAGGCAGGGGGAAGGAGGGTGGGTTATTAGGAATGTAGGAGAGATGGATCCCAAACATCTAAAGTTATGGTAAGTACATAACTAAAAGATGTTATGTGATCCTATCTCGCCTACATTCTGTACTGATGGGACAGCGTCCCTAGCACCTAACTCCTGGGTGGCTCACTGGAAACACTCCTGAGCACTGTGGAACCAAATGAAGCTCGCCCCCGAGATGCCACATCCAATTTGTAGTGGGAAATGAAAGTGTGCGGGGAAGACCACGTAGCCGCAGCACAAATATCACTAATGGCAAGCTTAGAATGGAATGCTATTGAAGTAGCCATAACTCTTGTAGAGTGAGCTTTGACAGAGGTTGTAAGCTCTTTATTAGAAGAGGAATAAGCCTGACTAATACAGTCCCTGATCCATTTGGCAATAGTGACCTTTGTGACGGCTTTGCCCAATTTATTATCCAAAAAGGACACAAACAATTGATCTGTTTTCTGTGTTTGTTGGGTCCTGTCTAAATAAAAATGCAATTGCCTATGAACATCCAATGTGTGGAAGATGTATTCCGCTTTGTTTGAGTACTTTGGAAAGAAAACTGGAAGTTCTAATGACTGTTGCAGGCAAAAACTGGAACAAACTTTAGGGACAAAAGATGGATCAGGTCTGAGGGATACTCTATCTTTGTGAAAAACCAGGTACGGTGGTTTTACAGATAGAGCTTGAAGCTCTGAAACTCTTCTGGCAGAAGTAATCGCGACCAGAAAGGCAGTTTTCCAAGAAAGAAATTTCAAATCACATGTTGCTGACGGTTCGAAGGGGGAGGAGGTTAAGGCACGTAACACCACATCGAGATCCAATGGAGGACCAGGATGAGAAATCTGAGGTCGTAAAAGCACAGCACCTTTCATGAAGGTTTTACACAATCTGTTGCTCATTAAAGGTGGGTTTATAGATTCATAGAAATTGGAAATAGCTGCCAATTGGACCTTGATGGTAGAGACTGAAGAATCTTGATTGAATAGGGAAGTCAGAAATTTCAGGACTTCCGATACCGGAACAGTGATGGGATCCAGACCTCGGAGTTGAGCCCAAATAGCAAATCTCTTCCATTTGCTAGTATATAATTTCTTAGTGGCAAACTTGTGGGCCGAGGATAAGATATGTATGACTTCCGGGTCTAAGGTATGATTCCTGACTATAGTCGGAAGAGGAGGAGCCAAGCTGTTAACTTCAAAGTGTGAAGGGACTGATGGAGTTGTCCCGACTGATGAATCAATAGATCCGGGATCTGATCCAGGAACCATGGACCGTCCAGTGCATATTTCCGAAGATAGGGGAACCATACCTGACGATGCCAGTAAGGGGCAACTAAAATTATTCTGCTCCCCAAGTGAGACGCCTTTTGGATCACTCTGGGAAGGAGGGGAACTGGAGGGAAGGCGTATAGCAAGCCGGTGGGCCAAGGATGGGCTAATGCGTCCATAGGACTCTCCCCCGGAGCTGGAGTGAGAGAGAACAACTTTCTGCACTTCGCATTCAGCGGGGTTGCGAAAAGGTCGCAACAAGGAGTTCCCCATCTGCTGAAGATCTGAGTTGTCACTGCATCGTTCAGAGACCACTCGTGAGGATATTCCTGCTTAGTCTGTCGGCTATCACGTTGGATTTGCCAGGGATATGAGTTGCTACCAGAAAACGTCTGGTCGCCACTGCCCATTCCCAAACTCTCATGATCTCTCTGCAAAGAGGGTAGGATCTGGTCCCTCCCTGTTTGTTCAGATACCAGACTACTGACATGTTGTCGGAGTGAACGGCAATTACGCCTTGAGGGAGGTAATCGTGGAGGGCTTGTAGAAACAGAAACACCGCCCTCATTTCTAAAATGTTGATATGAAGGAGACTCCTCTGAATGCCATTTGCCTTGGACTGACCTGCCCAGGGAATGCCCCCCCCCACCCCATCTGGGAGGCGTCCGTTGTCAATGTGGCCATAGGAGGAGGTGGAACAAAGGGTCGTCCCCGATCCAGATTGGAGGGTACCAGCCACCAGCGAAGGTCCTGTTTGCAGGTTTCCGTGATCCGTATGAGGTGACTGAGAGGGAGATCCTGAAAGGACCACTGTGTCGAAAGGAGCCACTGGAGAATTCTCATATGCAATCTTGCTAAAGGGACTAGAAGAACAGTGGCCGACAAATAGCTGCAGGACCATCCTGGCTGGAGCTTTGGATCTGAGAAGCAAGGCTTGGACTTGAGCCTGTATAGTTTGTATCCTTTCTGTAGGAAGATACACCCGCATTCGATTTGAGTCTATCTCTACTCCGATGAACCTTATACGCTGAGATGGTAGCAACACAGACTTTGGCCAATTGAAGGTGATTCCAAGGGAAGTGCCTAGTGATATTGTGGCTTGTAGGTTCTGCAACAGTAGACGCCTGGAGGTGGCAGTTAGGAGCCAGTCGTCCAGATACGGAAACACCTGGAATCCTAGACTCCTCAGGTGAGCAGTCACAACCGCCAAACATTTGGTGAACACCCTGGGGGCTGTGGTGAGACCAAAGGGCAGTGCGCAGAACTGAAAATGACCGTCTCCCAGGCTGAAGTGCAAATGTCTCCTGGACGCCTGATCTACCAGGATGTGGTAATAGGCGTCCTTGAGATCTATGGAGCACATCCAAACACCTTTCTCCAGCAGTGGGAGAATGGATTGTAAGGTGACCATTTGGAACTTGGACTTTTTGACTGATCGATTTAGGATGCTGAGATCCAAAATGGGCCTCAAGTCCCCGGTCTTTTTTGGCACCAAAAAGAATCTTGAGTAAGTCCCTAATCCGATCTGGTCTGTGGGGACCGGTTGGATGACTCCTTTGAAGCAGCTTTGAGACTTCTAAGGCTGTAATTTCCCGTTGACTGGGTGGCGGGTCCGGGATTTTCTTGGACGGCGGTGGGAGAGTGAGAAAAAGGGATGGCGTAACCTCCGGCGATGATTCGAAGCACCCATCGGTCCTGAGTGATACCTTCCCAGGCTTTTAGGTGCCTCGAAAAATGACCCCCAACTGGCTCCAGAGCTGCACAGTTGGGCAAACCTTCAGGGATTGTGGAAGGCTGAAGAGCCACAAAAGGACTCGTGGTCTCCAGTGTTGCGGGGGCCTCTGCCGCCTCTGGGACGGCGTCTTCCAGAAAAATTTCCCCCTCCTCTGACTCTAGAAGGGGGATCGTCCTGCTGCGAGGGATAAGACTTCTGGGATTTATGGAACCACATTTTCCCTCCTCTTTTAGCCTTGGGATAAGGCCGAAAGGGAGTGGAAAATCGTGCCCCTACGGCAGTCAAAGTCTTACCTTCTTGCTCGCAGCGGGTCAATGTGTCCTTTACCTTAGGTCCAAACAAAGAGGACCCATCAAAGGGAGCATCGGCAAAGGAAGACTTAAAGGATTCCGCAAAATGACACAGGCGGAGCCAGGCTTGCCTCTGTAGAGCAACACCCGTACCCGCCGCTCTACTCGCCCCCTCGGCTGCATATGAAATGAGCCTCATGGACGAGTTTGATATCGATGACAGCGTAGCTAACAGAGCCAATCGTCTGGGTCAGCTGCTCAGGTAGGTTACCCAAGAGGGTATCTGAAAGCTCCTTGATCAGATCCCTCTGAAATCTAGTGAAGTGCGTTAAATAGTTCAGGGACCTTAAGGTAAAGGCCACTGAACTGAGGGTGCGCTTCCCGTACCGATCCATGCTCCTAGACTCCTTATTAGGAGGATGGACGGACGTCGAAGCCTCTGCTACATCTTGTTGGGTAGCAGATGCCACCACCAAGGCGTCTACAGCCACACCTTTGGTCAAAAACTCCTTCTCTGGGGGTGCTGATAAGAACTTATTTGGGCGAGCAGGCACCGGTTCCACAGAGTCTGGATGTTCCCACGCCCTCCGACAGATCAAATCTAGGAGCTCGTCGAAGGGCGGAGACACCCAGGAGGCGGAGGGCTGAGCCCCGAAGGTCTTGAGGAACACCGACTCATCAGCGGAAGGGGGTTTGGAATGCCAGCCGCCTCGTTGTTTGAGGGCTTCCAAGATGTCTGCAAAGGAGACATCATCTGAGGACGACTTAGGGGACCCCTCCGCATCATCAAGATCGGTGTCCGATGTGAGAGACTCATCAGGGGAGTCGACGTGCTTCCTCTTGCACAGTCTTTTCCTTGGGGGTTCCTCTGAAGAAGCTTCAGAGGGACCTCCAGGAAGGGAACCCCCACTGGGGGTGACCTCAGGCCCCGGGGCTCCGCTGTCTAGGAACAGGGGGACTACCAAAGACCCAGTCTCCGTGTGTAGGGAAGGTGCTGGTGAGACCGTGGAGGTAGCCAAAGAAGATTTGGCCAAAGCACTCCTCATGGCCCTGAAGGCCGGACCGCCAGAGTCCTGGGAAGGTCCAACCCCCGTGGCCACAACAGTAGACGGTACCCCCGCAGCCGACGCACCGAGAGGAAGGCTCGGAACCGAAAACATCGGTCCCAAAGCGTCCCCCCCAGGGCCGACGGAGGAGGTCCATGTACCAAACTCCGACTCGAGAGCCGGGGTTGGAGTAAGGGTCGGGGTCGACCCGAAAACCTCCATCGGCTCCACCAGCACTGGCTCCAATGGTGCCGAGGCTGTTGGAGGAGGAACCAGAACTACAGGGTGGGCCATTGGCTCCGAAGCCGAATGGGCTGGAGCCGAAACTAATTTCTGGAATACAGGAGACTGAAACAGTCTTAGGAGCACCCTGTCGATGTCCGAATCCGACATCTTTGAAGATCGGGAGGAGACCGACTGGGTCCGAACAGACTTCTCCATCGGCTCCGAAGGACTGGGGGACCGGCTCCGAATAGACTCGACCAGTATCGGTGCCAAGGGAGATTCCAAAACAATTTCCCTCAGTGCTGAGGAGGGCTTTGGCGCCGAAGGGGAAGAGTCTGAGCCGGCAACCCTCATCGGCTCCAAAATCAGTGGAGCCGATGAAGGTGACCCGCCTCTCGAAGCCCCAGCCATCAGCTCCGAAACCAGAGGAGTCGAGACTGGAGGCATCGAGGCAGACCGTTCCGCTCTCGGCTCCGAAGTCCGTGGAGCCGATGGAGAAGCCTGCCTAGATTTCTTACTGGTCGGAGCAGACTATTTCTTTTTCTTGGCTGGAGAGGAAGAGGAAGATAAGGCCTCCTCGAAGGAGGGTTTAATCAGCCCTTTCAAGATTAATTTATTCTTCCTCTCTTGGAGGACCCTAGAGGAAAAAGCGTGACACACGCTGCAAGACTCCTGTAGGTGTTTGGCGCCTAAACAGTACACGCATAAGGAGTGATCATCAGTGATGGACATTTTATAGTTGCATCTCATGCACTTCTTAAATCCTGAGGGTCTATGCTCTTTGGACATAATGCCTGTAAACCACTCACTATATCAGTAGAAAAAAACACTATGTATGTCACTGAGTAAAGATTTTTAAACAATAACATTTTTTTTTTTTAAAACGAGGCCAAAATTAACAAGTACAATTACAAGTACAAAAAACACCAAAAAGGAGGGCCAAGAACCCTCTAACTTAAACAGGTACTTGACCTCTCTAAAAATAAGAAGACTCGCTAAAGAATAGGGGAAGGCCCCTCTAACTTAAACGGAAAACCTTTCCCTATTCAATCACACAAATTCAACACAAAATTTAACCAAAAACACACTGATACACAACGATAGCTGTTAAAACAGCTTTTGGGTAAAGAATAAAGAATTTCCTGACAGGAAAACTTTAAGAAAAAACAGCACTTAGCTCAACCAAGTTCGAGACCACATCCTAGCTTGTAAGCGGCAAACGAGATCTGGGGGATTAGTGGTGGTGCATCCTGGGATAGAGAATATCTCAGCCAATAAGAGGCTTCGCTCTATAGCATAGCGTGCCGAGTCGGAGCCGAGGATCGGCTCCGAGCCCATCAGTACAGAATGTAGGCGAGATAGGATCACATAACATCTTTTAGTTTACAGACAATGAATCTGGCACACCCATAAGTGATAGATTGCCTACCATCGATGATCGGACGAAAAGGGGGTTTATTTAAATTTTTATGGACTTTTGGCAACCCAAATAATGTAGGAATAACTGGGTGTGTAATGTTAAGAAAATTAAATAAGTCAATGTCAATGCGGCCTTCAATGAATAAGTCATTAATGAAACCTTTAAGTTTACGATAGGCTCCATTAATTTCATTAAGAGAAAGAAATACATAAGCTGCACTGTTCAAAACAAGCAACATATTAGTTGTATAATCAGCCTTATCCATAAAGGCCAAACCACCCCCTTTATCTGGTTTACATATTCATATGTTAGCAAAGTTTAGGCTATTCAAAGCATCTTTTTCCTCGAAAGTAAGATTGTCATCCAAAGAATTAACTGGATAAAGTACATTAAATAAACTTCTAAAGTCATTCTCACAAACTTTTAAAAAGGATGAAATAGAAGGATGTAAAGGTGGGTTAAAATGCTAGCCACTTTGAAATCTTTAATAAGACTAGGAGTATTAGCAAACATCACATTCAAATTTAATTTTCTAGTAAAAGTCTTTAGGTCAATCAAGGACCTAGCAATATTGCTCCTAAATCCAGGAACGAATGAAAGACCTTTTGCCAAAATGTCCACAAGCAATGGGTCAGGTTCAAAAGAGGAATAATTAAAAATTTTAAAGTCCTTGGTAGCATTAGTTATAACAGTCACAGAATCTACTACATTAAGAGTCCCAACTGAAATTTCACCACGAGGACCCAAAGAGGTTATCTCTTCCAACTGTTCTGAAACTTCCTTTTCTTCTGATTCTGAAAACGAGGGGCACGTTGCTGCCCTGCATTGTTTGAATTCCTCTGGTTCTGAAAACCCTGCTGTTGGTGAAAGTTAGAACTAGAATCACTATTGGCATTCCTGTTAGCTAGCCTTTCACTCCTTCTAACCGGAGAGCCGACATTTCTATT